>NW_027185655.1:4253580-4285748 GCF_028583685.1 Petaurus breviceps papuanus | reverse complement strand
ATATTTTTCATCAGTCTGTGAAAGGAGTCCACGACACACAAAAATGTTAAGAAGCCCTAGACTGGAAAGAGAAGAGAAGTCACAGGAAGAGCATTGAGACTCACCCAGAGTTAGGGGACTGAGAATGAATGGGGAGGATTCAACAAAAGACTGTGGGTATATTGTGCTACAGACAATCACACCACAGTTTGTAGGTTATGTATCATGACACACAGAAATGAAATTTAATGAGAAGGAAAAATGATCTGCTCATCTTTATGGTTTCCACCTGAAATCAATGGTCTTAGTCTCTTTGACAGCACCTTTATCTCATGGGTGGTCTTCACTATCATGATAGCCAAGTGATCAGAGACTTTTACATGTTATAGAAAGATAGTTTTCCCTTATTTGTGGAGTCAAATGAACTGGCTTTTCCTTCTCTCTGGAATTCAAAACAGTCATCAGATTGTATAACATATTTCAGCCTTCTACAAGCTCTTAGAATTGTCCATGGGGAATTCTTAGGGATTGAAACTGGCCCTATGTTTCCAGTGACAGGAAGAAAGGAATGGGAAGGGAAAAACACACACATATACATGGAAATATATTATAAATATATTATATATAACATGTAAAGATATGTTCTCCAAACTCATGTACATTTCACTATTTTACCTTCATAATTTTGTGAGCCTCTTACTTATGATTAGAGAAATATGCTAATAAATAATGGACTTCCCTAATCATTAGTTAGACATTTTAGCAAATTGACCTCTATGGCACTCAGTTTACCAAATATTTTTAGCTAGAATTTAGGTCCTTGGAAAAAGAATAGGGAAGATACAGTATATCCTTTAGTGTACTGATCTTGCTGAGCATACTGATGTTTGAACCACCGGAGACCACCGATGGGAGGAAATCAACCTGTTTCCTGTGGCTCAATGAATCATGATCTTTGTGCATGATTCCTCCCCCAAACACACATATATTTCTCATCTCATTCTCTGAGAACTGTCATCAAAAGCACAGCTGCCATTGCCCCTGAAAAGGGCACGTGAACATATTCATCTGATGTTCCATTCACCACCTGTGAGACTTGTGACTTCCAGAGTACAACGCCCTTTACTAGCCACCATATTGGTTTTCCCATTAGAATGCAAGCTCCTTATGGGCAGGGACTATATTACTTTTGTATTTGTGTCACCAATACTGAGCATTATAGCTGGTACATAGTAAGCACTTAAATCATTTTCATTCATTCATTTATATATTGATTTAGCCCTGTGACTTGTTTTACTAGAATGACATTTTTAGACAAATGAGGGCAATACTTCAAGGTACTACTTGAGGGAAGGGACTGTTTTTGCCTTTCTTTTTTAACACTAGTACTTATTACAGTGTCTAACACATAGTAACTACTTAATAAATCTTGCTGATTGATTAAGGCTTAAAACAATCTTTTCCCTACAACTTTTCAGTGTGCATTTACTCCCAACTTGAATCTGGTAATAGATTGAGCAATCCAGTAAAAAAAAAATAACAAATGTTATCAACCTGTGCCTCTAGTCTGAATATGAAATTTTCATTGGAAGTGGGTGATCCTTCTGATTTCAAAGGGTTTATTATGCTAGGTGGTACGGTGGATAGAAACCTGGGCCTGAAGTTAAAAAATTCATCTTTGTGAGTTCAAATCTAGCCTCAGACACTTACTAGCTGTGTGATCTTGGGCAAGTCACTTAACCCTGTTTGCCTCAGTTTTCTCATCTGTAAAATGAGCCAAAGTAGGAAATGGCAAACCACTCCAGTATCTTTGCCAAGAAAGCCCCAAATGGAGTCATGAAGAGAGAGACATGACTTAAAATGATTGAATAATAATAACGTTGTTAGTTTAGTTTTCTTGAATTTTTACTGATGGTTGAGGACTTTGGTTGGAACAAATTGGACAGATAGCATAAAACTACATTCTGCTGTGAGTGTTCATGTAGTTCAGGCATAAGGTGAGGAGGGGCTGCACCAGAGTAGGTGCAGTATCAGGGAAGAGAAGGGGGCTTATAAGAGAGATGTAGAGGTGAAATTTATAGGCCTGGGCAATAGCTTAAATGTGGGGGGGGGATGAGAGAAAGTGAAGCATCCAGGATAACTCCTAGGTTGGGAATCGGAGGGACTGAGAGGATGGTGTAGCCTTTTACAGTAGTAGGAAAGGCAAATGTATACATATACCTACATGTATATGCATGTAAATATGCACATGCAATAATGATAGCTAATATATATAGTATTTATATATATATATATATAGTATTTATACATATTATATAGTATTTACCATTTGCCAGAAACCATGCTCAGCATTTTGCAATTACTTCCTTGCTTCATCCTCATAATATCCCTGGGAAGTGGGTGCTGTTGTTATCTCCATTTTACAGGTAAGGAAACTGAGGCCAGCAGAAGTTAAGTGATTTACCCAGGATCACACAACCAGAGTGTCTGAGGCTAAATTTGAACTCAGGCTTTCCTGACTCCAGACCCAATCTGTTCCACCTCACTGCTATATTTGTATACGTAAATATGTGTGTGTATTTGTATAAGTTTGTGTAATGTGTATGTATGGGTATATGTATCTATGTCATCAGAACCACCAGTTCAGGGTATTTTCTTGTTCAGCCCATTTTAGTCATGGAAGGGTGATACTGATTTACTTCACAAGCAGATTTTTCCTCTTCTTGGGCTATTTCTGTGTTAGCTCAATGTTTTCCACCTCAGACAGATCAGACTGGAATTTACCTTCTGGAATTTTGAGCCAGAGTCCTGGCTACTCATTAATAGCTCATTTACAAAGGACTTGGGGGCTTTTGGTTGGAAAAGCAGTCTCTTTATGAAGGGCTAAGCAGGAAGAGTGTTAGGCTCAGTGTGTCTTTAAAAGAAAACGACCCAGCTTTGGTCTCTCTTCTCTTCCCATTTGCAGGTTGAACAAAGGTTATTTGAGCCCATCTCTGGAAGAGGTTGGGGAGAAGACTGATGTTCTTCTTACCCCAGGAGACATGGTCAAGTCCAAGGGCATGGCAGCTTGTGTGAGAGCTTGTGTGGGGCTAAGGAGAATCTAAGCCTGGAGTTGAGTATAGTGACTGAATATCAGTCCTGAGATGGGCATGTTCAATGTTAGTGGCGACCTTAGGAGTCCAAGAGGACAGAGATGACCTCCCTCAGTTGGTGGCGACTGCTGACCAGGAGAGTTTTTGCATCTGAAGGGATGACTATCAGCAGCAGCAGAAGTCCAACCCCTTTCCAGCCTTGCCAGAGACAATGGGACTAAAAAAATTTGGATAGTGTGAAGCCCGAATGTAAATTACTCATTCAGAAGTGGAACCAAGACAGACTGGTTGTCCCTGCTTTCAGAGAGGACATGCATGTTTTAAACTTTCTTTGGGACCATCTCCAAGAAAGAGAGAGAAAAAAGACATTAGAAGTGGTAGAGATGTAGGGGAAGCAAGCTCATCAAATTGTCCATTTCCAGACTCTCTCTCTCTCTAGAGCCTTTAGGAATGATCCCTTGGATGAAAATAGGGTCTCTCTCAGTTGAGCTGAGTTAGCTTGCTCCCAATTGGAGAGTTTGTTAACTTTTACAAGCTTTCTGCTCTATTCCAGTTTATATAACTTCTCCTATTTCCATGAGCTATTTGCTTGGATAATTGGATTTACTCACTCTTTACTGTTTGTGGTGGTCTTTTGTGCAACTAACCCTTTTGGGAAAGAGTCAAGCTCACAGATGTAAGCTTAAGGTACCTTCCCTCTTTAAATAATGCCAGTCAGGGAAGCTAGCAGTTTTTGAATCTAAAAACCATTCCCCTAGAACAGTGATATTGGGGGAGGGGGAAGATAAACATAATTACAGTGTAATGCCCTCCCTTAGAGGAGAACAGAGTAGTCTGCCTTAAGGACCCTTCTACTGTTCCCTTCAAGAAAGCTTTGGAGAGGTTTGGGCAAGATTCCAGGCATATTTAAACAACCCATGTGGACAAACACTAACTCCATGGGTGGTACACACCTCACACATGATTCACGTTAGACCTCTAGTATCTTTCTGCTTCTCCATTTGTGGAGACATTAATGCTTAGGGTTTAAACTTTCAGTTATTTCCCCCTGGGCTCTAGGTTGGGGGAGCAGTAGGGTGTAAAATAGACAAATTCTATGAGAAAAGGTGCCTAAGTTAAATCCACAAGTGTTTTTAAGTGTCTTCTATGTGCGAGATGCCACAGTAGATGCCTGGTAGAAAGAGAGCCCCTGTCCTTAAGGAACTTACATTCTAATGAGAGAAGGCAACATATAAAAGGGAGCTGAAAAGCAGGAGATAGAGGGGAGAGAAAGTAGCCAGGCAGAGGCCCAGTAGAGACTGTCCAGAGAGTCCGAGCCTGGAGAGGAATGAAGACAAGGCTAGCCTGGGCATTTTCCTTCAAATGGAGGTGATGGGAGGAGCTAGTCAATCTGAGGAAGGGGCTACAGAAGAGGATTGGACTTCCAAGGTGAGAATGCTTCTGTGTCCTGGTAGAAAACAATCCAGAGAATCAGGGCCTGGAGAGGAATGAAGCCGAGGGCTCATTAAAGATCTGGCTTCACCAAGGCCTGAACCCAGGTAATACATGCGTGAGTCCAGAATGGAGAGGGGTGGGCACAGGGCCTCCAGCCCTGTGGCCCAGCTGCAGATGTAATTGTTAGACTGTTACATAAAACTATGGATGCAGGGTTTATGTTGAGGCCCACTTTTATATTATCTGGGCTGTTTTTCATGACTATTTTCTAGAGAGAAAAATTAACAACTGAAAAAGAAATATTTACCCTAGAGAGGCTTTTACTACTTGTCCAACTCTTTTATGTTTTAAGTTAGGAATGCTTAGGCCACTTAAAATGATTTCTCCTTCATTCTTAGGTTTTTTCTTTTTATATTTCCCTTTTTTCTTCAGTTTTTATAAATTGAAATGAACTTTGTATACATGATCTGTTTTATATTAATGAGCCTCAAAATCTCTGGGCATGGAAATCCATCAGAATTGATAAATGATTCCAGTTCCTGTCATGCTGCCCTGCCCTGCCTATATGTCTCAATATTTTATGAGTCAAATGTCACTTATGTGTATTTTCTATCACCTCCTTAACCAGTTCAAAGTATCCACAAAGAGAAGAGTTTTCAAAAACTTGAATTATTTGGAGTGAAAGCCAATGGAGGCAGGCTGACATAGCAAAGCTGATTTTCCTTAGGGCAGAGGATCATTTAGGAATAGGGGTGACTTGAAACTTCTTCCTTTAATAAGGAAAAGAAGGCTTTGGATGAGATGCTTTATCTGCTAAAAGCAAACTTCTTGTCAAAGAAACCAGAAACCAAGAATGGACTGACTATGGGTGGTGTAGCAGATGAATTGAAGTGAGGCCTACCAGGATTTTTAAAAAAAAGTTATCAGATAATACATCACCACCTTGTTCCCAAATAAACTAGAGGGAGAAAAGTGCTGAGAGACCAAAGAAAAACAAAGGAAAACCCTCACCCTGGAGAAAACAGCACATGTTTTCCTTCAAGAAGAATTATAACAGGGCAGCAAAAGGGATGCAGTGAGACCCTCCAGGGAGTTCAGTCATTTCATCAGATGCTTTAAAAGAGTCTATTTAGAGAGACACAACTGTCCCTCTTAGGGTGACAGAACTCAACTTCAGTGGGGTTTTGTAGAAATGAGCCATAAGGAGACTCTTGTGAAAAGATTGCCTGGGAACTATTTTGTTAGAAGAGGAGAGAGGATGCCTATTTTTGGCATTTACCAGGATGTAGCAGAGCTAGGAAAGATCATTATGGAGTATTCAGTGGATGCAATAGAATGAGAAATCTGGACAACTATGTTCCTTAGTAACACTTATTTTTATCATTGCTTCCGGGTTAAACCTGGGAGGCAACATGACATTGTACATAGAAAGACAACCTCAGAGCCAGGAGAGTCTGGATTCAAGTCCCAAATCTGACAGATACTCTGTGGTACTCTGGAAAAGTAGCTTAATCTTTCAGGCCTCCAAAGCATACATAGGTCAGCAAACATCTGGTAGGCCACGCCTAGCTTGCAAGCCCATATGTATATAAAATTTTTTTTCCAGGAATAATTTTTTTTTCCTTTTTGGAGGGGGGAAGGCAGGGCAATTGGAATTAAGTGACTTGCCCAAAGTCACACAGCTAGTAAGTATAAGTGCCTGAGGCTGGATTTGAACTCAGATCCTCCTGACTCCAGGCCTGTGCTCTATTCACTGTGCCACCTAGCCATCCCATGCCCTTATATTTTTAAATAAAGCAAATCACATAAAATCAGCCAGACTTCTGTTCTAGTTAACTCTCTAAGAGTATAAATTAGAGAAGATGCCAATGCATTGATAGAGGCAGTTGCCCCAAATGGGAACCCTCTATACCAACGAAAGACAGCTAGGTGACACAGTGGATAGAGTGCTGGGTTTAGAGTCAAAAAGACTCATCATGCTGAGTTCAAATCTGGCCTCAGCCACTTACTAGCTGTGGGACCCTGGGCAAGTCATTTAACTTCTGTCCATCCCTGTTTCTTCCACTGTAAAACAGGGATAAAAATAGAACCTCCTTCCTATTTGTGAGCATCAGATGAGATAATATTTATAAAGTACCTGGCACACAGTAGAACCTAAAGGAAAAACAGCAACCCAGCCTTGACTGGTGAGTGAGGTTTAGTCCGTGTGTTTTAGACCTCCTTTATGGTGAGAAGGCCAAGCTGGAGTTCTCAATATACCTGTCTGCTCAGGTTCTCACAGCTATAGCTGAGCCCTACAGCTCCATTTTAACCACTCCTATTATCCTGGAAAACTGATTGTGCTTTCATGTAGACAGCCAAGCCAGAAACCTTGATATTGAATGCCCAGCTCACACTGATCTGAATCACTTTATTAGACAAATTATGGCCTTTCTCCTGTTTGACAGTGCCCTAAATGTTTAACTGCTTCCCTGCCCTTGTATCCATTTCTCACTAGCAACACACGCCCCAGTCATTTCTCCTGAGAAAGCCTACCACGAGTTGCTGATTGTAGCAGAGACCACCAATGCTTGCTTTGAGCTGCCAACTAGATGGTGAAATCCACAATAAATACATGGCTTGCTGCCTATTGTAGCATGGTGATGTGGTTCCTAAAGATGTCAGTGCTGCCACCACCACCATCAAGACAAAGTGTAGCATCCAGTTTGTGGATTGGTGTCCAACTCACTTCAAGGTTGGCTTCAATTACCAGCCTCCCCCTGTGGTTCCTGGTGGTGACCTGGCCAAAGTACAGTGGGCTGTGTACATGTTGAGCAACACTACGGCTATTACTGAGGCCTGGGCCGACCAGACCACAAGTTCGATATGATGTATGCCAAGCATGCCTTTGTTCATTGGCATGTGGGGGAGAGCATGACTGAAGGAGAGTTCTCTAAGGGATGGGAGGATGTGACTGCCCTGGAGAAGAATTAGGAGGACGTTGGAGCACATAGTCTTGAGGGGAAAGAAGAAAGAGAGCAATATTAATTAGTATGTTGCTTCTTTCTGCACAATAGGTCTGTCTCTTTTCTTTTTTCTTCTGTTCTTTGAAATGTCTCCTGGGGTCATTAAATATCAGTAAAAGTATGATGCTTGCAAAAACATACCAGGATGTTTGGGCATATTTGCCTCAATTGTCAAATAGGAGGTTCAGTGGTCTTTCTTTGTTTCTTTCTTCTCCTTCCTTCCTTCCTCCCTCCCTCCCTCCCTCCCTCCCTCCCTCCCTCCCTCTCTTCGTTCGTTCGTTCGTTCGTTCGTTCCTTCCTTCCTTCCTTCCTTCCTTCCTTCCTTCCTTCCTTCCTTTCTTCCTTCCTTCCTTCCTTCCTTCCCTCCTTCCTTCCTTCTTTTCTTCCTTTCTTCCTTCCCAGAGTTTAGGCATCATCCTCACAACAATTCTCACAAACTTGGAACAAAGCATGGAATAACTCAGTTGCATGAACATAGAGCTTAGGAGTTTTATCTAGATAAGTTAGCATTAGAGCCACCCAAGTGTTACAAATGAACAATCCAAATGTGGTCAAAATTAGAAAAGGACACAAGGATGGCTGCCCACATGGATGAAGTTATGGCAGTTTGGCCCTGTTTACTTTTGGCTCCATAGTTGTTCAATTCAGTCCTTCAGAATGCTGTGAGGCCCAGAGAAGACAAAGGGAGTGGCAGCAGACAGTGGTGGACCTGGAAGTAGGAAGGTCTGGGTTCAAATCAGTCTCAGACATTTAACTGGCTATGTGACCCTGCTGCCCTCAGTTTCTTTATCTTCAAAATGAAAATAATAATAGGACTTACCTCCTAGGGTAGTTGTGAGGACAAAATGAGATAATATTTACTAAATGTTTTATAAACCTTATGGTACTTTGTAACTTCCGGCTATGATAATGATGAATTGGGAAATGTTTGACTGATTTTTTTCACTTTCACCTAGATTTAGCACCACACAGATACAGTTTGTGTGTATTTTGGGAAACATAGGAAATGAATGTGGTTTGGCATAAAAAAGATCAGGTCATATATGGGTAGCCTCATTCCTTCTCTTCCTCACTCTTCTTTCTGTTTTGTAGCTTTGAGAGAGTGAAAGGAGAGTCAATCATCAGAGAATCATTGATATTAGAGCTGAAAGGGACTTTTGGGGTCATCTAGTCCAACACAGTCATTTTACAGATGAGGAAACTGAGACCCAGAGAAGTTGTGTGCTCTATCCATGATCACACAAGTGGTAAGTAGCAGAACCAGGATTGAGATATTCTTTCTTCTGTATCGTGTTGCCTTGAAGAGAAGGTCTCAAATCGTGTGTGTGTGTGTGTGTGTGTGTGTGTGTGTGTGTGCATTAAATGTATAGGATAAAAGAAGAAAGGCAGAGAGGACTCTGGCTCAAGAATGGAGCTGTAACAGGATGCCACTCTACATTCAAAGTCCTCGTTGGGTTTTGGTTTCCTTCCTTTAATCCTAGTCCATGCAATTGTAGACAAATAATCTCTTCGTAGGTCGTTTGGTTTCTTCAATAACAGTTGAAATAGCATAAAAACTGAAAATAAACAGGGAAATAGAGTTTCCAAAGAACACTTATTTCCACTGGAAATCAAGAAGGGATCAGAAAACACTCCTCACTTCTGCACATCACCACTGGCAAGAGGGAGAAGCTGGAAGTGATGACGAGCTGTCAGATGGGAAGATGGCTTCGCTTCTAAAGGGCTGGAAGGAGAGGAGAAAGATACGAATGAGTTCTTGTGTTTCCCCTCTTCCCTCCGGCCTGCCTGGGTCTCACTCATATCCTTCCAGCCGAGTACTTAGATCCCATGTACATTCTCAGCTTCTCCACCCTGTGTTCCTCCCCACCTGAGAACACTTGTAAGCCAGGAAGGGGCTCAGAAACATGGATACTGAGTGGCATTCCTTCATCCTCAAGTTTCCCACCTGCCATTTTCTGCAGAAATGTTCTTGGTTTCCCTGCAGAGGGTCTTCAGGGTCATCCCAAACTCATAGGAACTTTGAGGACACAGGGGAATGATGACACCCTCGCCTGTCAATTCTGCATGGTAGTGAATCTAGAAGGAGGAGTAATGAAACAGTATGAGACAAATGTTATGAGTGTGATTTTTATCCCTTAATTTTTACTTTTCTACTTCTATGACTCAATTCTATTTTTCAGCTCAGGGAATTTTTTTTTCTAGTAGCCCAATGATGGTAAAGTCTTTTGAAAATCAGACATAGGGAAATACACAGAAGACGGGACCATCTGAGTGCGAAAAGGGATGTTAGTGGGCATCCATCTAGATACAAATACACTCATCTTAGGTCCGAGGACAAACCTGATTTTAAGCCTGTCTATATTTATAGTTGACATAAACCATTCTGGACAGGTTTTCTACTTAAATCTTCCAAGCAATGAATCTTTCGTTGATCTCTCTTTATCCCAGAGCTCATCAAAATTGCCTACCTAAGAGTGGTTGTAAAAAAAGGAACTTAGATCACTATTTCCTCTCATTCACTCTGAAATAAGGCATATTTGTGGGGCTAGAAAAATATATTAAAGATGGGGGGGGTCAGTGTGGGATAGTAGAAAGAACCCTTCTCACAAGTGTTGGGTTCAAATCCTGGAACTAGTGCTTCTGAAATGTCATCTTCTCAGTAAGTAGGTTATGCTTTCTGAGCCCCAGGTTCAATAATTTAGAATGAAAATAATGTTCATGCCACTCACCTCATAGGGTTTTCTGTGAGGATTGTGTTCATATGGATAAAGTGTTTTGTTACTACAAAGGGTCTCACACTACAATGTGAGTTATTTTTCCTTCCCTACTTCCCCTCCCATGCAGTTGTATACTGTATACATTCTGTGAAGAAAGCCTACTCAAACTTTCAATCTCAAGTACATTCAGTGCTCTGCATACAGCAGGTGCTTAATTGCTTGTTGAATTGATTGAAATGATCAGAATCTGTCTGTATGAAGTAATGGGACATCCTGAGTAACTGGGGGGAAATTGAGGTTTTGCCCAATCTAAACATTTTGAGTAATATATTATGAAAGAACAGTTACATTATGCACCGAGTCCCTCTGAAGAAACCAAAAATGACACACCTATTCAGGATGACCTGGTTCCATGCAGAAATCAAATCAATGAATTTTTCTTTAAACCTCGCACATTTTACAGCCTTTCTCCTGTCCTCCTGAGAGTAATGAATCCTTTATTGTCAAGCAGCTCAGATGCCAAAAGGGAAAATTCTAATGAGATTTTGGAAGTTAAATGAGAAAAAGGTCACAGTTTTGAAAGAAAGGGGCCCATTTGTTGTGGAGTGTAATTTACTCAAAGACTGATGCAGTGACCTTCCTTTTACACAAATGCTTCCAAGCACCTTAATAACCCTTGAGTAAATTAGAGAAGGGAAGCCAACATTCCCCCATTACAATCAAATCTGCCAGCATTCTTGGCAAAGCCAAATCTACTTATAAAAAGTATTTGGATTATTTCAAATGTCTCTGGGCTAGAGACAAAATGTGAGAACAATAAGAGGGAAAATGCAATTTTCACTAACTTGATCATTTTAACCATCATTTCAAGATTTTAATAATAGATTTTATTATCCTTTAATCTCTCATACCCCTTTAGATACTAGAAGATAATATAGGCCTAAATTCCAATCCACATGCAAATTCAGTATAATGGGGGACTGTCCAATGATGGTGTGGTCCTGGTAACATAGGCAGGAGACCCATGGGATGTTTGGAATGTCTATTCCTGGAAATGCCTAATGCTCCGTAATGGAGGGGCCCAGCTCTCAGCTTCAGTCCATGCACAGGGATTCTGTGATGTTTTTCATGTACACTCACTGCATGGTTAAGAGGGGCCTTCTGATGGGCTATTAGGCCCCAATTAAAAGGCCCCACGGAGAAGCATTTCTTCCTTCATTTTAGTCATGAGGTACAAGCAAGACTTCTTGAGCTCTGGAGGGCTGGTGGAAGGGTGCCCTTTCTCACTACCAAGGTACCTAGGAGGTGTGATGGGCAAGGTGCTGACCTTGGAAGGCTTGAGTTCAAGAGCTGCCTCCACTGTTCCCTGGCTCTATGGTTCTTGCTTCAGCCCCTGTCTCTTCATCTGTGAAATAAAGGTAATGACAGCGCCTACCTCATGGGATTGATGTGAAGATAAAAAATGGCATAACCTGTATAAAGTGCTTTGAAAACCATAAAGCCTTATAGAAATAATTCCTAACTATTGATGATGATGATGGTGCCTTTTGTTTTCATTAGCAGACATTTACTAGCTGCATGACCCTGAGCAAGTCACTTGATCCTGTTCCCCTTAGTTTCCTCATCTGTAAAATGAGCTGGAGAAGGAAATGGCAAATCACTCCAGTATCTTTGCCAAGAAGACCCCAAATGGGGTCACAGAGAGTCAGTAATAACTGGATGATGATTGAAAAACAAAAAATGATGATGATGATAAGCCATGGTTATGTGGCTTCCTGCCTAACCCAGTTTGGTGTGTTTGTACAGGGCCTTGTGAAATCTCAAAAGTCCAAGGAACCAGAGTCTATATTAGTTTACTCTCAATCAAATTTAGAGAGAGATATAGCCCCAATTCCATAGTAAAGACATCCTGTCCTGCAAACAGGGAAAATTAGCCAGGCTGCATTAGAAGCAAACTTGGTGGGTTAAATGCTTTGTAATGACTGCTTGAAGCTTGAGGGCAGTCTCCCACAGGGATCAGAGTAGTGGAAGAGCTAATGTGTTTGGATTCAAGGGGCTCTCTTTGAACTTTCATTTTTAATATATCTTTTCAATAAATAATCCTTAATAAAAACTAGTGCTAATTAATTTAACTAAAATAATTTAATAAATGTTAAATTTATTTATTATAGTGTAATGCTAAACAACATTATAGACAGTATTAAGAGCATATTAATTGGCATAGAGTGAAATGACATTTCAGAGAAAACACTGGAGTGGATGCTTGAGCCTATAGCATTGAGGCTTCAGAAGTCTTCAGGCTGCTCACATGTGTCATCAATGCTCCTTGCAGCTGCTGTGGAGGTGTAAGACCAATAACACCAGCACACAGAAGGCCTGGGAGCACAGGTTCTTTGATCTGCTTTTCTAAAGGAAAAACAGTTTCAAAGGGGTCAATAATCTCACTTTAATTAAACAATGCAGACAGATAAGTAGGAAGAAGTGAGTATCCAAGAAAAATTCAATAGACCGGGTCCCACCTGTACACACAAAGTAATAGATACATAATCAGCAGACCGGGGAGTACCAACATCTGGGTTCACAAAGCCAGGGGGATCCCTTAACAGCAACTATCCAGAGTCTGGTCTGGCCAAATCACAAAGACCTCAGGCAAACATTCTTCCCATGAGTGAACCCCAAAGCACAATACCAACCTCCCAGAATATATATGGTTTTGATTAATAGGCTCAGAGCTAGAAGGCATCACGGCCCACATAACTCAGTGCCTAATTGGCTCAGCACCAAAAGGTGTGAAAGCCTTCTTGCAAGCAAGCTTCCCCCTAAGCAAGTTCCTCCCCCAAGGCAACATAAATCTCTCTAAAAATATTTATATATATATATATATATATATATATATATATATATATATATATACACATCCATGTATAGGTTCTGTGTGACTCAGGATGTGTCACAGCTGTGAACTGGGCCAGAGCTCAAAGCAGCAAGCATCCCTGATTGAAATACCTGTGTACTTTTGACCTGGGAACACGGCCCCTGTTCCAAGGAAAAAAAAGGAGCACATGTGGTCACATGGGCCTGTTAATGGCCTGGGAAGATCTTATGTTCCATTAACCCTACATCCCAGAATCCTCAGTGGCAGATGGACCTGGAAGTGCTCTGGGGAGAGTAAACCCAAAGTCTGGCTACATGTGGGGACTTCTGTTGGTCCCTTTGCATTTTCAAGGTCCCATTGTAGAGATTCTCCACCACAGATTGAATGTTATTGGATTCCCTAGTTTGGTTATTAAATTCCCTAGATTTTAGAAAACTTGCCATTTGTTTTCTCTCACTTGTTCTTTCTCCCTTTTCTAAAATTTTTGAAATTAATTCCATGTGCATGGATCATTTTGGCTAAAGTTTTTAAAGATTTGGTTCACCATTATTCAAGATGCGAAATTCTAGAAAAGGCTCATGACATAAGCTAACTTTTGTATTTTGCATGTAATTGCACTCAATCACGAGGTGATGAATAACTTTCTATAAGAATTGTACCTCAACAAAGTTCTGTGTGAAATGCAACTGAAAAGCTTTGAAATCTAAAGGAGCATGAACCCTGTGATTATCTAATCTAACCTGCTGTGGTCATAGAGCTCATAAACAAGTGCAGGAAAGTTGAAATATTAAATGCATCTTTTACTGACCACAATGCAATAAAATTATATGTGATCCAAAAGTGAATTACAAACGAATATAAAACTACATACTTTAATCCCAGGGAATAGATAAATCAGAGACTAACTCATAGAAATAATAGAAAATTTCATCAAAGAAAATAACAATATTGAAACAACATAACAAAATGTGGGATGCAGTCTAAGTAGTTCTTAGGGGGAAATTTATGCTTCTATATTCTTTCATCAACAAGAAAGAAAAAGAATAGATTTACAAATTGGGCACAAAACTTAAAAAAAATCACACTAGAAAACCAACAAACTAAAATCCTCAAGGAACACCAAAGAAGAAATTCTAAAAATCAAAGAAAATATAAAAAAAAAGAAAATCAAACAAATAAATAAAACTAGGAACTACCTTTAAAAATAAAATACATAAACCATGAACTAATTTTGGTTTAAAAAAGAAAAAAATCCCAACTTATTCTTTTTGTGGTGGCAAAAAATTGAGAATGAATTCCCCATCAATTGGAGAAAGATTGAACAGATGAAAGATGAAAAGGGTGGTTTTAGAGAAGCCTGGGAAGACTTCAATGAACCAATGCAGAGTGAATTGATCAAAACCAGGAAACCAATTTATATAATGATAACATTTTAAAGGAAAAAAAATAGGAAGGCTTGAGAACTTTAATTAATGCAATGACCAAGTACAATTCCAGAGGACTAATGATAAACCATTTGACCCCCTAACAGAGAAATGATGAATTCAAGATGCAGAATGAGATACTTTGAACTTGCTCAATTTGACAACTAGCTTCCTTAACTATGTATGTTTGTTAAAAGGACTTGTTTTTTAAAGAATTCTTTTCAAATGGGGAGGGGAGTGGGTGAGAGAAAATAAATGCTTGAGAATTGGGAAATAGGCAAAATAAAATAAAAGTTGAATTTTAAAAAGTTTATGGAAAGTTAAAAAATGCTGATTCTTGGTACCTTCTTCCCACCTTCCTCAAAACTCTTCCATATCACTACAGAAACATCTTGGGAATCCATAGGACCGAGGGCCATTTGGTACCATCACTGCCCCCTCCCTCCCCCCAAGTTGCCATAACTATAACATGATGTCATCAACCTACTGTTTGATGACTCTCTCTCTTCTTAACTGTGCTGGGCCTCAGAAAGCAGACATGATCTATTTCTGGGACCATGCCTGAAAGCCTTTTTAGAATATAATATGCTCCTAGAGTCTGTACTTTGGTAACATGACATTCAAAAACCCAAGGTCATATCTATGCCATGGATGGCCTTGGAAATAGGATGTTGTGAAGTGGAAGCTAACTACTGTGATTTGTTGTATTTGAAATCAGTACCATTTATTGAATTTTTTTCTAGTGACACTTAGCAAGAAGAAAGAAATTCAAGAATGGGCATTACTCAATGATTTGAATTGGTAGACCTGGAATGCTGGAGAGTTAGGGATTGAAGGATTCTTTGTGATGACTAGTTACCATTATGGTAGCAGACTATTGGGGCATGAAAGGAGTAGAGGCAAGTGAAGTCATGGTAGGATTGAACTTGAGAAAAGTAAAAGAATAAAGTGAAAGGAATGGTCTAGTGAAAAGAGATTACAATGGAACAAAATAGTAAATCTAGTATGATTGATATAGTGGGATTAATGGATAAGTAGGAGTTATAAACATGGATTTTCAAAGTGGAATTTCAAAGTTGTAGATCATGTAGTTGGTGCCGTTCTATAAGATGCTGAAGTGGTCATTCTGATGTGTGGCAGTACTGGGATGGTGAAACAACTTGTTGGATTAAAGAAGGTTGAGAAGTACTGTGTTCTGCATTTTGAGAGTCTGACGATCCTTTTTGCTGGCCCTGTGAGTCAAGGGAAGGGCTAAGTTGGAAATGATGAATCCAGTGGATAAGGATGTGGCTTGGAGGTCCATGGGGGGAAGCAAGGATGTATGAACACGTTGAGGTGGCAAATGCAATTAAATCAAGGACCATTCACTATTATAAATTTGGTTTTCCCCTCCACTGTGCTTAGACTCTAAGTAATTTCTAGTTTGATTCCCTTAATTCCTTTGAGTTAGTGAAATTCTAGTCTTGCATGTTCTCTAAGAAGTTCCTCCTGATATTCATCCATAGCCTTAGACAATAGTCTTTACACACTAATGATCACCCTAAAAACATCACAATCCTAACTTCAGTTTTTAAGTGCATTCAATTAACTTTGCAGATTTCCCCCCATTCTACTCCTGCCTCTCCTTTGTTTTTCAAATCATCCCTGCATCTCATTTCTATCCTATTTCTTTCTTCGATATGTGTATTGCCAGTAATCAAGTAATTCCTTTTCACAACCTTCCTTCCCTTTGCTTCTTTTACTGTACAATCCTAGGCAAGTCATTTTACCTTTCTGCCTCATTTGCCATTCTTCCTCATCTGTAAAATGGAGGTAATAATAGTGTCTACCTCCCAGGGTTGTTGTGAGAATAAAATGAGATAATATAAGCAAAACATTTTGTAAATCTTAGTTCTGTGTAACTATTAGCTATCATTAGGGTTTCATAATTTATTTACATTTTATTTTAAATAATTTATTTAAAATATACTTTCTAAATTTATTTAAAATAATTTTAAATATCTTATTTAAATTTAGTTACATAATTTAGTTAAATAGAATTTTACAATTTATTTAAAATAATTTAAATATTTTATTTAAAATAAAATTTAAATTGATTTAAAATTATTTTAAATTAAATTTACTCAAAATATGGCTTTTAAAAATGAATTGTTCCCATCACCCTTGAAGTTTATTTATGTCATGTAGTTGTTAATCAAATTATCTTACTGCTGGGCACTTGTTAATTGATCACAGAGTTATAGGATATGAGAGTTGGAAGGGACCTCATTGGCCACCCAGCTCCACCCATACACAAAAGGAATCTTTACAATTACATATATGACAAGGAATCACCCACTTTCTGCTTGAAGACCTCCAAGGAGAGAGAATAGACCAGCATCAGAAACTGAGTCAAAGCCTATGTTGTCTTACTATTTCTTTATATCTCTTTTTTTTATTGTCTCTCTTCCTTGATTCCAAGAGGATATATCACCAATGTGATACCCATAGTGGCTGCTATGAATATGCAGGTGTGTTTCCAAGTTTGAATTGCAAGATATAACAGACTCTCTTCTTTGAAGACAAAAGCAAGATATTTATTCTTATGCCAGAAAGCCATATCCATCAGGGTAATTAAGAACTTGATACACATTACCAGTTCAGGAAGCACCATCATCCCCAAGCCTTCCCTCCATCAGACCTCCCCACAAAAAAGCTCCTTTAGGCAAAATGCCCCTCTCTCACCCATACTGTCTGCTCTGCCTCCTCTCTCTCCCAGCTCTACCTCAGCTCTGCCTCAATCTCCTCTTCCTGCTCCATTCCTTCGATAAGCTCCTCCCACCATGGGCTGGAAGTGATTCAAGTTGTGGGCTGGGCCAAAGCTCAAAGTAGGTCACATGGACCTATTAAGGGGCAGGGAAAATCTTCAAATTACCTTAACATTACAGGGGAGAACAGACCAACACTTGTCACTATGATACCCCTTCTCCCCTGTGTCTTACCTTACCCATTTCTTGAAAACAATTATAGATCTTGCTGCAACACATAATAGTCACTTTGACTTTTTGCTAACTTCAAGTAGTATTTGCAACAAATCTGCCAAATTCTGCCCGCATACCCATGAGACAAGTTCAGATCATAACACCCCCACCATTGTTTTTTCTAACCCTGTATGGTTACCCCAAATCCCCTTAGAGAAGCCATTCAGTGAACCCATTAAAAAAAGCATCTGAGTGAGCTGAATATAACATTTTTGTCTGATAGTTCTGTCATCTACTTATTAAGCATTCAAAACTGTGTCCATCTGAACCCTCCACTTATCTTATTTTGCTGAATTTTCTGCTATTTTTGCTGATGTGTCTTCCAGCTCAAGAATTGTATTTCCTATTGGTTTCATTCCTCCCCTCCCCCCACCCAATTTTCCATTGTTTTCTCCATGTTATTGTTGGTAATCTGTTAGCAGTGTGTCTTCTGTTTTTGCTGATGACAGGATTCTCTTTATGGATGCCAGGCTTTTCTTGACACATGATCCTTCTTCGTTGCTTTAAAGGGCTTAATCACACAATTTAATGTTTCTTGTGCTAGCTCCAACTTGTTTTTTTGGGCTGTTGGTGAACCTAATTTGTTTTTTTTTTCCCTTCTGGTGAGGTCAATTTAGGGTCTTCCAATCCACAGAATTTGTTCTTTGTGCGAGAGGGTTTTATATCTTGGTTGTTTGTGTATTTACTTGCTCTTTTCTTTTCAATCAATCATTCAGTCAATAATCAACAAGCATTTGGGGAGAAACTACTATGTGAAAGGCAATGGAGTTACAAAGGCAGAAAAATGAAGCAGTTCCTGCCTTCAAGATGTTTTCTTTTTGTGGGGGAACAATGCCTATACATATAAGTAGATGCAAAATATGTGCAAAGTAAATGCAAGGTGATTGGGAGAATCATTAGCAGATAGGGGGAGGGGTGGAGGATCAGGAAAGGCTCCATAGAGAAGCCTGGGCCTAAATTTGAAGGAGTCTGGCAATTCCTTCCTCCACCTAGGTACTAGAGGAGTACATTTAAGGGATAAGGACCAGTGTGGACAAAGCTTGTGCCCTGGGACAGAAAATGAAGTGTCTTTTATCTGCAGAATGGTGCGCATACCACCTGTCATCACTATTACAGGGTTGATTTGAGGAACAAATGTCATACTACATGGAAAGTGAGTGAATGAAAAAAATATTTGTTAAGATCTTACTGTGTATCAAGTGTAGCAGCAAGCACCCCAGCATACCCAGGGTGGCTGCTAGCTTTTCTAAAGGAAAGCAACTCAAAATGGGTTAACAATCTTACTTTAATCAATAAACATATATCATTTACCTAGTTCAGGGGAAAAAGTCAGCACCCTGAACTCCAGAGAATACAAACAGAATATAAACAGAAGTTACAAGCAGACAGAGAAACAGATCAGCAGACAGGCTTCCCACTGTCTGACCATTACATCCATACCTAGTCAGTTACCAGAGAGGGAAGCATCAACATCTGGGTTTTCAAAGCCTGGGGGCTCAATGGCTACTCAGAGTTTCATCTGATCAGATCACACAACTCTTCTCAAAGTGAGCCCGAAAGCAAAACCTCACATCAGGGTTTATATAGCCTTCTCCTGGATCAGAGAATGGCACAGCCCTCTTGACCCACTGCCCAATCACAAAGCATCAAGGCATGGGTATTCCTGAAAAACAAGCCTCCTGCCACAGGCTTCATGTGATCACATTCATCCTATTAAAAAGCAGAGTATATTTTCAAATCAGGGAAGGTTCTCAGATACTTAAGCATATCAAAGAGCCAAGGGGCAGGAAAGATCTTCAGATTCTCATTCCCATAGCACTGAGTACTTAACATAACACTAGTGCTTAGTGCTACGAATGCAGATACAAAAGTAAAGGCATTCCCTGACCTCAAGGAGCTTGTATTCTGAAGGGCAGAACACATGGAGTGTGTGGTGAAGAAGAGTTTGGGGAATGATGTGAGTCATGGAGGGAGCCTGAACCCTGATGGTTGGGGGTAACTGAGGCAACCACCAATCAGGTCAGAGGGCCCTCAGGTTGAGCCTTCAAAGTCCTCTAGGGCTTGGTTTCTGGGAGTGGGAAAGAAAAGGAAGAAGCATGGCAGTTTGCTATTTTTCAAATCTTAAAGAATGACCTAAATATAAATTATGTCTGTTGGTGTGCTGGCCAAAGAACAGATTGGCCCAAGCTGCTACTTCAGAATGGAATTTGCTTCTCTGCAGTCTGTGAAGAACTGACCATTGTAATAGCGTGCCCTACTTCTCTCAAGGCAGGTGTATGTGCCTGCTTCCCTCACTGATGGAAGGGAATCCTTTGAAATCTCCCTAGGGTTCTATCTTTTCTATTCACCTGAAGAAGGATTACTCAAAATTCTGGTAGAACTTTCAAGAAATAGGACTGTCCCAGGGCAAGGATCCCTGACTTCCTCCCAAACAAACAATCTGGCTTTGGCTAGAGTGTACATTGTACACATTCAGCTAATAGCAATGGGAAAAGCAGATATTCCATCTGCCAACAGTCAGAGAAATAAAATTGTAGGGGAATGAACAGTAGGAACTACATAGCCAGGGAGAAAGGACCTGCCTGCTTATGCCTCCTGGTAAGGACATTAGTGGAGGAAGCTTTGATGTTTAAGCAATCATATAATTGAATCTACTGTTGAAGCCAACAGTCAAAGAGCTGGATGCTGGAATGATCCCTGAACAGCCTTAAGATATACAGTGACAAAGGTTAAGTAGGCTATTCTCTGTGGAAACTGTGATAGGGCAATAATATTTTGCAATCCACTTCCTGTCTGAGTAGTTTTAAAATGCCTTCTAAGTGTTCATGAGTCAAGCAACTTAATCAGGCTGAGGTTACCTGTGTAAAAGCATGTGTCTTTGGATTTCCCTCTTTCTAAGCAGGAATGCTTGGACTTAGATAATTAATATTTTTTCCTTCTGGATCAAGTTGTGCCTAATAAGCAGAGTACTGAATTTTCTTCTTCCATGGGTGGTGAACTCTGTTTTCCTGCAAGTTTCCACAAAATGGGACATTTGCTGGTCATGGTTGAGGGATTATGCTACAGTGATTTTGGGTGGTAGGGAGGTGGTGGTGGTGGTGGAGGTAAATGGAGAGTCGATATTGGGACAACAAACTCAAATAGAAATGGATTCTTGTGGGTTACATTGACTTAGAAAACTACAAATTAACATTATTTATATCGTATTCTTAAAAATCTATTTTGTTGACTATTTCCAGATTATATTTTAATCTGATTTTGGTCACAGAGGAATATTGTTGGCCATATACAAATGATACCTAGAGATCATTTGGCAGCTAGGTGGTACAGTGGATAGAGTACTGGGCCTGAAATCAGGAAGACTGATCTTTGTGAGTTCAAATCTGGCCTCAGACACTTACCAGTTGTATGACCCTGGGAAAGTCACCTAACCCTGTTTGCCTCAGTTTCTTCATCTGTAAAATGAGCTGGAGAAGGAAATAGCAAACCACTCTAATATCTCTGCCAAGAAAACCCCAAATAGGGTCCTGAAAAGTCAGACATGACTGAAAAGGATTTTACAACAACAAATTATGAAAGCTAAATATGAAATTACAAAACTAATAATTAAAAATATTCTTGTGGGACATTCTGCTTGAGTTAAAATAAATAACCCAGCAAAACCTCATATTGTTACTATCATCTGCAGATTTAAAATTAAATTTCTTTATTTTATAAATTTTGTTGAACATAAATAATGTTTTAATGAAATAAGTTACAACTTGGAAGGTTTTTAACATAATAATCATATATAGATTTAATTTTGATATTGGACTTTTTCATTTGAACAAAAATGTGCGATATTTGGCTCAACACTAGAAAAACACAGTCAAATGTGGTTCCATACTGAATTTATTTCTGTATTTTGATTTAAAACATGGATAAAGTAAAAATGCTTCTTCACACAAACATATGGTGGAAATAGCAGAAGAATTTTATAAGCTCTTTTGATGAGAGATGGGAATTCACTTTTGTATTTTTAGCCAAAAATGCATAAGGCCATTATTTTAAAATGATGTTTGTAGTCCAAAATCAATTGGTCTATCATTTAAATTGTCTTTTTCATCCCTTGTCAATTTATTAGCCAGAGTCCTAAAAAATATATCAAATGGTTGCAAGTCCAGTTTAATTTATTGAAAATTTCAGGAAAATATTCATTGAAAGTCACTTTAAAAAATTTCAGATGACCATCTCATGTTTTTTTTTTTTTTAGAGCAATTGGGGTTAAGTAACTTGCTCAAGGTTGCACAGCCAGTTATTTCTGGGTGTGGTGCTGAGTATCTGAGCCCGGATTTGATCCGGGTCATCCCGACACTGGAGCCGGTGCTCTTACTTGTTGAGCCACCTGGCCACCCTTAAGCAATTGGGGTTAAGTAACTTGCTCAAGGTTACACGGCCAGGTGTTTCTGGGTGGGTGCTAAGTGTCTGAGCCTGGGATTCGATTTCCAGGTCTTCTCAACACTGGAGCCGGTGCTCTTACTCGCTGTGCTACCTGGCCGCCCCTCATGTTTTTCTTGATAGCATGATCCAAAGATGGTTCATTTTCTAGTAAAAAGTTAGGGAATGTCACAAGGGACTCAGTACTTTTCTTAAATGTGTGGTCCCAAATTTTTAGTTTCTTAATCATAACTTTTATTTTGTCTTGAACATGGAATATATTAGCATTTGCACTCTATAATGATGTGTTAAGTTCATTAATTTTTAAACTGATGTCTGCTAACTGGGATAATCTTTGTAGCCATATCATATCATTTGTATACTCAGGCAGATGAAAAGAATGGTAAGTGAAAATATGTAGCTAACTCTTCTCCCAATCAAATAGACAAGTAATAACTTTGCCATGGGAAAGTTACCAAACATCTATTGGTATTAGAAAGTTAATATGCTCATTACCCATTTCTCTGCTTAAAATGGGTAAATAGTCAAGAGTTAGTGGGTCCTGATTTTATAAAATTATTTATTATTATTAGTTATTATAAGACCCAAGTTGTGAGATTATATTTGATCCCCAAACTTGTTTGTATATACTCTGGTGTGTCCAGACTATATTCATGTTCATTTTTTAATATGTTGGACTACACTCAAGAATTTCTGAGGTATCAGTTTTGCTCCATCCATGCTAGTTTACCAAAAGGACCAACTGATTTATTTTCTGTCAAAGTATGAATTAGTTACATTAAAAATATCTTCCTCAAGTGTACATCCTATTAACCAATGACGAAACAGTGTATTTTCTTCCATCTTACCATCATGCAAATATCTTATGAATATAATTAAAATTTCTAGGTTACAAATAGCAGTTATCTCATCCAATTTCAAAGTGTAAATGTCACTTAAAAAAACTGGTCAGATGAGCATTTGTCTTATGTTTTATTTTTATTTTAATTGTTTTCTTTCTATATTAACCATGGGAGTTAGGCTAGTTTTTCCTTAAAAGGTATGGATAGATTATCTTTGGTTTCCTGGTTAGCTCAGGATACTAAAGGCTCAAGCTGCTGATAAAACTTCTTGATCACCTGAGAACAACCTCCAGGTAGACAATAATGCTTTGTAGACCACAATGGACAACCGAGGCATGGAATCTCTGTTCATCTGAATCAACTTGAGTGGGAATCAAGAAGACATCTTCCTGAGTTTAAATCTAGTCTCAGATACTTATTAGCTGTGTGACTCTGGGCAAGTCACTTAACCCTGTTTGCCTTAGTTTCCTCATCTGTAAAAATGAGCTGGAGAAGGAAATGGCAAACCATTCCAATATCTTTGCCAAGAAAATCCCAAATAAGGTCATGAAGAGTTGGATGTGACAGAATGACAATGAAATCTCCAATGCATATTCTTGCTGAATATCTTTCTACTGTTATGGTCAAGTCAATCTCTTTTCATTAATTGTTGGAAGACTTATGATTGTCTCATTTTGTTAAATTATTCAAGTCATGTGGCTTGAGTCAGGCCCAGCCCAACAACACCCATTCATCTCATTGTCTCTGTAACCTATAAATTGGCTGAAACCCAAAAGAGGCAAACCTTTAGCATGTGTTGCCATACTATCACTTTTCTGGACCTCAATTACACATTTATAAAATAAGGAAGGCTAAATGATCTCTCAGGTACTTTCCATGTCTAAGTCTTAGGGTTCCACAAGTCTGTTGCTGTTGTTTGTCCTTTGTTTCCAAAGAGGACCAGTGACATCATGGGTGAAGTCTTAACTTGCACATGAATTGGATGTGTTGGGCAGAGTGGCACAAAATCATCAGCCTCACTCTCTCTTCCTGAGTCATCAAAGTGCCCTGGAAAGACAAACATCAGGATGACTGGTGATGATTCAGGATGCAGTGGATGACCTTGGCATCTTCAATGACTGACGAACCTCTAATCTCTCTCCAATACCTGATTCAGCTGCCTTCATGGCTGTTGAAACAAATTGTTCTCATCTGCCCATTCCACTGAGGAGTCTTCACATGCTCAGGGTAGACATACCCCTTACTCTCTGACAGGTTTGAGGCCTTTCAGTTGCCCTTAACCTAGTTTAGCCTGGCTACCAAGATGGTTCACTAGGGTGTGGTCATAGCTACAGTTTCTTGGAGCCACAGGTGAGAGTGAAGTTCCAGGTAGACGTCAAAGTTAGTTGAGCATTCCTGAAATGGGCTTGGTGAGCCCTCACATGGAAGGGGCTAGTGTTCTCTGAATGCCCCAAACATAGTCTACACTGTATATAGCAGTAGAAAAGAGATGAAAAGACATATGGGTATTCCAAAAAGCTAGGAATGGGATGAAAACACAAGCATGATACTCAATGAGAAGTTATAAACACAATGAAGGAATGGAACAGAGTGGAGTGAATTTGATATTCTGTCCCATACTGTGTCTTGGACTACTAAACTTCTTGTCGCTGCTTAGTTATGCCTTAATCTATGTAACATGCCAGTCTCTCCAGGTTGATTAAGATCGAGATTTTTCTAAAGTCCTCTTCTTCCTATGACATCATTAATAATTTGATAATGGAGAAAGAATCCACGCTTCAAGGCACAACAGCCTCCTTTTAGAAGAAACATCTTCCAGCTAGTCCTCTGATTTCCTATTTGTGGTTTCTCAAATTTTTGAATCAGGTCATAAATGAGTATTCATTTACTTCATTCTACAATATCCCTTGGAATGAATCGAATATTATGATTCTCTGAACAGACAAGGAAGCAGACAGTTGGTAGTTAAAATGATTTGCTGAAGATCATACAGTGAATCAGGGGCATGGTTAGGATTAGAGTGTATAGTTTTCCATATTCAGACCACAAAGCTATGGGGCCATCAACTCATTATCTTGACATCTTTGATGCCTTATTTGAAAACTGACTCTGTTGAGTTCTAATAGATGATCCTGAAACTGCTCCTTAACCATTTTCTTGATGGCTTTAACCTTGATTGAATCAACATTGTACATAACAGTGTAGTATTTATCTTGTCTGGAGGAAGATCTTGAGAATATATCTGTGCAATAGAAGTAAAAAAAAAAAGCTTACCCTCACAATGACCTACTTGAAATATGCCAGTGGACAATTTTGGTTGCTTTTAAAATACAGAGTATGCAAAATTTTATTCAACTTTCTTTTAGTAAATTCAAATTACAATTTAGAGCTGGAAGGAACCTCAAAGGTCAGTTAGTCTAAACCACTCATTTTACAGATGAGGTAGCTGATGCTCAGGCATGTAAGTTGAGTGACCTGCCCAAGGTCAAATAGACATTTAGGTCATAGGTGGGATTTGAACCCACATTGTCTGGTTTATCTTTCTTTGAAGAAGAAATTGTTCAGTATGATTTTTTTTTTAAGAAATCGTACCTTCTCTCTGTTGGTTATCTTCAATCTTTCCTGTCTATATCTTGTTTGTTTGGCATTCAAAGCCCTTGATAATCTGCCCCTCCCTTGCCAGGCTTTTTACACCTTCTACTTTGAGATCCAATGTCAGTGGCCTCCTTGGAGCTCCTCAGACAAGACACTCCATCTTCTGACTCTTGGCCTTTTCACCTGCTGTGCTCCCTCCTCTGTGTCGACTGGCTTCCCTGGCTTCCTTTAAGTCCTAACTAAAGTTCTGCCTTCTATAGGAAGCCTTTCCCAAGCCTCCTTAATTCTATGCCTTCCCTCTGTTGATTATTTCCAATTGATCCTCTCTCTGTCTCTGCCTCTCTGTCTCTGTCTCTCTCTGTCTTTCTGTCTCTGTCTCTTTCCCTCTTTGTCTCTTTCTTTCCCCTCCCTTCTCCTCCCTTTCCCTCCTCTCCTTTCTTCTCCTCTCTTCTTCCTTCCTTTCCCTCCCCCTCTCCTCCTCCTTCTCCTTCTCTGTCTCTCTCTCCCTTCCCCCCCCCCAGCTTATTTGTGCAAAGCTACTAATATTTATTGCCTAAGGAAAGCCAGGCCCAAGTTTTTTTTCCCTTATCTGGGAAATTATAAGAAATTAGTCAATAAGCTCTTTAATTCAACTCAAGTCCTAAACCAGGAAAAATTGTCATGGTGGGGGAAGAGAGAGGGAACAAGAATTTATTATGTGCCTACTGTGTACCAGGCACCATTCTAAGCACTTTAAAATATCCTGACAACAGCCCTGTGAGGACAATGCTATTATTATCCCCATTTTACAGTGGAGGGAACTGAGGCAGACAGGGTAAGAGTCTTGCTTAGTTAGCAGCTAGAATTTGAGCTCAAGTCTTCTTGTCTCTAGGACCAGTGCTTTATTTGCTGTGCCATGGAACTGCCCCCTAAATGAGTATAAATTGCAGTTTTGAAATCTATTAATCTTTCCCCCATCTCAGGCATTTCTTCTCTGTTGCTTTTTCTGAGCTGTATTTGTGCATGGACGCACACACAGATCCATAATGCAATGGCTAGCCACATTCATCTAGAAAAAGTGTTGAACAAAACAGAAGACAATGGGAAGCCAACAAATTCTTGAGGAATGGGGCTTGGGAAACGAGGTCTCCAGAGGAGGAAAAAGGGGAAACAAGGGAATGACCAGCTCGCGCTGCTCTCTTGAGTGAGAGAGCCTGGCAGGGCGCTCACACACTCCCGGTCTCTGTCTCCGGATTCCAGCACTCAAGCACTCCACTACATCTCTGGGTCTCTATGTAGCAGGGATCTGTGGAGATGCCTGGCCTGCCTCCTGCTTTGTTGGTGCACACCTCCAGCACACGGGTACATGTCTGTGATGGAGACTGTGTTTGGCTTCTGTCAGGGGGTGGAGAAGAAGGAGGAGAGAAAGAGAGACAGAGACAGAGGGATGGGGGGGTGCAAATTGAGATGGAAAAGAGAGAAGGGACATTGTGGCAGGTCATTGGGTTAATGAGGTCATGTAAGGTTAATGAGGGGGGCACCATAGTGCATAGAGTGCTGGTCCTGGAGTTAAGAAGACTCATCTTCCTGAGTTCAAATCCAGCCTCAGACACTTACTATCTGTGTGACCCTGGGCAAGTCACCTAACCCTGTTTGCTTTAGATTCCTCATCTGTAAAATGAGCAGGAGAAGAAAATGACAAACCACTCCAGTGTCTTTCTTTGTCAAGAAAACACCAAATGTTGTCACAAAGAGTAGGATATAATTGAAAGAATAGAACATTAGGTAGCTATAAATATCTTAGAACAAGGATCTCAGCCTGAAGCTCCAAGTTTTGTTTTTTTTAAGCAATTGGGGTTAAGTAACTTGCTCAAGGTTACACAGCCAGTTATTTCTGGGTGTGGTGCTGAGTATCTGAGCCCGGATTTGATCCAGGTCATGCCGACACTGGAGCCGGTGTTTTTATTCACTGAGCCACCTGGCCACCCCTAAGCAATTGGGGTTAAGTAACTTGCTCAAGGTTACATGGCCAGGTGTTTCTGGGTGGGTGCTAAGTGTCTGAGCCCGGATTCAATCTCCAGGTCGTCCTGACACTGGAGCCGGTGCTCTTACTCGCTGTGCTACCTGGCCACCCTGAAGCTCCAAGTTATAATATGTCTTGAAAGACCAAGGGAAGTTCCACAAGGTTTACTCTTTCCCCACTTTTTTCCCACGTCTCTCCTGAGAAGTCTTTTTAATGTACTCTTTTCATGTAATTGGCTTCTTTTATCTGGATTTGCTTAATACAGAAACCTCTCATTAGTCATACAAGCTTGCATTCTATATCCAGACAGTCCATAAGAAAAGATAAATGGAGGAAGTCAGGGTTCAGATGGAAACACACAAATTTTAATTAGGATAGAGAATTGAATATTCAAATGTTAGTAATTTTGATTTTATTAATAACTTTCCATCTGACATATACTCCACATTCCAAAGAAAAGGGCCTTGTGGACTTGAGGACCAATAGGCAAGCATGTGCCGCGCGCGCGCGTGTGTGTGTGTGTGTGTGTGTGTGTGTGTGTGTGTGTGTGTGTGTATGTGAAGTTCCTCAGAGCTGGTAAAGATCACAATATAAGTTCATTTTTTTTTTCAAAATTAAACTCCACAGATTCACTTTGTCCTTCCCCCACTATATAGGAGTAACCTATTAGTATCTATTATTGTTGTTGAAATTCAGTCATTTTAACTGCATCTGACTCTTTATGACTCCATTTGAAATTTTCTTGGCAGAGATACTAGAGTGGTTTGCCATTTCCTTCTCCAACTCATTTTATGGATGAGGAAACTGAAACAAACAGGGTTAAGTGACTTGCCCACGGTCACACATCTAGGAAGTGTCTAAGGTCAGATTTGAACTCACAAAGATGAGTCTTTCAGACTCCAGGCTTAGCACTCTACCCACTGAACCACCTAGCTGCCCATCTATCATTTGTGTAAGTTAATAAAGCTCAGTCCCGCTGGGCTAAAGAAGAAATTTGTTTGTTTCTCTCTAACTCTCCTGTCCACCCTATTCTGTAAGATCCTAGCTAGTCATTGAATTCTACTTTTTACCTGCAATCACTATAACAAACACTAGCTCAGAATGAAATTAAAATTAATTTAGGATCTCACCATAACTGAGATTATAAGGCTCAGTTGATACAGCTATGGAAAACTCTATTCAAGACTCCCATTGCTAGATCTCTGATGGTTCTTCCAGCCTTGCAAAGCTTATAAGGTTATTCTGCCTCAAGAAAAAACAAAACAAAACAAACATTCACTGGAATTATAAATACAAGCAAGAGGAATGAAAGTCTCTGCCCTCAAAGAGCTTATATTACCATGGGGGAGGGGAGAAACAACACCCAAAAGAGTGATGAAAAGCAATATGGAGGAGGGACTCATGGGAGGGCATGGATCAATGAAGCTGAGAAAGCCAGAATCTGAAACTGGAGGGAGGTAAAATTTGTTTGGTCTGGGCCCCTCCCCAAAATGGAGACCCTGGGAGGAACTCACCAATGGAAGAAGGGGCTGACATGGCAGAAGAATGTTCCAGGATGAGAAAATAGCTAAGTTTCAATTTTGTTTTGTCCCCTAAATTCCAAAAGGAAACTCTGACTTTATTAAATTTAGAACACACACACACACACACACACACACACACACCTCTTTCATAGTTTACCTTTGGGAGATACATGGCACCGTAGATGCCTTTCTTTTCCTTTCATCTCTCAGGATTCCAATTTAATTTTGCTGAGAGCAGAAATAAAAATTAGTTTAGTGAATTGGAAAGAACATAGGAGGGTTTAATAATTCCTTTGCTGGGTGGTCTTCCTTAGCTTTTAATTTTTATTTTCTCATCACCTATATTTTCAAATCCATTTAAGATGACTGGGCAAATAAGACAATGAAAACCAATCCTCCTTATAAATGTACCTGTCATGAGAGGAGAAAAAAGATATAGCAAAGAATGCCAAAGAGCGGTTGATGTTTGCTTCCTGATGCTTCCAATGAAGCCAACCTTAACTGCTGTCTAATAAAATGAACCAAGAGTGAAAAGGTCGAATCTTCAACTTTCCATTAGAGCTGGCTTTAGCAGCACCTGAGGGCCAACATCAACAGTATGCTAGTGAATAGTTCATGTTTCTGTCTAGTCTGTGGTGAACTGCTGAGATGGCATCCTTGGAAGGGAATGAACTGTCTACAACCCAAACTGAACCTTTACTTCATAGAAGTACAGTGACCTGAGGTCAAAGGCATTGTCTTTGAGGCTCCTGGCTTCCATTATCCCACCCTTCGTTTTTGTCCTATCTATGCCCTCCTCCCCCCAAAAAGTTCTATAAAGCTAAAGAAACCCCTCCCCCCCAAAAGGGCAAAAATCAGGATTCCCAACAAAAGACCTTTTGTTTTCTGTGAATACCATGCACAGTATATGAAAGTTGCTGTCCTGCTGGGAGACAACTAACATTAAATTAACAGTCTCTCAAAGTTCACATCAATGGAGATTTTCCTTTTCCAGGGGGAAAAAAAAATCCATAATTGCCTTGGCTTTAACAAAGCAGAAAATAACAGAGTAGAAGTAGACTGGCTTCTGAGTTCACTGCAGTTGAACTACAATTCACATGGGCTGAAAATCTTTATAATGGGCTTTGACTATAGAAGCTCTAACAAGCTATTTAATCGTGCAAGCTGGTTTCCACCCAAACTACAGATGGTTCATGAATGTGTCATGCACGAGAGGCTGAACTTTCAGGAGAGATTCTGCGGGAAACCATTTTATGAAATGATTATAGGGTCACAGATTTAGAGCTAGACCTTAAAGGTTGTGGTGTCTCATTTTACAGATGAGGAAACTGGGGTGAAGAGTGGTGAGTGTCAAAGGTGGGACCTGAACTCATGTCTTCCAGGCTCCAAGTGTGATACCTCATTTATTACAAAGGGATGCATCTGGTGCCCTAGCTGTGAGTGTTTTAAGGTGAGGCAGATGGCAAGCAGACTTATGGGGATAGTCTCCTGTTAGTCACTTTTAGCAGTGCTCACACACTGCTCTGACTGGGCTTTGCCATGGGCTAGCTTCTTTTCTTTCTTTACTACTTTATTTGGTCACCTCATCAGTTCCCATGGATTCAATGGTCTATGCTGACCATCCTCAAATCTATTCATTCAGTCCTGACCTCTCTGCTGATTCCTCTCTCATGACCAACTGCCTATTGTGTTTGTCCTTTGTTCTCAAAGACGACCATGACATTAGGGAGATGACAACATGACTTGCAGTTGACTTGGATTTGAGTGAGGAAGGGCTGTGCAAGGTCACCAGCCTCGCTTTCTCCTCCAGGGCTTCTGGGTCCAGTGTCCTGATATTCATCAGGATGACTGGAGATGGCCCAGAATGCAATGGGAGACCCTGGTCTTTTTAGGCTAAAGGCTTTTCAGGTTCTCACTTTGAGAGAGGTAACACCCATTTAGTGAAAAGACCTCTTTAAGAAGTAAGTCAAGGAAAGGCCCCTTTAATTAAAAAAAAAATTAACCTGGGAGAGGACAACCCTCAGGATTGCTGGCCAAGAGAAAAAGTTACTGTTTACATTCACTGTGTGCTAGGAGAGTAGGTACCTGTTGCTGTCCAATCTATGAGCTCCAGAGTGAAATGGGTTTAAGGGTTGGTCTTTGAGAAAGAACCATAGCCAGTAACCCCAAGTTAATTAGGCAGCTTTTAGCCATGAAAATGTACCTTCCTTTGGGCAGAGAACCCTCAGGTAAGGGGAGAGGAGAGGTAAGGACATCCCCAACTGGATATCTTATAGACATCTTAAACTCAAGACATAAAATAGAATTCATTATAATGGCCCCCCCCCCCTTTGGGAAATACCTTGGAAGAAAGCTCTTAAAATAGTGTCTCATTCTACTAAGTCAACAAACAACAAGGATAGTGTGATCTTGCATTCTCTACCTCTTTAGACCAATTGATGATGATCAGGAAGTGATCTACAACAGAACTTCACTTGTGAAAGCCTACTTGTATGAAGAGGAAAGTAGGTATATGTGTATATAGTGACTGATTGTCTTTCAGCCATTTTTTCTTTTTTCTTTTTTTTGCAATAATGTCTGAGATTTTTTTTTACATCTCTTTTTTAAGGGAAGGACTGTGATTTTCCTCTCCCCCAAGATGATATGATCAAAGAGATAAAAGGATAGATGACAGAGGTAATGAAATGTTACCGCCTTAACACCTGGTGATCCCTTTACACAGTACATACCGATCTCTGAGTCAGAAGGGAAAAATTACAATTGATTGAGTGAGCAAATTAGCTACAATCCTGGTGGTTTTAAGTAGCTAAACCCTGGGGAGTTCAAAAGAGTTTGTCAATTCAAGCCAGCAGTGAAAGGAGAATCTGAACCCTAAGAGGGAGTCAGTCTTGAGGAGGGGAGGAGAGGATTTCCTTCTGTTTTTTACCAACCCCCACCCCTCTATTAACCATTTCTTTTTTTTTGCCATTTCCCTTTAAAAAAGAATCAAATCAGGAAAGATTTGTGCACTGGGGTGGGGGGGGTGGGGAGAGAGAAGGTAGAGGAAGAGATTTTTCTCTCTTCCCCTCTTCCATTAGCTCTAACATCTATTAGTCACTTGCTCAGAGAGAGAAACCTCATCCAATAATCCTTGCATCTACCAGTTCAGTAGGATTTATGGGCATGATTGAGGGAACAGAGAAGAAGAAAGATATTCAGTAGATAGACAGATTTTAAAATGACA
>NW_027185655.1:4210945-4253570 GCF_028583685.1 Petaurus breviceps papuanus | reverse complement strand
AAGAGAGGGCTAAACCTTGGCAACCCAGCTGAGCAACCCACCCCAAAGAGGCATTGTACCCAAGGGAGTCTGCATGAGGATACTACAGAGAGAGAAATTCCAAGTCATGAAGCACCCAGAGATGTAAATTGCCTTTGCGTCGCCTTTCTTGCACATTTGTGTCTTGCTGCCATTTTACTCTCAGTTCGAACCCACTCTTCCTATGGCTCCTATGAGTATTTGTGGTAGAGTTGTGCCCCAGGTACATGGGGGGAATATTTTGTGGCTACTGTTTACACCATGACATCTTAGTTGTGCTTTTTCTAAGAGTTTATTGTGTTAACAGCTTGGTTGTTAATAGGAAACACACGGGTGGAGGCTGGTTGAATGTTGGAAATATAAAATCCAAGGTAACTCGTGCCCCAAGGATATTCAATCCACAAAGTGAGTACTAGTGGGGAGTAGCCCACAGGGATGGTAATATCCTTCAACTACCTTGAGAACTGCTCTTTTAACAGTCTCAAAAATGTGTCACATACAGCATCGACTTCCTATGTGTGTACTTTGTAGAGCCCGGCTGCTTCTTCCGTCTTTGTTTTCTCTAATGCTTTTTCTACTTCCTCAAGTATCACAGCCAGAAGTAGGATGTTGAGAGACCCAATGAAATGACTTCACAGTCATTGAGAATGAACAGAATTTTATTATATCTACATATATGCAACTATACAAAATTAAGTTGCTACAAATTATGTTTATATGCAATACATGTAGTCATATTATTTTCCTTTATCTATTCATTATTCTTCTTTTACTTAATCCTTAAAGATTCTTAGGATGTCTTTGTTTAGTTGGGTCTCTTGCCAGACTCCACATTTGTTTTATCGTCCATTGTTTCTTATAGTTTTATAAGGCAAAGTGTTACTGCTAATCTTTTGCCATCCTTTTCCTCCATAAGAGTTGACAAATGAGTTGATATTCTAAATCAGTTTTACATGTAGCTGCCATCTCTGTTTCTTGGCAGGCAGATCAAGTGGTGGCTAATGCTTTGACATCATTGTTATGGCAATTGATTTGCATGGGTTAAACTTATGGATGAAATTGCTATAATCAATATCTGTCTGTGTTTTTAAATATCAATAGCTTGTTTAAACACATCAGGTTGGAGTTGTTTTTAAAACAGATTTGTATTGATATCTTTTGTTTTTAAGTTGCTTGGATATTTCCTGTATGTATCCTTTCTCTTATCTATGCCCAGAGAGTCATCCCTTATAACAAAGACATAAAAAATAGAAAGAAAAAAAGAGGAAAAAAATCAGCAGAACAAATTAATACATTGAAAAACCCTGATATTATATGCAGTATTCCACGCTCATAGATGATGCTCTTCTCCTCTCCCCCCTCCCCCCAATACACATATACCATTATAAATAAGGAAGGGCAGGTATATTCTCACATCTCTTCTTTGGGGCCAGCTCCATTTTGGACATTTTGCAACATTCATTTTCATTCGTTTCATGGATGTTCTTTTCACTTACCTAATTTTGGATATGGTGTATATTTTTCTAAGCTCTGCTTACTTCAGTTTGCATCAGTTCATGTAAGTCTTTCAATGCTTCTCTGTGTCCACCTTGTTGACTTTCCTTTAGAGCAGCAACATTCTGCTGTGCCCATGTGTTCATTTCATACCTCCTTTGTTTCACGTTCTTTACTACCACAAAAAGTACTGTTAATAAATAGTTAGGACTGATGCCTAGCAGTGAGATCCCTGGATCAAAAGCAAACGGATAGTTTAGCAACTTGATTTGTATAATTCCAAATTGTTTTCCAGATGATTGTGCTAATTTACAACTCCATCAACACTGCGTTATGGGGCTTGTCTTTTCACAACCCCCCAACACTGACTGTTCCCACTTTTGGTCATCTTACTCAATTTTCTGGGTATGAGGTAAAGCCTCGGGATTGCTTTAATTTGTGTTTCTTTTATTATTAGTGATTTGGAGCACTCTTTTATATATTTTTTAATAGTTTGTGAGTCTTCTTAGAGCTATCCATACTCTTTGAACACATCTATTAATGAATGGTTGAGATCTTCTAACAGAAACACGTTTCTATTAATTATCAATGTATCTTAGATATGAAACCCTTATCAAAATATTTGATAAAAAGATTTTTCCCAATTGACCCCTTTTCTTCTTATTTTTAAAAATTTGTCAAAATATTAAAAAATAAATATGAGGCTTATCTACTTGGGGGGAGATGCTAGGTTTTAAAAAGTGAATGGAAGGTTAGAAATGAAATTAGTCAAGTCCAAACAATGTCAAAATAGGTGTATTTTTCTTAAAAATTTCAACCTATTATTCTCAGACATTCATTTCAGTTCCATGTCCATAATACAAAGTGAATTTTATTTGTGCAAAAACTTTTCTATTTCAAAATAATCTATTTTTTTATTATTGCCTCTTTCCTTTGTTGGTTAAGAATTTATCAACCCATGATTGTGAAACATGTATGATGTGTTTTTCTATTCATTTTAAAAATAGTTTCATCTTTAATATTCATGTCACATATCCATTTTAAATTTATTTTAGAAAATGGTATAAGATGTTGATTTTAGCTTAATCCCTAGCAGATTGATTTTCAGTTTTCCCAGCAATTCTTATCAAATAAAGAGTCTTCCTCCAAATAATTTATGTGTAATGGGAACTGCTGCAATCCCCCACATGGAAAAGGCTAAAGAGCTCAATTCTGGAAAAGCATAATGATGAATAATGAAGTGCCCTGATCCCTAATTTGGAGCATGTGACATTCTGTAGCTAATTCCAATCTGTTAACCATGAGACAAGATGACAAACCATTTACTGGATGCAAACCGGAATGGGGGTGTAGTCAAAGGCCACTGGTCAGCCAAGGCCAGTCCCCTGGCTTGACTCTGGCCTTTTTCTCCCTAGTGTGCTCAAGTAAAGAAGTAAGGACTCAATTCTTTTTTTTTTGGTTACAAATTAATGAATAACTTGCTTTTATTGTTCTGAATTATTAGAAACAAAATTATTATAACAAAAATGCTTAAAAGTTACAAAAAAATAATTTAGATTCTATTCTGTGGTCAACAAGTAGGAGAGATAGAAGCATTAAATTTGAGAAATAGATATGTGGCCATGGTCAAGTCACTTGACCTCTCCGAGCCTCTATTTGTCTGCAAAATGACTCTAATCATTTCTATCTTACAGGATTATTGTGATTACTTAACATAATAAATGGAAAGTCTTTTTTAAGGGTTAAACCTTAAGGTGCTTATTGCAACTATTTCTCTTCTTTCTTTTTAATTTTTAAAAATTTATTTATTTTAATCTAAAACATTCATTTCCACAAGATTTTGAGTTCCAGATTTTCTCCCCATGTCTGCCCCCCTCCCAGATGGTATACATTCTGATTACCACTTCTTCTAGTCTGCCCTCCCTTAGATTACTCCATCCCCTCCTATCCCCCTCCCCCTTGCTTTCTTTTAGGGCAAGAAAGATTTCTATACCCCATTGCTTGTACATCTTATTTCCCAGTTGCATGTAAAAACAATTTTTAATATTTGTTTTTAAAACTTTGAGTTCCAAATTCTCTCCCTTCTTCCTTCCCCACCCACCCTCATTGAGAAGGCAAACAATTCAACATAGGTTATACATGTGTAGTTATGCAAAATACTTCCATAATAGTCATATTGTAAAAGACTAACTATATTTCCTTCCATCCTATCCCAGCTCCCATTTATTCTGTTTTCTCCTTTGACTCTGTCCCTCCTCAAAAGTGTTTGCTTCCAACTACCGCCTCCCCCAATCTGCCCTCCCTTTTCCTCTTATCCCATCCTCCCTATTTTCCTGTAAGGTAAGATACCCAACTGAGTGTGTATATTATTCCCTCCTTAAGTTAAATCTAATGATAATAAGGTTCACTCATTCCTTCTCACCTTCCCCTCCATTGTAAAATATTTTTCTTGCCTCTTTTATGTGAGATAATTTATCCCCATTCTATCTCTCCCTTTCTCCTTCTCCCAATGTATTCCTCTCTCACCCCTTAATTTTTTTAGATATCCTTCCTTCATATTCAACTTAACCTTGCCCTCTGTGTGTCTGTGTATCTGTGTGTCTATCTGTGTGTCTATCTGTATGTCTATCTATCTATCTATCTATCTATCTATCTATCTATCTATCTATCTATCTATCTATCTCTCTCTCTCTCTCTCTCTCTCTTTCTGTCTGTCTGTCTGTCTGTCTGTATATCTGTCTATCTTTCTACACATACACATATTATATTCCTTCCAACTACCCTAATGTTGAGAAAGGTCTCATGAGTTACAAATATCATCTTTCCATGTAGCTATGTAAATAGTTCAACTTTAGTAAGTCCTTTCCTGCTTACCTTTTCATGTTTCTCTTGATTCTTGTATTTAAAAGTTAAATTTTTCTATTTAGCTCTGATATTTTCATCAAGAATGCTTGAAAGTAATCTATTTCATTGAATTTCCATTCCTCCCCTGAAGTATTATACTCAGTTTTGCTGGTTTTAATTCTTGGTTTTAATCCTAGCTCCTTTGACCTCCAGAATATCATATTCTAAGCCCTTTGATTCTTTAATGTAGAAGCTGCTAGATCTTGTGTTATCCTGATTGTGTCTCCACAATACTTGATTTGCTTCTTTCTGGCTGCTTGCATTATTTTCTCCTTTACCAGGAACTCTGGAATTTGACTACAATATTCCTAAGAGTTTTCCTTTTGGGATCTCTTTCAAGAGATTATTGGTAGATTCTTTAAATTTCTATTTTACCTTCTGGTTCTAGACTATCAGGGCAGTTTTCCTTGATAATTTCTTGAAAGATGATATCTAGGCTCTTTTTTTGACCATGGCTTTCATATAGTCCTGTAAGTTTTAAATAATCTCTCCTGGATCTATTTTCCAGGTCAGTGGTTTTTCCAATGAGATATGTCATGTTATCTTCTATTTTTTTATTCTTTTGGTTCTGTTTTATAATTTCTTGATTTCTCATGAAGTCATTAGCTTCCATTTTCTCCATCTAATTTTTAAGGAATTATTTTCTTCAGGGAGTTTTTGGATCTCCTTTTCCATTTGTCCAATTCTGATTTGTGAGACAATCTTTTCCTCCTTGGCTTTTTGGACCTCTTTTGCCATTTGGGTTAGTCTATTTTTTTCTTCAGTATTTGGGGGGGGGTTTCCTTTAGCAAGCTGTTGGCTCGTTTTTCATGATTTTCTTGCATCACTCTCATTTCTCTTTCTAATTTTTCCTATACTTCTCTTACTTGATTTTCAAAATCTTTTTAGAGCTCCTCCATGACCTGTGATGAATTCATATTTTTCTTGGAGGCTTTTGATGTAGGAGTTTTGACTTTGTTGTCTTCTTCTGGCTGTATGTTTTGATCTTCTTTGTCACCAAATTAAGATTCTATAATCTGAGTTTTTTTTACCCTGTTTGTTTATTTTCCAAGCCAAATACGTGGTTTTCTAACTCTTTTGCAAGGTAGGATTCTGCTTCCAGTATGTAGGGTGTTCTGTCCCAAACTTCAAGGGTTTTGTGCAGCTGTCTTCAGAGATATTTCTAGAGGCCTGTAAATGTTCAGTTCTTCCAAGGTGATATGAATAAAGTAGAGGTGTTTACTCCTTTCCTGACCTGTGCTCTGGTCTGTGAGTGACCACGAACACTCTTTTCTGCCTTGAATCTGTGAGGAGGATTCCCTTTCCACTGAACCACAAGTGCTACCACACCGGCACTCCTCCTCATCCCAATGCTGCAACCCAGGACTGTGACCCAGATCCAAGCAGGGCAAAGCAAGAGAATCCTGCCTCAGTGCCAGCAAAGAGATCCCTGCAATTCCCCTCTGATCAGCCATTCGATCCCCACACCATCTGTGGGCCAGGAGCAACTGAAACAGTCGCTGCTGCTGCCACCTTCACCATCTCCCCCACCCTGGGGCTAGGGCTGGACCATTCTCCTCTTTCACCCAGGTTCCAGTTTTTCCACTGACCTTGCATGCTGTCTTTGGCATTTGTGGGCTGAAAAGTCTGGAAACCACCACATCTGCCAGTGGTTTAGTCCCCTGAGGCCTGCTATGGTCCCATCTGTGATGGCACGGCCCATGTTGGGTCTATGCTGCACTCCTGCCTGGTGTGATAGACCCTTCCTGTCAACCTTCCAGGCTGTCTTGGGCTGGAGATTTGTTTCACTCTGTCATTTTATGGGTTCTGCAGCTCTAGAATTTGAGTCATTTTTATAGGTATTTGGAGGGGTTTGAGGGAGAGCTCAAGCAAGTCCCTGCTTTTACTCTACCATCTTAGCTCCTCCCCAGGCCTCAACTCTTTATAAAGACAAAGACCTCAGCTTTTATCTCCTAACTGGAACTACCCCCCATGTGAGCAATGAGCACATGGCCCTTTGGTTATTTCTTTCTCTGTTATATCTGCTTTTATGTAGAGGAAATTAGAGATGGCTTTGTCTTGTGAGCTCTGAAAGGTGAGAATGGTGAGCCATGAGAGGTAAAGGAGCCAGAGATCTGCCAGAAGCCTAGGCATCGAGTGATATCCTGAGCAAACAGCCTGCCCTGGTCCAGTGGTAGCTGATATGAAAACTCATTCTTTTTAGTTTTTGCTTTTTGGAGGGCAATTGGGGTTAAGTGACTTGCCCAAGGTCATGCGGCTAGATTTGTGTTAAGAGTCTGAGGCCAGATTTGAACTCAGGTCCTCCTGACTCCAGGGCCGGTGCTCTATTCACTGAGTCACCTAGCTGCTCTATGAAAACTCATTGAGTAACTGTGTTGCATTTGGAAGTAAATTTGGTAGGACTAATACTAGGTAGGGACTGACTTCAATTTGAGCTCATTCTCCCTAGACACCTAGGTGGTAAAGGTGAGACACAGTGTTGGTTTTCTAAAACCATCTGAAGTGGAAGACAGTGCACGGCACATGTATGGACATTCCATGTTGAGCCATGGACATTCCATGTTGAGCCATGGACATTCCGTGTTGACCCAGAAGATTGGGATAGCCTTTTCCCTTTAGCTACTTCGGCAGAATTGTCTGTCTTTGAATATATCTTACTAAATACTTTTGCTCTCTTTTCCCACATTCCTGTCTGGACATGAAGGCTTTTTTACTTACAGCAGGTGACACGATGTGGTAAGGGGATAGGGTGAGAGCCATTCCCCTTGCTTAGGCCATGTGGTCTCCTAAAATGACCTTGGGACTTTGGTTTTGTTTTTAGTTTTGTCCTTTTCAGTCCCACATAGAGGAGGGGAATTCCTGAACTGGGAGCTTGAGCTATGGGGATCATGGATCCTAGGATTCTAGGCAGTATGTTGTAATCAGCCCAGGAGGGAAGCCTTAAGAAACTGGGTCCAGGAATGTTGAGAAACCCATGTTACATGAGGGAGAATGTGCCCCCATGTGTCGGGGAAGAGAAAGATGTAAACTTCTGTTCTTGTTGTGTCATCAAATTAAATATACTCTTGTAAAAGCTAATCAGTGTTAATTTATTTAAATGGAATAGGATCACTAATTGTTACCAGCTAACTTTGGGGGAGATGTACTAGAGTGAGGTTTGAGCTGATATCATTACCCTAGGGACCTGAAGGGGAGATATAGCTCCTGTACTCTGGACAAATAAATCCAGAGCCGATTATACTCTGTCTGTGATAAAATTGGCCTTTTTACATGTTGAAGAACCACTTGGCACCATTGTCCACATAGGGCTTCCTTTATTGGATGTCTCGATTTGAGGAATCCACTGAAGAAAAACTGGCTGAAGATTTCTATAGGGGAAATATAAATAAATAATTAAATATAAGTACACATAAGTAAATGAAAAGTAATTTTAGAGAAGGGAAACACTAGCACCTGGAAAGATCAGGAAAGGGCTCATGTAGGCAGTAACAGGAACTGGGCTCTGAAGGAGGCTGGGAATTCCAAGAGGCTCAGGTGAGGTGGGAGTCTGTTCCAAACATGGAGGAACAGAGATGGGGTTGCGTGGCATGATTTGGGGTTTTTTGGTGATTTGGCTAAACTTTAGAGGGAGGAAGGGAACAAGCATTTATTAAGTTCCTACTATGTGCCTGGTACATTTAATTTGTTATCTCATTTCATCATTGCAACACTCTAGGAGGGTGCTATTATTGGCCATATTTTACAGTTGAGGAAAGTGAGACAGAAAGAGGTTATATCACACAGGGTCACATGGATTTTAAGTGTCTGAGGCCAAATTTGAACTCAGATCTTCCTGACTTCTGGTCTCACACTCTATCCACTGCATTACCTTGCTGCAGAAATTTCATTACAAACTTCTGAAATAAAGTCGCATTTTGGGCTGGGACAGCCAGAGCAATGCAAGGATTCTGTAACAGAGAGCATTGAGCAACTGTTTATCTTCTGGGAAACTGGGAGAAATGCAGGACAGAGCAACAGACACCAAAAGGGGCTTATAACAGGGGGAGGGACCATTGACATTTGGAAACAGTCAGAGTGACCAGGAATTGTTGGGAAAGAAAGACTGCAGAGGACTAGCATAAGTAAGCAAAGGAACACCAATATGTAAGAGCTGGAAGTGTCCATCGAGTCCACCTCACAACAGACAAAGAACCTCCCTTTAAAATATGTCCTCCAGTGTCTGCTTAAGACTTCCAGTGACTAGGAGGACCTCACTATCTTCCACAGACACCAATTCCACTTTTGTTTAGCTCTAATTGTTAGGAAGCTTTTCCTTAAATCAAAACTAAAATCAATTTATTTGTAACTTTCATGCATTGATCTTAGAGAATTTTGAAGGATAAGAGAGGCAGGCTATATTCAGTTAGCATGTAGGATACCCTGCTGTCAAATGGGAGGCCCCCACAATAGCTACCCCAGGTTCAAGTACTTCATGCCTCCACATGCATTCAGAACCATATTTTTTCAAGCCCCCATTGATGTTTATTTCTTTCCTCATCAGAGGATACAATTAGTTCAAAGGAAAGGCATTTAATGAAGTAGCAGTGTTTTAAGAGTCTGAATAGAACATTTACCCATAAACTTCAGACATTCTTCCACAATTACATACTCCATTAGTAGAGAGAAAGAACATGCATAGAGGCACACAGCTTGGCACACACCTTTTACCTGGGCACAGTCTTGAAGTAATAATTAACCTCTGATATCGAGGAACACTGGCATCTTCTGAATATGTCATTGCATTTGGTGTGAATTTCTACTGTTTCCTAGTGTCTGCTGGACCCGGTAGTATCTGTTGGGTCTTACATAGTCTTGTGATGGATGGCTAGCCACCGCTGGGATTATCATCTCTGCTGAGCATTGTTCCCTGCTATGAGTTTCTGTATTCATCTTTTAGGGCCACCTGCTGAACATTTCATCTTCAGTCTTTTAAGCCTTAGAATCTAAGGTATAGTGACCAGCCCCTATCCCTTGTGAGGGCAGAATGAACATTCTTTGGTCACAATCACCTTATCCAGTTAAGAAGGACCACTTGTAGAGTGGCACAAGACCAAGATGAAGTCTTTTCATCTTGACTCCTATGTTTGGGTAAACCTCACAGTTCTGCTCTAGGATTCTGCACTCAGATAGTTGGATATCATCTGTGTTTTTGTGGTCCTCAATTAGTTGTGTCTGGCTCTTGGTGACACCATTTGGAGTTTTCTTGGCAAAGATACTAGAGTGGTTTTGCATTTTCTTCTCTAGTTCATTTTACAGATGAGGAAATTGAGGCAAATAGGGTTAAAGGACTTGCCTAGGAGCACCCACCTATTAAGTATCTGAGGTCAGATTTGAACTCAGGAAGATGAGTCTTCCTGATTACAAGCTCAGTGCTCTACTAGGCTCATTCTCAGCACGTACTCATGCCTGGGACTCTGGGAGAGATGGGTTTTACAAGATTATTGAAGAAAGATCTTTATGAATAGGTGAAAGAAAAGTCTTATTCTATCTTCTTCCCATGTTTTGTGTGTATGCCCTTATACAGTAGCTGCAAGGAGAGATTTGTTCCATAATTTCAAATTCCCCCTTAGTGCATGGAGGACTTCTCCCTTAGATTTATGACAAGGCATTCAGAGCCCTGTGCAATTAAGAACCATATGTATGTTTGAAGAAAGGAATCGATGGAGCTATCATTGTTCACACCCCAAATATCTATTTCATCTGAGGATAGTGCCATTAAAGTTTAATTAAAATAAATTCCTCATGATTAAAGCAACTGCAGATATCAAGGAGAGAAATGAACTATGAAAAGCTGTTCATATGGCAAAAAGTGAATCAAAATAGGAGAAATGCTGTAAAAGTTCCTTAAGAATTTTTCTCTTTTCAATTCCCTTCCATTAGAGTAGGCAAAGATTTTTAGGTCCCAGCTGCATCTTATTTTTTTTCCTGCTGTTTTTTTGTGTATTAATTTTTACCAATCAATCCCTTAAAAACAACTTAAAGCTGGAGTTCTTAACTTTTTTTTTTCATACTGGACCTCTTTGGCCATCTGGGTGAACCTGTGGATTCTTCAGAATAGTGTCTTTAAATGCATAAAATAAAACACACAAGACCAGAATGCAGAATGGAAACTAATTATATGGAAATATAGTTATCAAAATATTGACAAAAACAAGTTCTTGGACCCAAGTTAAGAACTTTTTAGTTCAAGGGAATTACCTTCCCATTCTATGCTAATAAAAAGAAATTAAAACCAAGGCAATTTTTTTCTAAAACATTTCTTTGTTGATTTTCCTGAGAAGCTAAGAATAATGACATACAGGACCAGAAATGGCCAGAAAATAATCTGTTTAATTCAATTCAGCAAACATTTTGAAGCACCTACTATGTGGCAGGTACTTTCATAGCTTCTGGGGATAGAAATGCAATAAAGCAAATAGCTTATGTCCTGAAGGACATTAATGTGAAAATATTTGTCAAGTGCTTAGCATAGTGTCTGGCATAAAGGAAGCACTATAGAAATGTTAGCTATTAGTAGCTATCAAGGATCTAATTGAACTGCCCTGAGCTGGGCCATCACCTCACCAAAAAAAGAATTCAATATATTTATGCTCATATGGCCTGCGTCTTTTCTTGGTTTAGGCTTCACAGACTTGCTCCTGAGGGTTGAACTCAAAATTGCCCAGGTATGGGATGTATCTTCCCCTTCTGCGGCATTTATACTGACTTCAAACAGTGTCTGCTACTGGGTATTGATGTCATGGGGAAAATGCCTGCCAGGGGGCCCTTCTAAAATTCACAGGATGTAGAAGACTGCCCCAGTGACTTAGCTAATAACAAGAAACTGAAGCCAGAGGTGCCATAGCCTATTATCGAAAATGTCAGTTCCTTGTAGACCTCCTTCCGCTGCATCCAGTAAGGGGCAATGGAGCCAAAGCACAAATTGTTGAGCGTGGTCCAGACTGAAACCAGAAGGAGGGGAGAGGAATCATGTCACCTTGAAATAATCATTCGAGTGACTCATGTTTCACTCCTCTTCATGCATCTGTTTTTGCTAACCATTGCCAGCATGGTGAAAATGATTTGTTGCAGGGGTGGAAAACCTATTTTTTTTTTTCCTATTAAAGACCACTGAACCACAGAGAAAATTAATCCTGGCCACACAGAAGTAGAAGAGCAACTTAATTTACTTGGAGTTTTTTTTTTCCTGAAGAGGTTATAATTATGTGATCTTCAACTTAAAAATCTGATTTTCATTTAGCTTCCTTCCTTCCTTCTTTCCTTCCTTCCTTCCTTTCTTCCTTCCTTCCTTCCTTCCTTCCTTCCTTCCTTCCTTCCTTCCTTCCTTCCTTCCTTCCTTCCTTCCTTCCTTCCTTCCTCCCTCCCTCCCTCCCTTTCTTCCTCCCTCCCTCCCTCCCCCTTTTGATTGGGATCTGGGGTTTAATTGATGTATGGAACTCCTAGAAAAGAAGCTTTGACCACCAATGCATATCTGTAAACATTCTGCAAACTGCTTGAAGACTTATGGAGTCACATCGAGACACTGAGAAATTTAAAATCCTGCTCAGGACCACAGAGCCAATTTATAAGCAGGACTTGAACCCTGGTCTTCCTGACTCTGAGGCCAGTTCTCTCTCTACTGTCCTTCCATTTTCTTTCCTTCCATTCAATTAAAAAAAATTAACCTTGATAGATACCAACAAACCTGTACCTTTTCATTATGAAAGTGTGAGATTTGTTTTAAGTGTATTTTAAATTGAACATAATAACAAAGCATATTGCCCTTATTGTCATTTTCCTTTTCTGTACTTTGTTATTTCTATTCTCCTTTGTACTATCAGGTTGGTTCATTAATGTTTTCTTTCTTTTGTTCTTCTTCTGGCATCACTGTAACACTAACCTTCTCTCTTTTATCTCCTTCTCAAAATTGTAATGCCCTTCCTTGGGTATTATTTATTTAAATAAATATAGTTTATTAATTAAATAAATATTGAATTAATATAAATAACTAATCATTAAATTAATATTTAACAAATTGAATGAATATGTAAATAAATATTTAAGTTAATATAGTCAAGTAAAATAAATCTACACATTGCAGAAAAGGTAGGAAAGAAGATTCTTCATCGGTCTTCTGGAGCCATGATTGGTCATTGGCCAGAGTCTTAAGTGTTTCTGCATTATTTTCATTTACAATATTATAGTTACTTTATCAATTGCTCTCTTTCTCAGCCATCTGTCTTTAGAAATGTAATAATGACAAGAACCAATGCTTCTTCTGGGCCCAGAGGTTCTGGGAGTCCCTGGCTTCTCCCTCTCCATTACATCCCACTCCCTCCTCCAGTGTGGTGCCCACGAACATGTGGACTTGACTCAGCCTTTGGGGATGCTGGTCCTTAAAGAGAGACGTGAAGATCTTTAGCACCCAGTTCCTGGCTCCTTGTGCCACCACCCTAGGACCCTGAGGAAAAGTCTCTTTTTGCTTAGGTTTAACTTGTGCCTGGAGTCTCTTCAGCATGGGGAGTAGAACAGTACTCCATTTACGATGCAAGTTATTGATAACACAGCTATTTATTTCCTCTACACAAAAGAAATATTTAACACAAGAGATTCACAAGCATTCAGTAACAAAGACTTAAAAATGGAGCATTCGTTTCTTCTAAGTCCTGGTTGGTGTACTCTCTAGGAAAGTTGAGATGTAGGCACAGTAGTGCTCAAGCACCTGGACCTGAAGTCAAGAAGACCCGAGTTCAAATTTGAGCTCCTGCATTTACTAGCTGCGTGACCATGGGCATGTCATATAGCCTCTGTCTGCCTCAGTTTTCTTTACCTGTAAAATGCTGATAATAATAGCACCTACCTTACAGGGTTGCTGTGAGGATCCAACAGGGTTATCTTCATAAAGAGTGGTCACTACCACCCCTTCCTCCTGAATTAGCCTTTTGCCTAAAATTAGGCTCCACAATGTCCCCCCTTAGGGTCCAGATGTTTTTCTGCAGCTAGATGAGGCAGTTGGGCTCATCTTCCTGCTTGGAATGGTGGGGGGAGAGAGGAGAGCAGCAGAAACTATTCTTCCTTCAGTTTCACCTAAGAGCCAAAGGTATTCCTTCTTCTTGAAAACTTGAGGCTGATGTCGAGGTGGGGCACACCCATTTCAGTGTTGCTATTTAGTCATCTGCATTCAGGGAAGGAAACACAAAGCAGAACAGGTGACCCAGATGCCCAAGGTCCAGGGTCACCTTGCCTTCCATCATCCCTCATGGGAAACCCAAGGAGGGAAAGGAAGAGAGAGATGGAGGGCAGAGCTACTCTAGTATTATCATTATTGCTCTTTTGGGTCTCCTGAGTCAATGGCTAGGAAAGGGAGAGATCCATCACGTCCCTAGGTGCTGAATCACACATATTCCCCGAAGCTGGAAGGGGGACTGAGGAAACCATCTATGGGATGGCACCCGGAGGCCCAGGCTCCACTAGACAAAGAAGAGCACCGTGGTTAATGAGAAGGAATATGATTAAGATTATAAAATATTATAGATCATTATATGTAATAAATGATGATAGATAATTATATATTAGGGAAGCTAGGGGGCACAGGGGATAGAGCGCTGGACTTGGAATCCAGAAGATTCATCTTCAAGAGTTCAAATCCAGCCTCAGCCACCTACTAGCTGTGTGACCCTGGGCAAGTCACTTATCCCTATTTACTTTGGTTATTCATTTGTAAAATGGACTGGAGAAGAAAATGGCAAACTAGTCCAGGATCTTTGCCAAGAAAGTCCCAAATGGGGTCACAAAGAGTTGGATATGACTGAAACAACTCAGTAACAACATATAGTAGCATATGTAACAATTCTATAATACATCATTATAAATAATTATATGATATATTGTTATAGTTACATATTATCATAATGGTTCTTTACTGTAATCTACAATAATATAATTATATATTACTACATGTTACATATCATTATGCTATACATTAGTAATGAAGGCGATGCACTCCTAGCACCCTACCCCCTCCTCTCTTTACGTAACTCAGACCCAGATCACAATTCTTACACATTCTTTCTCTCTTGGTTACCACTCCTTTAAGATCTACTCTCCACAGCAGAAATTTATTTTATTTATGACTTTTCCCACCTTGCCTCTACACTTCTTAACTCCTCATCTTCTTTTTTGTTCAGGTTTCTTTTTCTGTTTAGTTGATATTATTTTACATCAAACTATCTGTATGCACTGTGTTCAGCGTTCCTTTGCCAGTTTGAGAGGAGTAAATTTCATGAGATGCCTGCTTCCCCCATCTGTGCATACCCAGTTGTGTATTCTTCTTATGTGCACCAATTATGAGAATTAGTAATTCCCCCTTATTTCTCAGTTCTTCCCTAGTATCTTCATTGTTCCTTCCCTTTTGATTTCCCTCTTAGAATTAACAAGAATACAAAACCATACATAGAAGTGTCTTTCTTAACCCTCTTCTTGACCTTCAAAGAGTGGCATCCAGAGGGAACACTTGCCTCTTCTCCCCTATAAAAATTCAAGCGCTTTATTGGCATTTGACCCCTTCCAAATGCTCATATGCATTTCCCTTTCTAGATTTATCTTGAGTTTGCATGTCAAAGATTTTCCCAGTTCTGGTCTTCTCATTCTTAATATTTGAAAGTTTTCTATTCTATATTCAAGATGCATTTAAATGTATATTTAAAAATTCTGAAATTAATGAACAGCAAAAAAGAGAAAACATTTCTTAATATAAAGTAGGATAGAAAAAGGCAATTATATGTGAAACCATGAATCTCTATTATGTATGACTTGCTTTTTAAAAAGTCCATTATAAATTAAATGTGCACTTTGAAAGTTGTCCTACTTATTCAGTTCCCTCTGAACTTCCTTCTGCTCTTTTCTATGCATTTAAAAATGTTTCACTGCAGAACCAGAACTCAAACCATACTACAAAGTAGTAATGATAAGAACAAATTGGTATTGAGTAGGAAATATAGAAGCTGATCAGTAGAACATATTAAGTATATGATATATGGAAACAAACAAGCACAGCAGTCTAATGTTTGATAAACTCAAAACAGATACTATTCTACAAAAAATGATGAGAAATTGGGAAAATGTTTGGTAGAAACTAGTCATATAACAGCATTTCACACCATATAGCAAGATATGCTCCAAATGGATACATGGCTTAGATACCAAGATATCATTAACAAATTAGAGGAACGAGGAAGAAATGACCTTTCAGATCTATGGATAGGGGCAGTGTTCATGACCAAAGAAGGGATAGAGAGGATTGTAGAAAATTAAATGGATAATTTTGATTACATAAAATTAAATGTTTTTTGGTAGGAGTATAATCAAAACAGCTAAAAATCAGAAGGGAAAAAATAGCTAATGGGGGGGGATCTTTACAGTAAGTTTCTCTGAAAACATATTCCAAAATATATAAGGAACTGAATGAAATCTATAAGAATGAGACTTTTTTCCCAAATTGGCAAGAATCAAAGAACATGAATACATAGTTTTCTGAGGAAAAAAAAATCCAAGCTATCAATACCAGTATGAAAAATGCTTCAAATCACTAATAATTAGAGGAATTCAGATTAAAGTAACTGTGAGATACAACTTCACATCCACTGGATTGACAAAGATAATGAAAAAGGAAAATGACAAATGTTGGAGAAATTTCTGAAAAATATGCATTGTTGATAGAATTGTGAAATAGTCCAACCATTCTGAACAACAGATAGAAACTATGCCTCATAAGTTACTAAACTGTGCATACCCTTTGGCTCAGCTATCTCATTATTAGACCAATACTCCCCAAAAGATAAAAAAAATACCCAGTAAAATAACCCATATGTGCTAAAAGATTTATAGCAGCTCTTGATTTATTTTTTTTTGAGGGGGGGGGGTTGGTAACAAAAAACTGAAAACTAAGTGGTGTCCATCAACTGAGGACTGACTGAACAAATTATGGTATAGAAATGTAATGGAATACATTATATTAAAGTTGAGGGGAATACCCCCCAACTTTTGTGGGGGGGTAATATTCCTAGAAAATAATAATATGAAAGTCAAAACCACAGATGTTGATACATTTAACCTATGGAAAATAAGGGTTTAGGTTCCTGTGACCACAAAAATGATTATCTTTTGCTAGAGATTGCTGAATATATGCCTTTCTGTATGTAATTTTTAATAACGAAACATCAATTCTGATAATGCACACTTTTCCTAACATAGTAACAATGAAATAACACATAAAATGCAGTACACAAAAAAGTGGTAGCAATAAAAAAATTTTTTCTTGCTAGTAGTTCCTTAGAATCTTTGTGCTAACGTCTCAATTTAAAAACCATTGATTTCAGACAAGATTCGCTTTAAAAAAAATTTTTTTTTTAAGCAATCGGGGTTAAGTAACTTGCTCAAGGTTACACGGCCATTTATTTCTGAGTGTGGTGCTGAGTGTCTGAGCCTGGGATTCAATCTCCAGGTCATCCCAACACTGGAGCCGCCATCTGGCTGCTCTGAGATTCACTTTTTATAACACATGAAATCCATGGTACCACAAATACTGTACAGCAAATAAAATTCCTTTTTTTTTTAAGGCAGGGCAGTTGGGCTTAAGTGACTTGCCCAAGGTCCATGGCTAGTAAGTGTTAAGTGTCTGAGGTCATATTCGAACTCAGGTCCTGCTGACTTCAGGACTCTATTCACTGTGCCACCTAGCCACCCCAATGTGGCCCTTCTTTTTTTATGTAAATAGCCTTTTATTTTTTTCCAATTACATGTAAAGTTAGCTTTCAGCATTAATTTTTATAAGATTTTGAGTTCTAAATTTCTCTCCCTCCTTCACTCCACCCACCCCACTCCAAGAGGACAAGCAATCTGATACATCTTATATGTGTGCATTCATGTTAAACATATTAAGTAATAATTTCTTTTTTTTTCTCCCTGTCTTTCCCCTACCCCCCACTACAAAATAGTGAGCCTACTGAATACACCTTCCCCCAATCTGCTCTCTCTTATATCCTCCCCCACAACTTTCTAGTAGGGCAAGATGAATCTCTATGCCCCAGTGTCTTCATATCTTATTTCCCAGTTGCATGTAAAAACATTTAAAAAATTTTTGTTTTTAAAACTTTAATTTCCAGATTCTTTCCCTTCTTCCCTCCTCACCCACCCCCACTGGGAAGACAAGAAATTCAATATAGGTTGTATGTGTGTAGTTACGCAAAACATTTCCATAGTAGATATATTGTGAAAGACTACCTTTATTTCCCTCCATCCTATCCCGCCCACCAAATAAAATTCTTAAAATGAAAACTTTTTTTAAACTTGAATCTTGCCTTTCCATGTGTCAGATGGCAATGTGAGGGTATTGTACTCTCTTCTGTACAAATATAAACTTCTCTACCTTGTCTACCCTCTGCAAACCAAGGAAGAGGTGGCAAAGTCTTTAGTCACTGCTGTGAGAAGGTACAGAGACTGGGGAGGTCTTGACATCACCTTCAACACTGTCTTTCACAGCTGGTGGATAGTGTTGCATATTGTGATGGATGCATCAGATTGAAATATTTTTCTCCTTTTTTTGCGGATGTGATGAATTGGTGATTCATTGACAACAAACTCAAAGCCGATGCAGTGGCTGCAGAGTTTTCAGTGTGTGGTTTATCTAGCACTTTCATTTTCTCAATAAGCCATATCATTAACTTTAAGGCCAAAGCACTTGCACTATGCTTTGGGGAACATAATTGCAACACAAAACTTGAGTTTTGAAGGCAAACAATGAAAATATGCAATAAGCATGTGGGGAGGGTTTTACAATGGTAGGCTGAACAAGACCAATAAAGCAGCAGGTAGAATACCAGCTGCTTCACAAACTTACGCACAGTAAGCCTCTCATTTTTTTTCCTACTGCACATAGCCATGAATGGACTGCCAATGCAAAAGTGAAAGTGAATTTACTGATAAATCATGCGAATGCTTGAAGTTGCAAAAATTAAATTCAGGAATGTTGAGAGTTGACTGTACTGTTTTGCTATGAGAAATGATGGAAGGAATGAATGGTTTCAGTGAGACCTGGGAAGGCTCGAACGAACTGATACAGAGTGAAATGAGTAAAACATGGAGAAAATTATATTCAAGAACAATAATAATATTGTAAAAACAAAAACAGCTTTAAAAGATTTAATAACTTATCAATACAATGAGTAACCATGATTAGTGACCAAAGATGAAACATGTTACATACCTCCTGACAAAGAGATGATGGACTCAGAGTTTCAAAGTGTGTGTGTTTGTGTGTGTGTAGCCAATGTGGTGATTTATTTTTGCTTATTGCACATATTTGTTATGAGGGTTTTAGGGATGAGAAAGTGAGAGAAGGGAGAAGAAAGAAGAGAGAAGAGAAAGCTTAGTTTTTATTAATTGGAAAAAAAGAAAATTAATTAAAAATATTTCAATGATCCTCTTTTGCTTATTTTCTCCTTCTTTCCTTTCTCCTTCCTCCTCCTCCTTCTCTTCTTCTTCTTCTTCTTCTTCTTCTTCTTCTTCTTCTTCTTCTTCTTCTTCTTCTTCTTCTTCTTCTTCTTCTTCTTCTTCTTCTCTGTCTCTCTCTCCCCCTTTTCCCCTCACCCTCTTCTTAAAAAATAGAGACAATCCTGGTAATTTGGGACTTTCATTATTAGATACCCTAGATCTCCTAAGGAAAAAGAAGTTAATCTGGCTGTCTCTGTCTCTCATACTAGTTCTTCCTATTTTACCTAGTCTGCAAATTCAGTGGCCACACAGGAGCCTGATGGCAATACTGATTAGCATGGAAGCCTTATTCCTGTTCTTTTTTTCTGATCTGAGTTGGTTCATGCCTCCTTAGACAATCTGGTGACCCTCTGCTCCCAGGGACTCACTGTATTTGTGCCAGATTTAGCCCTGCTGTGGCTCCAAATTCCTGAGCTCAAATGATTCAGCTTTAGCATCCCCAGACCCAGCAGCAGAGACCACCACACACACACACACACACACACACACACACACACACGCACGCACATCTCTCTGTATCTCTCTCCTTTTCCTTCCACCTCTCTGTCTCTGTCTCTCTGTCTCTGTCTGTCTCTCTGTCTGTTTCTCTCTCCTCCCTCCTCTCCCATCTCTCTCTCTCTCTCTCTCTCTCTCTCTCTCTCTCTCTCTCTCTCTCTCTCTCTCTCTCTGCAATTGTTCAATAGTCAGGTTTTTAAAAAGTCATTTCCTTAAAAATCACACCAGTTCTTTTGAGACAGCCTTTGCTCGTCTCAATGCTTATGTTCTGATGAATGTTGTATTCCCGAAATTCACTATGAGTACTGCAGCTAATATAAGAAGCATGGATTTTGCAACCCTAAATACAAGTGCCGAGCAAATTAATAGGATTTGTTCTATGAAGCTTAGATTCAGTTGAAGGGCTGCACTTGAGGACCTAGAGTGCCACATTTGACCTTGAGGCTGCAGGTTACCCACTCTTGGCCAAGAGAATACAATAATGGCTTAGTGTTGTTCATATACTTTTTCTATTGAAAGAATACCTAGAAGGCTTGGTCTATTTGTGACACAAGCCTAGACAGCTTGTCACAGATCCTTTTGGACCTTAAGTCCATTGGATAAAGTTTTTTCTGCTGGCCTAGAAACTCTGAGTAATCCACCCCAAGTGTTTAATCCCTTTTCCTGGAAGCCTCATCCTTATTTGGGGCTTATTTGCTTTTGTTTTCTTGAATCTCTAATTGAACTTACTTCTGTTGTTGGATGAGTTTCAATTTCTGGTTGAGACCTTTTGCTTTTGACTAGGATCCATTGGGGAAATTTCGGCTGCCTCTTGGAATAAGCAACTGGATGAAGTTTGTTGATTTCAAAAGGGATTGCTAATGGTAAGGGACCCCAAAGAAAGCTTGGTCTGATCTGTATAAAAGGGGGCACTTGGAAAATGTCATCCAGGACCTAGTTAGATGGCCTTTCTATTCTGAGACATTCACAGAAGAGTTTTCAGCTAGGACCTTTTTCAGCTAGAAACATAGGTTTCTCACCACAAAGTAAGGGATGACTTCAAACATCTCTTCAAACATCATCCTTCTTAGATGGGAAGCTTGATTTCCTTTTCCTTTTTAAGTTAGTCAGTGATTAAACCTTGTGTGATAGGTGGGCTCTATGTAGCCTGGTACCCTTTTGCTCTAGTTTAAAGGTGCTCATATATCACTGAACAGCTAAGAAAAGGAGATTTACTTAGTCTTTATCTTAGAAAGTTCATCCAACAAGGATATTGAAGCCATTATCTTAAGTAGATAAGCTCCATGTGTGGACACAAGTCCATGTGAAAGTGTGTCTTTTCAGCAGGTGGGGCTGTGGTGACTAGTGTAATCTTGGGGTATCTGCCCAGTCTAAAGGATCCTAATTCAATGTAGTTGGGTCATTTAATGTCATTAGGTGTCAGCAAACCTCAGCAATGTTACTGGAGGCTGCCAGGAAAGTACCTCAAAGAAGACCCATCAAGAGCCTTGGTTCTATGAACCATTCAAGCCCAGGGACAGTTTTGTCACCTAACTTGTCTAGGGGAGAGGGTTGGGATATTTCTCTCACCACGTCTGTACTGTGTATGAGGGTTCAGAGTTGAGGGGTCTCTTTAGAGGGAAATAGAGAGGACAAATTCACCCAGGTCCCCCTCTAACCAGTGCCAATGTTGTTGCAGCACTTGGTACCCAATTGAGACCAGTGTAGATAAGGCATCTTACCTACAGCCCCCTGGACCCAGTGGACTACTGTTGCTTCACAAAAGGTTTTGTTTTTCTCACCCAAAGGAGGAGGGACTGGCTTTCAGTCAACCCAAGGTCCCCAATCCTTGAGAGGAGAAGTTCAAATACTCAGGCAACCTTCTAAAGAAACAGGCTTTCTTCCTGAGTTTGAGAGCTTGATTTTCTTTTTCTTTTCTTATTATTTTCAGCTGGGTGAAGGACCATTTTAGCAAGTAACAAGACAGGTGGTAACCTATTATTTTTAGACTAGACTTTGTAAAACAGTTTTATTTTGTAAAATTTTATCACCATGTTTTTGGAATTGCAGAGGAATGTGAATGACTATATTTGATTACGAATTATACCACAGACTTTTTCCAAGACTCTAGTGCAAGGCACTGGAGAAGGGATTATAATAAGATAATGTAGACTCTCTCCAAGTCACTAAAGTGTTAGCTGGGGCTTGGAACTTTGCCAAACACCCTCCAATCCATTTCTTGGGACAACAAATATCAAAACTGGGGGGATAATATAAAGATGAGATTGACTGATTTACTCAATCAATTCACCTCACCTTACCTAAAAGTGACTAAGTTCTCTCTGGGTCCAGCTTGAGGCTGCATATCTTCCTCCTTCTTTCCCTCCAAGGTGATGGCCTGACAAATCAAGTTTCCATCAGTTAATCAGAAGTGACTTCAAGTGAATGCAGCATGGCCTGAGCCATAAATTCAGGGAACACAGGAACCACCACATAGGTGAAGCTTAAAGACTGGGGGGCAGGGGTGCTCTGTGAATTTCTTCTAATTCAAGCTATAAATATGGGCTTTTTTCACTCAAGTTCTGATTGGTGGCTAGTGACCATTGGTGGTCTGTCCTATGTAGGGGTTCCAGAGTTGTTTATAAATACATAATTTTTTAAACTAACCTGTACCACATATATGCTTAGCTTAATATCGAAAAGCAAGCTATGAAAATAAACATCAGAATGTCTTATCACAAGATGATGGCCTAATAGAAAATTAGAAGCAATTATGTCAGGGCAAAAACATTCTCACTATAGTCCCAGCTACTTCCACCTCCCCACCCCAGAATGATACCTGCAGGACCATGGAGATAATAGAGAAGACAGTACTAAACAAAGCCTGTCTATCCCATCCAGGAGTTCAAGAGACAAGCAGATCCTGGCCCTAGTAAAAAACCCAAATCCAGAAACTGAGGTTGAAGATGTGAGCAAATGAAAGAAACTAATTCAAACAATGAAGAAATATCCATCGTTAAGAGAAGCCTGAGAGATGCTCCCAAGAAGAAACTCTACAAGTAAAAATGGGGACTCAGAGGAAACAATGGCATGGGCGTAAGTTGTTTCATAGTAACTAGAAATGAAATGTGATTTTTAAAAAATGCTATTAGAGCTGTGGAGCAAAAAGTTAGGAGATTAAATAGCTTAGAATAGATGGAAAACATTACCCAAGTGGTAGATCTCCTGCAAAATTAGATAGAACTTAGATTCCACAAGACAACCATAAATATTAGAACAAGGTAAAAAGACTAAAAATTAGAAGAACATGTAAAGTATCTGCTATGCAAAAACAACTGATTTCAGAACAAGTGGAGGAGAGGCAATTCAAACGCGACTGGACTCCCTGAATACCACGACCAACCCCAAACCTGGATAATGTATTTCAAGAAATATATATTTTTAAATACTATGCTTTCTTTGACTCTTTAAGTGTCATCATTCGAGCCCACAATCTTCCAGTGAAAGGTGAGGAAGAGATTGCCTTTCTCTGCCCAAGCCTCTACACTTTGCAGCCTCAGTTTCCTCACTCTTCCCAAATTGGGACGGAGGGACTAAACTAGGCAAACATTTGTGCCTCAGGCTGCTTTTTCACAAAAACACTTTTTTTATGATCTTAAGAGAATGAATAACTGGAGATGAACACAGCTAGGCTCGGAGCATAAGATTATGTGAGTATGAGAGGTCTGAAGCCCCATCAATCTGAGCTAAATGGCACAGAATCAAGTAACCCGTCTAGCGCTTTTGGAGAGAAGATGGCTGCTGACAAAAGAGAGGCTGCAGACTCCACATTTTACCAGCAGGTGTTCTGGGACTTGTTTGAACTGGGCAGAGCTGAGTTGAAATGCCAAGTGCCTAATCAGTGGTTGCACAAATTGCTTTATGTTCTGATGAGGTTTAAGCATCAGTCTCTAGGAACTTGTAAAAGTAGAAATAACTAAAGTTACTGAGACATGGTGTGTGTGTGTGTGCGTGTGTGTGTGTATGTGAAATACTTGCTTGTGAATCTTTGACTATCATTGACTATGTCTAGAAAAAACAAGAGAAAACATCACAGATCTTCTAAAAACCACGTAAGGTAAAAATAGAATCTATTGGTGGCCCCTCTGAAAAAAAAAATTTCCCAATTGAAAACATCCAGAAAAGTCGAGGCCAATATCCAAAGCTTTTAAGTAAAAGAAAAAATTCTGCAAGTAGCCAGAAGGAAAGAGTCCAAGGAGCAAGAAACCGCAGTCACGATCCTACAAGACAATGTTGCTCTACTTCTCAAAGGGAGAAAACTTTGGAATATGATCTTTCAAAAGACACCATACGAAGGCAAGAATAACAACCTACTAAAGTATAAACCTGTTGGGGGGGGACTTTTAGGGAACTCTCCATAAAACAATGAATGAATGAAAAAATATTTAAAAATTTACCACATGCCAAATATTGTGCTAAGCATTGAGAATACACAATATAAAAGCAAAGAAAGCTCTTTCCCTTAAGGTGTTTGCATTCTAAAGGGGAGAACAGTACCCAGAGGAGAGTGGGGGTGGAGGGGAGGGACGTTCTGGGCAGGAAAGTTGTGGAATGATGAATGGGACTATAGATAGGAACTATAGTGTTCCATCCAAGAACAATGTCAGAAGTGAAGGGTGAGAAGAAAAATTTAGGCACACTGTGTGTATGTTAGAGAAGATTTAGAAGTGACTGGAGAAGAGGGAGAGAAGTGAATGATGGGATTTTTCCTGAGATTATATTCCCAGAGAGGGAGTCACTAGTCAGGAGAATGAGGTTCTAAATTATAAATTCCTCAAAGGAAGCAAGGGAAGTGTTGAGGAGACTGAGGAGGTAGCCAGAGAGGAGAGAAGATGGTGGAGCAGAACCCACTTCTCATTACAATTCTACAAAGTATTTTTTTAAATACTGGAGAGAAAAATGATCCAGAAATCAAAGAAGAAACTATGGTAACTACATTTTTCCAGTCTAAGTCAATGCAAAGAGACCCCCAGAAAGCTGAGGTAGTAGGCCAGGAATTCAAATGGAGAGGCCTGAGACTAGGGTCACATCTCTGAAGCAAGCTAGGGAGCTATCACACCCCCCGAGTAAGAAAAAAAAAGCAAGCAAACATTCATCATTCTCTATCTCTTTCATATTTCACTGGAAGTAGTTAGAAAATAGGAAGTTATGACCAAGTCATTTGTTATGATTATTGATCCTAACAAAGGAGAAAGAACAAACCAGGAAGGTACCTTGTGACATTGATACAACCAAAAGGAAAAGTTCTGAGCAAGTTATGAACATACGAAAGCCGAGTTTGGACACTTGGAGAATCAAGCCACAGTGTACAGAGTTCCCTAGTCCCATATTCGGAGCAAACTTTCTGCAAAACATTTGTCCACTTCTTCTGATTATGAAGGCACCATTGTCAAGATTGTACCAGAGATCGAGTGAAAACAAAGAAAAACGTCAACCCAGTTTAATCAGTTTCACCTGCGTGAATAGTGAATAAGAGTTTTATTTTAAGGAAATAAATTAAATCTCTATTTAAAAATATTGATCAACTCTGCCCCAGTTTATAAATGGATGTCATATTAGCAATATGTTCATGCTTGGAGGGGGCATGCCTGCCTGCCTGATCCTGTTGGCTTATCAGGTATAGCTTTGAGGTGCTCTAGCTGTGAGGTCTACGGGAGGGGAATTTATTTTTTACTAGAAAAGCAGAGACCCTGGATACTGAAGGGAAAAAAAAGAGTCTGCATTGTTAGTGGAGAGTTCTCTTTTCTCATGGTAGCCTAGCAACCAAACTACATCCCTTTGATGGAAGGTGTTCCTACTAGAAAATAGCTTTATGAATGGTGTCAGGGTCATCTTTAGAAAACAAAATTAAACCTCTGCAAAAAAAAAAGCCTACCACCCAGAAGACAGGGGGTGGGAGAAATCTCACAACTCAATTATTCAGCAGCACACAAATGTGCCTGTCAGGTCTTCCTAACAACATTCACCCCAAATTTAATTATGTGAGCCCGGACAGCATGTGAATGGCTTTGGTGAAATTGGGATAAAAAGCCTGAAGTCACGCAGCTTAAGGGCATTGGAGAGAAGGGCATAATATTGGGAAGGGAGGTAGTTTCTCATCCATCAGCATGCAGAAAATCTTCCTAGAAGATGTTTTCTTTGGTTGGATGTCTTAGGAATGAGGATACAAATGAATAAGCATTCCTTGGGAAACTTAAGAACTTAAATGGACCCCTCTTCAAAAAGTAACTTAGGGAAGACTGAAGGCCAGAATGAACTCAAGAAGCGCTAAGGGCCTCTGGATGGGGCCATTTGTTCAAGGTGTCTGTCTTTTGAGTTTGTGTCCCTCCTTACTATGTGACTGACATGATTGGCAAAGATTCTGCAAAATGGCTCTTGTCATGTGACAGTTTCCTGTAGTCAATCTAGAATTTTCTTCAAGGTTTCTTCGTGTTCTTCCAATGTCTTTCCAAAGTTGGTAAAGGCGTCCAGGTCCATGACCCATTCCATGGGATTTCTGTATCCAACTAAGGTCTATACACTTGAGTGTGTGATCCAAGCCACCTTGAGGGCTCCTGCTACTCTGCAGTAGTCAGAGACATGAGTTATATGGAAAGGGTGGGGTACCCAAAGGGCCTCACCATCTTTAGAAAGGCAGTCAGCCAGTTAATAAACATGTATTACATACCTACTATGTGCTAAGCACTGAGGATACAAAGGAAGGCAAAATCAGACCTTACTTTCAAGTAACTCACAAACTAATGAGGGAGACAAACAATTATGTAGAAACATACTATGTGCAGGATAAATAGAAAATTTTAATCAACAGAGGCAAGCACTGACAGTAAGGGGGATAGCCAAACCTTCCTATAGTAAGTTAGAATTTAGCAGGAATTTGAGGGAAGCCAGAGAAGCCAGGAGGTAGAAATGGGGAGGGAGAGGATTTAGGGAATGAGGGACAGTGAGTGAAAACACCCGGAGTTTGGAAATGAACTATCTTGTTTAAGCAACAGTAGACACACATCGGAAGGACTGGTGAAATCTATCTCAGCAAATGAAAATTGTCTTTTCCTTGTCCTTCCCTGACGTAGGAATCTATTTGTGTAGCTCTGTTACTGAAAACCACTGGCATCTTGTCAGTCAATACATTTAATGTGCCAATTTCTTCATCTGTAAAATGGGGATAATAATATTATTTATTCTACAGGGTTGTAGGAATCAGATGAGATTGACCAGTAAACTAGCAGTTATTGAGTGCTTATTATGTGCTAAGCACTGTGATAAACTCCAGGGATAAAGAGAAAGGGGCAAAAGAGTCCCTGTTCTCAAGGACCTCCAGGTATATTGGGGAGACAATATGCACCGTGCTATGACAAACAAGGCACTCACTGGATCAATTAAAGATGACACTAGAAATGAGTGATAGGGAACACCTGGAGCCATTGGCACGATGAACTGGTCTACTGTAGTTCGCCTTGTTTGAGGTTGGGTTTCTGCAGCATTCAGACCTTCCAAATCATCTTCCGTACCACTACTATGGGTGAATCATAGGGACTGCTGGACTCCATGATGATTCTGTTGACCAGTATTTCTTTCAGATGGTTCCTGACATCTCCATTCTCAGGCAGAAAAGTCCTCCAAGACATTTTTCTAGGAGTTCAGAATTAATTTAGCTTAGGATTCTATGGATGGACCCTTAGACACAACCCATTTCCCATTCCTTTGAGAACATATCTCTTATCCTAATGAGCCAATCAGTCCCCACATTCTCCAGGCTGTGAAGTCACTGAAGTCAGGTTTCTCTGACTTGACTCCTGGGTTGGGGGAATCAATGCTCTTGGGATGTTCTATACTGTCTCTGGTTTCTCTTTTCCTGCAAGTTCTTCACAAGCTGTATGGCTGATAAAGGTGTTCAAATACTAAACCACAGCTTGTAGCTTGCAGTAAACTGCCAAAATTTTGATTAAGCTGAAGTTCATTTCAATTCCTATGGAAAGTTCAGGCCTATGTGAAATAGAGCAGTGTGTCTGAGGCTTACTCTGATGTAGCCCCAGTGTGAAAAGTCCTTGTCACTCAGTGCAGAATGTGTTGAACAAAATGGTTCCTCGGGATCGACAGTTCTACATAGGTGGACACTGTATTTTCCATCTTTATGGTGACTTCTGCACAAGTTTTGTGAGTCCAAGTAGAAGGGATTCAAAACCAATTTTATATGAGGACAGGTCAGCATCACCAGAGTCGAGTGATCTTTTTGCTAGGTCCCATGCTTGTTTCTTCAAAAACATACCTGTAGAGAACAGTGGTCAGAGTGGACAGTCAACTCATGCTTCTGATACTACATGGCCAATGACACCTTCTGGTGAAATCTTGTTGTTTCTCCTAGTCTCTGCTTCACATGTAGTCTCAGTCAGACAAGAAACCTCCAAACATTACCCAGTTGGTCTTTCATACTTTTAGTCTTTGCTGTATGCAGCTCTAATGGACACTGGACGACACCTAGACATACTTCTCTACTGTTTTGTTGGACTGGGCACTATTCTACTAGAAACAACTCTTCAGTTGAAGTCTTTTACCTTTGACTATCTACCTTTTTATTGATATATTTTATTTTTTACATGATCAGGAATTTTTTCCTGTATTCTCTTTTCTTCCCCTCCCAGAAAGTCATACCTTATAACAAATGATATTTTAAAAAGATAGGAAAAGGAGAAAAAAGCCAGCAAAGCTCATTAATACCTTGCAAATGTCTGAAAATATATGAAATATCCCACATCTGTGTATCTCCCACCTTTGCAAAGAAATGAGGTAGAAACCTCTGTTTAGTTTCTAATTCCTTTCACAAAAAAATGCTACTATAAGCATTTTGGTATATATGCAAACTTTCTTCTTCTTCTTCTCCTTCTTCTTCTTCTTCTTCTTCTTCTTCTTCTTCTTCTTCTTCTTCTTCTTCTTCTTCTTCTTCTTCTTCTTCTTCTTCTTCTTCTTCTTTCTTCTTCTTCTGCAATCGGGGTTAAGTAACTTGCTCAAGGTTACACGCCAGTTATTTCTGGGTGTGTTGCTAAGTATCTAAGCCCAGATTTGATTCCCAGGTCATCCCAACACTGGGGCCAGTGCTCTTACTCACTGAGCCACCTGTCTGCCCCACAAACTTTCTTCTTAACAATTGCCTTGTTGGAATATAATTCTAATAGTGGAATATCCAGGTTGAAGGGTATGGATGTTTTAGTCATTTTATTTGCATAATTCCAAATTGCTTTGCAAAATTGTTATACCAATTGACAGCTATACCAACAATGTATGTATGCTTATCTTTTTACAATTCCTCCAACACTGACTTTTCCTACCTTTTGTCATCTTTACCAATTTGTAGGTTGTGAGATGAAATCTTAGGAATTTTTCTATTTGTATTTTTCTTTTTATTACTAATTTGTAGCATTCTTTCATATGTTAGTTAATAGTTTAAAAGTCTTTTGAGAATTATTTGTACATATCTATTGATCACTTATCTATTAATGTCTTTTTGTCTGATTTATATGATAGTTGTTTCCATATCTAGGGTGACAAGCCCTTATCTGAGAAATTTAATAAAGGGATTTTTTCCCATTTCACCACTTCTTTTCTTATCACAGATATATTTATTTTTATTTGTGCATATGCTTTTCACTTATACATAATCAGAGTTACTTAGTTTATCTTTAAAATTGTCCCTGTATCCTGACTATGAATAAATCTCCTAACCATAGCTACAACAGTTACATGATCTGCTTCTTTTTTCATTTCTTTTCATTTTTTATGTATGATTTGTAATATTAAGGTCATCCATTCATTTTGGTTTTATTATGTAATATGATGTAAGATTTGGAAAGGTATAATTTCTGACAGATTTGCTTTCCAACTTTCCCAGTGAATTAAAAAAAAATCAAATAGGGAGTTTTTTTTTAAAGTAATAAATGTTATCTTGTTCAATCAACACTGGATTATTGAGCTCCATTGTTTGTGGTTTCCTTTGTCTAGTCTGTTCCACTGACCTATTTCTTCATTTGTAAACCAATACCAAGTGGTTTTGATGACTGCTGCTTTATAACATAGTTTGAGTCTAGAAGTACTATTCTCCTTTCCTCTCTACTTTTTTGCTTCATTTCCCTTGTCTTTCTAGACCTTTTATTTCTCCAAATGCATTTTATTGTTTTATCAAGTTATGAAAACTTGATAGTTGGATTAGTATAGCAATCTAAATGTAAATCAACTTTGGTAGTGCCTTTTTTTAAAAATTACATTGGCATGCCCAGTCCTCTGTAATTGAATCTAAGTATTTTGTGTGTTTTGATAGATTGGTTCCCAATTATTTTAAACATTTGGTAGTTGCTTTGACTTGAATTTCCATTTATATTATTGTTTCATGGTTTTGATTATTTTAATATAAAATGCCATTAATTTTGGGGTGTTTGTTCTATAGTCTACAACTTTGCTGAAGCTATTGCTTCAAATAGTTTCTACTGGTTCTTTAGTATTTCTAAGTAAACTGTAATGTCATCAGCAAATAGAGAGTTTTAATCTCCTTTTTGCCTGTCTTTATACTTTCAATTTCTTTGTTTTGTCTTACTTCTATTGATAGTATTTCTAAAACTATGTCAAATAGTAGTGGGGAAATTAGACTCCTTGCTTTATTCCTGTATATATTTGGAAAGTTTTTAGTGTATTCCCATTACATATTATGTTTGCTTTTGGTTTTAGAGAATGCTTTTAATGACATTTTTTAAAAGCCTCTTTATGATACTTTGTAGGGTTTTTAGCACAAATTATTGCATTTTATCAAAGGCTTTTTCTGCTTGAATTGAGATGATGATACATTTTAAAAAATGATTTTATTTTTTCCTAATGTTTCCAAAGTTACTTCCTTGCATAATCCAACATATACATGATTGCTTTCTTTGATGAATTGTAGTTTGACAGTATTTTATTTAAAATTTTTGAACCAATACTTGTTAATTATATTTGTCTATAGTTCTAGTATGTTCATTTTGGTCTTTTTTTGCATCCTCAGCACTTAGTATAGGGCCTGGCACGTAGCAGGCATTGCATAAATGCTAATTTACTAACAGGTCAAGGGAAAGGGTAGATGACAAGGTCAGATCTGCTTTTTAGGAAAATCCATTTGGCAGCTTAATGGAGGTTGGGCTGGAGTGGGAAGAGACTTGAGGTGGGTAGTCTCACCAGAAGATTATGTGATAAAGTTTACAAAGGTAGGAAAGACAGGATTTAAATGCTGATTGGATGTAGGGCCTTTGATTCCACACAGAATTCAAGCCTCTATGGTATCTTTTGAGTCAGAATTATTGTACCCTACCCCCTTTTCCTGTTGTGCCTCAGAAGTATCAATTCCTGCACAATATAGAGGAGATAAAAGTATTGCCCTTGGTAGAAATTTTCCTGTATCTCCAATCCTGAAGTCTATTACTACCCCCTTTCCTCCCCTGGATGATTTTCCCCCCCCACTTGACATGAAATGACCGAGGAGATAAAAATTATTTCTTCAAGTTTCAATTGTATTAATTTCTCCTAAATTGATTCTAAAATGCAATCAATTTTATGCTGTATTGATTTTTATAAGTGAGTCTGCACTTGTCTAAAGCCACTTTTCTATATCCTTGAGCTGAGTTTAGGAATTTAGCTTTTGCTCTGAGTTATATTAAAATAGAAGTTATCTGTTACATTAGTAGCCCCTGGGATACTTCTTGGACATCTGTTTTTTATCTGTAAGCCCCACAAGTTATGTTGTTATCATCCTCAAAGGATATGTTGTTTATTCTTTCATGTCTTTTTGCTTTTAGGGGAGTTTTAAAATCTCTTCCAGAGAGACAGCAAATCTTTAGTTTTAATCCCCTAGCAAAGGTTACAAAATGCAGACGGGTCCCATAAAACAATTGTCATTCCTTAATTGTTAGAGAAGAACATGATTAGCTTTACCAAGACCCCTTCTTTGTTGTGAGTTAATAAAGATGGTCCTCTGCTCATTGAGGTTGCTGGCTTTATTGAGGTGGCCAATCTGACCCACTTTGCTAAAAGGTACATACATCACTATTAATAAAATGATCTTGCTTAGAGACTGTACTTGTTCTACATTTATTAAATTTACTTGGAACATGACCATTAAAGAATATCTCTCTTCCTCTCATGGCAGTGTTCTTCTTTGGGATTCCTTCCTACTATTGAATCAATCTATTTTTTCCCCATCTCCTCCTGTAGGCTCCCCTGGGACACTACAGGTATCAGTTTCCCTTTCACTGTTTACCATTGTCTAGATTAGGGTACATCACATATCACTCTGTATCTTCTGTATTCTCTCTATATGTGCCTATCGATGCTTCAGTTTGGTTTCCTTCCAAAACAAAACACAATGTTGATTCATTGATAGGCAGAATGTTAAGAGGTTTAGTACATGTTGTTTCAGGTTTATTATTTCTCTATCACTTCTATTTCAGTTCTCCTCCCCTCTTATCTTCTATGCTTTTAAAAGAAACCCCTTAATGACATTTTATTGTTGTTGTTATTGTTGTTTTTAATTTAGGTTAAAAACTCTCTTTCCTTGAGCAATTTATTGTGGCTGCCTTAGTTTTTGGATTTATTTGGCTTTCATGTATTTCTGTTATCTCAGTGGTTTGTAAAGCAAATAATTTGTTCAAATTTATTTTTTTTGTAAAAATACTTCAAATGCCTCTCTTTAATAGGTCCCCATTAAAAAAATGATGATTAAGCTCAAATTTTGAGTATTTAACCTTAGTTTGCATCTTGAACTCTTTTGCTCTTTGGAACACATTATTCCATTACTTTTGGTGGTTTCTTGTGTGTGCAGGATAGTCTTGTGTTAGCTGAATTTCCTTTCCTTTGCATTTTAAGGTCTTTTGGTAACTTGCAGAATTTTTTACTTGTCATTGGAAAATTTTTAAATTTAACACCCATCTGTCTTGGAATTGCAGCATAAAGTTTTAGAGGTAGTCTATAGATTCTTTTGACTGACTCTTTGTTTCCTATATTCAGAAGTTCTAGATAGTGTGTGTGTGTATTCTTCACATTATAGTGTTCATATTTTTTGTCTCATTATATTTTTTCTGGAAGACCTGTAGCCCTTAAATTGCCTCCCTGTGTCATATCTTCTGGAGAGGCATATTTTACTTACATCGAAACTTTGTTTTCTTTTAATATTATTATTTTTTTGCTTTTCTTCTTTCATTCACCTCTGTGTATTTGGATCCCCAATCACTTTATTTTAATCCCAATAACTCATTTCTTTGGTGAGACTTGCCACTGTGGATTCAAGCTTTAATATATAAATTATAAGACATTTTATCTTATTCATTTTTATATCATATATAAATAATTTATAAATTAAAATAGAGAATATAAATAAAAACATATAAACAAGGAAATAATTATTTTTGTTGTACTGTGCCATAAATTCTACTTCCCTGATTCTTTTTTTTTCTCTTGAACCATTAGGGAACACATTGTTATATTTCCATGTTTAGGAATTAACAGAGTCCTTTGCTTCATCATGTCTTAATTAATTTTCTCTTCTCTTGCAATGTTTATTCAGAAATATTAGAACTCATTTAAATTCCCTGGAAGTTGTCTTCTCTTATGTTATTATCTTTCATCTTTGTTCCTCTGCTTGTGCTCCAGGTTTTAAATCAATTTTTTGTTCCTCCTGAGATCTTTAGAAATTTAAGTACTTTTTCCCTTTATATTTCCCCATGTTTGACTATTGACTCTTTCCCCTTTGGTGGTGTATCCCTTGATAACTAAAGTTCAAAACTATTTCACTCTCCTCCCACACCAGAAAATTCACTTTTTAGAAGCCTCATTCTCTGCTGCAAGTGGGTTCTGGTTGGGGGCATGGGGGTGAGTACAGAACTTGCCTCAGACTGATAGAGCCCTACACATATACTAAAGCCCTGCCCCAGTTCCCTCTGTTTCCTAGTTCTCTTACTGTGCACTTTTATATAGGTCACTTATTCTCTCTGGGGTCTTTTTCTTCATCTATAAAATTTGAGAGTGACCTCTAAGATACCATCACTTCTGAATCTATCTTACTATGACCTAATCATAAATCATGAAAAAAAAGTAGCCCCTATCCCAATAGGACATTCTCAGTCTTTGGCGTGAACTCTTTATAATAAAGAACAGAGATGCTCCTAGCTAAATAGCTACTACCCTTAGGTTCACATCTGTCTTTTTTCCATAAACTAAACTTCCTGGTTCAGGGATTGGGTGTCCTGTCAGAGATCTCACCTTACTTTATGGTGAGTATTCACTGTGACACCTGATGTTATGCTCTGAAGTCTAGACTACCCTTATTCGTTTTCCTTGTAATGTATATTTCTCCATTAATTAGCCCAAAACTGGAGTTCCAAGTTCACCAGTGTTCTGTCTCCAAACCTTTCCCATTCAGACATGGAGAGAAGTAGGCAGAAAGAGAGGATACATACAGAGAAGGCTAAGCTCATAGCCAAGGCAACTGTCTCTTCTACTACCTGCCTTGCCTTGCTGGTGTAGACAGTGCCAACTGAATCCTGAACAGGATTTAAACTCATTACTACAGATTTTTGGAATAAAAACAGAAAAAAGTATCTTTCTGATAATAGTGGTTGTAAATGTTAAAGGGAATTGCTAAGGGAGGGCATGAGTTCTCCTTATTCAACAGACTTTAAAGCTATTAAGAATTCTTATCTGCCTGGTTTTCATTAAATGTAGACCTGGCCAAAAGCAGAAGGACTGACTAGATAACACTTTGAAGTCTCTCCTAGTCCTAGGAGTCTACAGAACACAGTCTAAATGTTTTCAGATGGCAGGGGGTGGAGGGGGATGGGAGAGAAGTTTGTACAATTTGGACAAACCCACAGAAAATGTTTGCTTTCAGAAAAAAATTCCCTTATTTGGTAATTGCTAATTGCCAGAGTAGCTTCAGTTGCATTACCATGGATACAAGTACAGTGATAGCCAAACTTGGGTGTTGGTTTTTTTTTTGACACCATAAGGTGTTTCAAAGATGTTTGTGAAATTCTCAAAATTTTTCAGAAAAGTTAGGTTTTATTCCAGTTTTAAGATAGTCTAAAATTATTATTTTATTCATTCAAAACAACCGAACTAAACATATTTATTGTCTTTTATAATAATTATTACATAAAGTACTTAACTTAGTCTTCCCCTTTTAAAAGATAGGAGTTTTGTTTTCACATTACCCATTCTTACTCTAGGATCTTTTCAAGCATCTTCCTTCCCCCCTTTTCTCTGAAACACTCTTCTAAAATGTTCAGTGATTTGGTCCATGCAGTGACCTAAGGGTTCTCACATTTTCATTAACACCTAGTCTATGTTAGTCATTTAAAAATATATCTTTTTCACAAATGTATTTTGTTTTTACATAGTATGCATTTCTCAATGTCCCTATGTCCTTTTCCTTTCTTCTCCTCAATAAGCCATCCCTTGAATCAATAATTTTAAAAGAGAGGGGAAAAGCCAATTTAGCAAAATCAAACAAAATATCAAGAGTCTGAAGGTACATGCAATACTCTATACTAGGGCTAGGGAATCTGTGGCCTTGAGGCCACATGTGACTCTCTAGGTCCTCAAGTGTGGTTATTTCAGTGTTTTGTGAAGTTCAGATTCAGTCAAAGGGCCACACTTGAAGATGTAGAATGCCACATGTGGCCTTGAGGCCATAGGTTCCCCACCCTTGCTCTATGCCCATGGTCCCCTACCTCTTCATTGAAGAGAAGTTACATTTTAATCAACTTTCTTCCAGGTCCAAGTATGGTCATTAAAATGACCCAGCATAAAACTTCATGCTATTGTATTTTTCATTTGTTGTTTTTTGCATTATCATTAGTGTGTTTTTGTATTTGTTATAGTCATTGCATATGGTTTTTCCTGGATTTGTTTATTTTATGATATATCAATTCCTCTCCCCATGAGTCTCAGAATTCTTCGTATTCATTGTCTCTTGCAGTGAAGCAATGTTCAATTACGTCCACATACCACAATTTGTTCAGCCATTCCCCGATCCAATAGTCCCTACTTTGTTCCTGGTTTTTTCCAAACCACAAAAAATGCTGTGATAAGATTTTAGTGTATATAGAACCTATCTGTCTTTGATCTTTTTGAGGTAAACACCCAGTAGTGGGGATCTCTGCATTGAATCATCAAAGGGTATGAACATTTTGGTTAGCTTTTTAACCTAAATTTAAATCATCTTTCAGAATGGTGGGGCTAGTTTACAGATCTATAAACAGAATATTAGTGTGTTCTTCTTTCTGAAGACCTGCCAACATTGACTATTTCCATCTTTTGTCATCTTTTCCAGTTTCCTGGAGATGAAACCTCAGACTTGTTTTGATTTTCGTTACTTTTAATATTAGTCATTTGGAACACTGTCTTATGGTGGGGGCAATATTTTACCATAGTATGAGTCCTGTCATTTCACTGACAATTCCTGTATAGCAGAGCTTAACAGTACTTGTGTCCTTTGCGTATTTCTGGCATGACCATCACAGTACCTTCTAATTATCTCTGCCTATCCATTTGAATTTTGAATGCTTTATTCTTGGCTGTAAATTTTCTGCATCCAAATTGCCTTTTGCTTTTGTTGGCCCTCAATCAGCAGAGAGGGTGTTTGCTGATTACTGATAGAACATGTCTCTTTTTCCATGAATAAAACCGCCAATGGAAACTCCTTTGTTTCAGACTGCCTTGATTGCCTTAGCATTATTGTATTCATTGGGATGATTCTTTTAGAGAGTGAGGAAAGGGAATGTTTGAGTTGAAAAATCAAAGTTATCCATTTCCCCTCTCTTCTTCTGTCCATGAAGGAAATTCCCCAAATTAGTATCTAGCACACTGGCTAGTACATGTTGAAAATACTTTTGTGTGTGTGTGCGTGTGTGTGTGTGTGTGAAGGGAGGTTTAAACCTTTGATTTTTATCAGTTTAGAGAACTCCTTGTATGAAAACTCCCACTCCAATGTAAAGGATCATGCTTCCCTCAGTGTCTTTAAACAATTTAATGACTTGCTTGCAGTGCTTTGTGTTAGAAAGTTGCCTGGGACATTGAATGGTAACATGAGACTCGTATGTGTCAAAGGTAGGACTAGAATCCAGGTCTTTCTGGTTCCAAGACTGATCCTTAATCTGCTAAACTTTGTCACCTTAAATATGCCATACAGGGATATCATCTTAGAGGTAGAATGTCTTTTAGGCTTAATTATTTAAACCAATAATTTGACAGATGAGGTAAGTGAAGCTTGGAAGTGTTTGTGATTTGACCATTTCCCACAGTATAGAAAATGGACACATCTGAAAAAACATCAAATTCTGCAGTTTACTCCTTAAGTGAATCAGTGAACTGTACAAGGCTCCCAGAGCTAGGAATTATATTCGCTTAGGGATAACAGGGCCCTTCCCAACAGCTCAGTGCCTTTATCCACCAACCCTTACTCCCTCTTCTCTCTTCAGAGAGCAAAGGTTCCCATTGCTTCTCCTGGCCTTCTGGCTTTTGCCTACCATTATCCTTAAGTCCTTCCACCTAGGAAAATGACACTTATCACCTAGGAGGCACAGTGCATTTGAACCCTGGACCTGGAGTCAAGGAGACCTGAGTTAAATCTGGCCTCAGTCACTAACTAGCTATATGACCCCGGGTAAGTCACTTAACCCTTTTTGCCTCAGTTTCCTCATCTGTAAAATGAGATGGAGAAGGACATGGCAAAGTACTCCAGTATCTTTGCCAAGAAAACCCCAAATGGGGTCACGAAGAGTTGGGACATGACATAGTACTTAATAAAGTCTTATTTAATTTCTTTCTTTCTATCCCTTCCTTCCTTCCTTCCTTCCTTCCTTCCTTCCTTCCTTCCTTCCTTCCTTCCTTCCTTCCTTCCTTCCTTCCTTCCTTCCTTCCTTCCTTCCTTCCTTCCTTCCTTCTTTCCTTTTTTCCTTCCTTCCTCTTTTCCTCCTGTTCCCATCAGCCTTTTTGAGGATAAGGGATGACATTCCTCCCCAGCATTTGGAAATTTATCATCTCTTGAAAAATCCATTGTGGTACACATGATATTTGAAATTACACAACATCCAACAAATATATGCAACAGACACAGCCCCAAACAAAAGCATCACTCAGCAGTCAGCTCCAAAGATTACAGTCTGCATTTCATCCCAGTTAGAATATATGTATGTGTCATGGCAGTACGTCTATCCACACAGCATTAACATGTGCACGATAGCAGATGGGTTAAAGCCCCTATTATAGAGGCATAATACCAATACAAGGTAGATGAACGGGAAGAGAAATAAGACCTGAAGCACGCCTAGATGTGCCATGGTGCTAGCAGGGGGTCTGGGGATGTGAATTAACATTGGCATTAGCACACCTCCATTCCTCAGTTTTAGTGAGGAAGCTTGGTCATAGCTCAGACATTCCTAACCCTTTTGTGGGGTTAGGACCAGCTGTCTTGTCTGCCCCTCCACCTGCACCTAGGTTGGCCTGAATTGTAAAGGGAGTGTCTGTACCCTAGGAGTCTCTGTGGCTGAATTAGCAAGCAGAAAAGGTATTTCCTATTATTTAAATGTGTTGTTGGAGTAAGGGGCATAGTACCAAGGGATTTTGCTGCTTGAAGTGTTTTTTCCTATTTCACTGTCTGCCTCAGACAGCCTTTGCATGACTGGTAGGCACTCAGTCTTGCTTAGAGTCTACTGAGGTGAGATGAGCCCAAACTAGTCTCTCATAGCATTTTGAAAATAGACAAGTTGACCATTCACTCCACAATCAGGTTTGGAGCAGCTTTCCATCAGTCTGCTAACTTCAGTGTCCCATGGACATCCAGGTTTCTGAGCAGAACCGTCTCATCTTGTTGAAGGTTTTGATAACAAACACAGGAATAATTTCATCATTTATTGCTTTCAATGTTTGTCTGAGCAGAATTACTCATGATTATGTCCAGTTCATCTTTTCTTGCAACTAACTCACTGTTGACCTGACACTCCCTACTACTCCTCACCCGTAACCTGCCCAATCTCTCTTCTCTGTAAAGGACCAAAGTTCCTAGGCTTTTTCTGTGATCTTCCAGTCCCTTCTTCTAGCTGGGAAAAAATTAAACTTCCCCCAGGCCCCTCATAGACCAGAGGCTACACACTTCCCCCAAGTTCTTCATTCTCCTCCCATTTTTTCCCTCTGGAGCTTTAATTTTAGATCAAGATTTAGCCATTTTTATGGTCCTTGTGACCAAATCAACCTTTCAACCTTTTCTCTGAGGATCAATTTGAGCTTAAGAGTTACCTCCTAGATTTTTCTCAACACACATTTTTCTATCGTTGGTCAGAATTTTCATTTGTTTATTCCTCTTTCCATTCCAGTTTTTATATTGGGGCTTCGTGTCAGATTCTGCCCCTGCCTGCACTCTTGGTGGTCAGGCCTTGCTTGGTTCTGTTATCGCTATAATCTGGATCCTACTGCTTGGGATATTCTGTATGGGGTAGGTAGGTCTACACCCTGCTCTCTGCAGGAATACCTGGCTTCTGGCTCAGCCTTCTGATAGATGGATGTCTTTTTGGCCTTGACCCAGATCTGTCTCCTTCTCTTTGTACAACACTCTACCAAGAATTTTCATTCCTCACTGTGGCCCCAGTAGGTCACAGGCTTTTAAAAAGAAAATCAAAGGGGAAATAAAAAAAACTAAGGCATGATTCTGTTGATCTTTGCCATGACATTGATTAGAAAAGAAAGAAGTAAAGAAGATATTGTTAGGGTTACAGGGAATCCATTGAATTCAGAAAGTAGGGGCAAAAGATCTCGGCCACTGATCATGATGTCAACAATCTTTCTGGGAGACCTGGGCTGCTTCTTCTGCCCAAGTGCTGGCCCTGTGTCTTCCTAGGACTCTGGCAGTGAATGCCTGGGTTAGTAGGGAGCTCTGCTTATGCAGTTTCATGCTGTGGTTCTGTTGTGGGCTGCTTGGGTGCTACGCCTTCCTCCACCCTTGGCTTGTCAACAGTCAGAACATCTGCAGGGCTCCCTCACTCTTCTTGTCCAATCTAGTTAAAGGTATTTAATCTTTGTTTTCTTTATCATTATTGTTTTTGATGAATTAAAAAACGTCCTGGATCATCTTTGGGAGAACTGGGATCTTCTGAGAGCTCTTGGGTCATTGTCTTAAGAGGAAATCTCTAGCTTCATTCTTAAATGTTGTTGGGATGACTTGGCTTAATTGGGTCTCTTGGTAATCTTTTTCTAAGCTATTTTTGCTTCCATTGCTTCTCATAATTTTACGAAACACCAGTGTTCATAATCTTCAATTATACTTGTCAGTATAGCTTTATGAAGTAATTTGTATTCTGAGTTGGTGCTGTTCATGGTTGCCATATTTTGTCACCTGGTAAATAATTATTGTGCTGATTATATTATGCATGAAAAAAACGTGACAAATGAGATCCATCATCATTCCAAAGACTTTGGCCCATATTTCCATAGAGGAAAAAACAAGTAGCTGAAGGACACCTATTGTCCAGACCATCCAGTCTGTCTCCCACTAGTATTCTCATTGTTCAGTCATCTTCAGTCGTGTGTGACGTTTGTGATCCCATTTGAGGTTTTCTTGGAAAATTTAATATTTCATTCTCTAGCTCATTTTACAGATGAGGAAACTGAGGCAAACAGAGTTATGTGATTTACCCAGGGTTACATAGCTATCAAGTGTCTGAGGTCAGATTTGAACTCAGGAAGTTGGGTCTTCCTGACTGGGGACTGGTACTCTGTGCAGTATGGTGACACCTAGCTGCCCAGACTGTTCTCATTAAACCAAGAAAAAGTAAGGAAAAGGAGCAGGTTAGGTGACTGGGACCTTTATGAAACAAGAATTGCACAGGATGAAGAAACACGGATGGGTCGCAGTCTCGGGACCGCGTTGCTGGGATTATGAATCCATTTGAGGTTCTGAGGGTGAATATCGAGTTTCCTTAAATAGAACGCAGAATGCTGTGCTCCTCATGCCTGATGCACAACATGCTCAGAGATGCTGACAAACAAAAATTATGTGTCTTAAAGTAAGAGATTTTAAAAACACAATAATTCTGTGAGTGACTTGAGAGTAGGGATTCTGTGTTTGCTTTTTTTGGGACTCCTAGCACTTATCACAGGGTCTGGTACATAATAGGTGCTTAATAAATGCTTTTGACTCATGGGCTATAATAGGCCTTAATGTCATACTATAGGAAGTCTCATAGTCTAGTATTCTCTAACTCTGATATTCTATCTTAATAGAGAATCTCCGGGATTATTACAAAATTATTTTATTCCTTTAAATGACTTGCATACTCCAGAGACTATTGGGTAGAGAGGAATGTGAACAGAATGATCTTCATCAAGTTAGTCTGAATGGGGGAGTGTGTAGTAAAAATATTGGAACAGATAGTATTTTGTTACTTAGAATGATAGAGAGCTGCATAACCTTAGCATCTGATTAAAAGCCCTCATTCTGTAAAGTGGGCATGTGGAGATGTAAAGATTGAGCAATGTGTTCAGTGTCACAGAGCTAGCTAGTTTTCGAGCTGGTGTTGGGGGCTGCAGTGACCAAAATAATAATAGCAAATGTTTCCACACATCTTTGTTTGATTTTCACAGCTCCTCATAACCTGACTCCTTTTACCTCTCCAATATTCTTACACCTTCCTCACCAATGTGTGCCCTTCAATCCAGTGACTATGGTCTCCTGGCTGTTCCACAAACAAGACCCTCCATCTCTAGACTGGGCATTTTTTCCATCTCCTATTCCCAGAAGGCTCTCCTTCCTCATTGCTGCTTCCTGGACTTCCCTGGCTTCCTTGGAAATCCAGCTAAAGCTCCACTCTCTAACTTTTCTGGTTCTCTTTTTTTTTTTTTTAAAGCAATTGGGGTTAAGTAACTTGCTCAAGGTTACACGGCCAGGTGTTTCTGGGTGGGTACTAAGTATCTGAGCCCGGATTTGATCCCCAGGTCATCCCGACACTGGAGCTGGTGCTCTTACTTGCTGTACTACCTGGCCGCCCCTGGTTCTCCTCTATCTTAAAGCCTTCCCTCTGAGACCACTGGTAAGTTATCCTCTGCAGATCTTGCTTGATCACAGTTTGCTTATTGTGTCTCCCATTAGACTCCAAGTATTTGAAGGCAGGGACTATTTTTTGCCTTTCTTTTCCTGCAGTACTTAGCACAGTGCCTGGAACACAGTAGACACTTAATAAATGCTAGTTGACTGATCCATCAATCTCATGTGATCCCCATCAATATGTAAGGTAAATGATATTATCTCCATTTTGCAGATAAGGAAACTGAGGCTGAGAGGCTAAATCACTTCCTCATAGTCACATAGCAAGGAAGCATCTGAGGAGGAATTCTTTCTGACTCTAGCTCCAGCCCTCTATCTACTATGCCACTTGGTTATCACTAGAGTCTGTTCTGCTAACTACCCAAGCTACTCCCAGGCTGAGATGGCATCCAGCATTTGGGGAAAATGTAATAGTAGGCAGTTGTTGCTCTGATGTAGCAGACCTTCTCATTCAAGTGGACAGCTGCCATCAGGACCCAAAATGAATCTCTGTCTAGGACAGAGAAAGGTAGGGAAATATCATCCAACTGAAAGGGCCACTGGGTTTGATTTTTCATCTAGAACCTTGACTCCTGTATCCTCTGATGATTCTCAGTAAAATGATAATTAGCACATCTATATTCCAAATGTATTAATTTCTTGATGGATCTGAGACTTGAAGTTCCTTGGGGGTAATTCAACTGAGTCTTGATTCAATATAGATCTCCTGAGTCCCAAATCAGAGCTATTCTTCTAGCTAGGATTTTTTTCCTTTTTTTTTTAAATTATGAAATAGAACAAACATTTGCCTAACATAGTATAATAAAAAGATAATTGGCAGAAAACGGCAAATCTATTATGTACAACTTGCCATTCCTTTTAAATATATAATAAATTTATCGTTCATTTCTTTTTTTCTTTTTCATTTATTTTCTTCCCTTCCCCTCCCATCCTAACCTAGAGATATTTTCTTTTGTTATATTATAAAAACAAACAAAAAAATTGTTACTAAACCCTACCATCCCT
>NW_027185655.1:4135634-4205945 GCF_028583685.1 Petaurus breviceps papuanus | reverse complement strand
TATATATATATATATATATATATATATATATATATAGCCTTCAACTATTAAGGAAAGTTTCATAAGTTACAATTATTGTTTTGCCATGTATAAATGTAAATAGTTCAACTTTCATAAGTTGCTTATGATTTCTTTTCCCTGTTTAACTTCTCATGCTTCTATTGCTTCTTATCTGAATGTCAAATTTTCTATTCAACTCTGTTTTTGTTTTTCAGAAAGAATGCTTGAAAGCCCTCTATTCCACTGAATGATGATATTTTCCCCTGAAACATGATGCTCAGTTTTGCTGGATAAGTGCCTCTTGCTTTTAATCTCCACTCCTTGGACCTCTGAAATATCATATTGCAAGCCCTTCAATCCCTCAGTGTAGAAGCTGCCAGATGCTGGGTTATTCTGATTGTGTTTCCACAATGTTCAAATTGTTTCTTCCTGGCTGCTTGTAATATTCTCTCCTTAATCTGGGAACTCTGGAATCTGGTTCTAATATTCCTAGGAATTTTCTTTTGGGGATATTTATCAGGAGGATCAGTGGATTCTTTCAACCTCTATTTTGCCCTCTGGTTCTATAACATTTTCTTTGAGAACTTCCTGGAGGATGATTTCTATGTTCTTACTTTGATCATGGCTTTCAGGTAGTCCAATAATTATTTTAAATTATCTCTCCTGGATCTATTTTCCAGGTCAATGGTTTTTTCCATGACATATTTCACATTGTCTTCTAATCTTTCATTTGTTTGGATCATTTTAACAGCATCTTTTTTTAAAGCAATTGGGGTAAAGTTACTTGCTCAAGGTTACACGGCCAGTTATTTCTCGGTGTGGTGCTAAGTATCTGATGCCAGATTTGATCCCCAGGTCATCCCAACACTGGGGCCAGTGCTCTTACTTGCTGAGCCACCTGGCCACCCCTACGCAATTGGGGTTAAGTAACTTGCTCAAGATTATATGGCCAGGTGTTCCTAGGTGGGTGCTAAGTGTCTGAGCCCATATTCAAAACCCAGGTCATCCCAACACTGGAGCTGGTGCTCTTACTTGCTGTGCTACCTGGCTGCCCCTGTTTAAAAGCATCTTGATTTCTCATAAAATCATTAGCTTCCATTTGCTCCAATCTAATTCTCAAGGAATGATTCTCCTCATTGAGCTTTTGAGATTCTTTTTCCATGTGAAAATTAAGCTTTTTAAGGCATTCTTCTCCTCATTGCCTTTTTGAGCCTCTTTTGCCATTTTAGTTAGTGTATTTTTTAAGATATGATTTTCCTCAGTCAGGCTATTGACTCTCATTTTATAATTTTCTTGCAATGTTCCCATTTCTCTTCTCAATTTTTTCTCCACTTCTCTTATCTGCTTCTTAAGGTCCTCTATGGCCTGTAACCAGTTCGTATTTTCCTTTGAAGCTTTTGATGCAGTAGTTTTGACTTCAGTGTCTTCCTCCTGTTCCATGCTTTGCTCCTTTTTGTCCCCAAAATAGGAGTGTAATGTTGGAATCTTCTGTCTGCTTTGTTTCCTTTGCCTGGTCATGTCATCCATCAGTCACCTGACCCCTGGGCTTTTTGCCACAGTAGGACCCTGCCACCAGACAGAGGAGCTTTCGTCCCAAAGCTGGGGTTTTCTCAGCTGCTGGAGGTGTTAGATTGGTGCCCGCTCTTTGATCTCCACATGCTCTGGCAAGCTGGACACACACCCCAGGACCTCCAGCCTAGACTGCACTCCAGATCCAAGCAGGTTAAAGCAAGAGCGATTACCCCTCAGAATGCTGCTTGGTCTCCCTACACTCTGCAGGCCAGGAGCTGAAGTTGCTGCATGCCAGGGCCTGGCTTTGCTGGCTTCTCAGCAGCTTCTCGCACTGAGGGCAAAAGCCACTACTTATTCCCACTTACTGGGTCCCAAAGTCCAGACTGCACTTACTTCTCACTTTGTCCTTCACATCTATGTGTTGATAAATCTGGAAATGGCCACAGACGCTGCTGATTTGGAGCCCTATGGCCGCTGGCTGGTCAGGCCCACCCTGGGGCTAAAACTTTGGTGTGGGCCTGGGCTCAGCTACCAGAGCACTGCGCTGGCTGATTCCTGAGAGCCTGCCGGGCTGTCCTCAGCGGGAGGTTAGCTTCTCTGTGCCATTTTGTTCCTTCTGCAGCTTCAAAATTTGTTTAAATTCCCCTTTTTGGAAATTTTTCTTTATTAAGACAGTAACAGGTGTGTCTGTAGAGAGAAGACAGGGTTGTGGCTTCAATATGATGGAATGATATAAAAAAAATTAAGAGGTGAGAAAATCATTCATTGGGAGAAGGAGGAAGGGAGAGATAGAGTAGCATAAATTATCTCACATAAAAGAGGTGCTAAAGAGCTATGATAGCTTAGGGAATATGGGGATTGACAGACAATTCATCAACCTTATTCTCATCAGAATTCGCTGAACTAGGGAATAACATACATACTCATTGGGGTGTAGAAATATATCTTGTCCCATAGGGAAAGAGGAGAAGAGGTGTATTGGAGAATGGGGAGAGTTGATAGAAGAGAGGGTAATTTTTTTTTAAAGCAATGGGGGTTAAGTAACTTGCTCAAGGTTACACATACAGTTATTTCTGGGTGTGGTGCTGAGTATCTGAGCCCGGATTAGATCCAGGTCATCCTGACACTGGAGCTGGTGCTCTTACTCGCTGGCCGCCCCTAAGCAATTGGGGTTAAGTAACTTGCTCAAGGTTATACGGCCAGGTGTTTCTGGGTGGGTGCTAAGTGTCTGAGGCTGGGATTCAATCTCCAGATCATCCCAACACTGGAGCAGGTGCTCTTACTCGCTGTGCTACCTGGCCGCCCTGAAGAGAGGGTAAATTGGGGGATGTTTGGGGAGAAGGAAAAAACAATTTTGATGAGGGACAGAGAGAAAGGAAAGAGAGAAGGATAAACAGAGGGGAGAAAGCAAGATGGAGATTAGTAACAGTTACTAATATTGTCTAATAATATAAATGCAAAGAACTTACCCATAAAAACAGAAGGGAGATAGCAGAGTGGATTAGATACCAGAATCTTACAGTATGTTGTTTATCAGAAACACACCTGAACCATACATTTGCACACACACATATGAACACACACATACACTCAGGGGAAGAGACTGGAGCACAATATATTATTTTTAGCTGAATTAAAAAAAATCACAGGTAGCAATCATGATCTCAGAGAAAGCAAAAGCAAAAAAATCTATTTAAAAGAGAAGCAGAGAAACTACATTTTGCTAAGGAGGTAAAATAGACATTGAAGTAATACCAATAATATACATGTACCAAATATTATAGGATCTACATTTTTGAAGAAGTTACACAAGTTACATGAAGAAATGGATCATAAAATTATACTGAAAGACTTAAATTGTCTTCAGAACTAGATAAATCAAACAAAAATAAATAATAAAAAGTTAGAAGAGGTATGGAGTTTTGAAGAAGTTAGATACAATAGACTTCTGGAAAAAATGAATAGGAATGGAAAGGAGCATTAATTTTTTTTCAGCTATATGTGAAACTTTAACAAAAAATGACTATGTATCTCTACATAAAAACCTCAGAATCAAATGGAGAAAAGAAGAAATATTAAATGCATCTTTCTCAAGTCATAATGCAATAAAACTCACATTCAATAAAGGGCTGAGGAAATATAGATTAAAATTAATTTGCAACTAAGTTATCAAGAATGAGCAAATAACAGAAAAAATCAATCATTTCACTAAACTGAATGACAACTGTGAGACAATATACCAAAATTTATAGGATGCCACCAAATCTGTACATAAGAAAAAATATATATATATAAATTTTTATATCAATAAAGTAGAGAAAGAACAGATCAATGAATTGGGCATGGATTTGAAAAAATAGGAAAAGAATAAATTAAATGCCTCCAGTGAAACACTAAATAGAAAATCAAAGGAGAGTTTAATAAAATTGAAAAAAAAATCATAAAACTAATACATGTGATTGGTTTATTTAAAAATAATATAGATAAAGGGGGAGGGGGGCGGAGTCAAGATGGTGAAGTAGAAAGAGGCCCTCTACATAGCTCCGGCACCCAGTACCTCTGATTCATGTAAAAGGAGACTCTGAACAACTTTGGACATACAGGACCCACAAAATGACATGGAAAAGCTAACCTGGCAATAAAGACAGCCTGGCAAGCAGCAAGAATCAGCCAGCACAATGCTATGTGAGCTGACCCCAGTGCAGGAGCCAGAGGTTTTTAGCCTCAGGGCAGGCCTCACCAACCACCAGCTGGAGGGACTCCAGATAACCAGTGGCTGTGGCAGTCCAGAAATATCAACACATAGATGCTAAGGACAAAGTCAGAGGTCAGTGCAGTGTGTACTTTGGGATCTAGTAGTTGAGTGTGCCTTTGACCCTGGGGTGAAAATCCCCTGAGGGTTGCAGCACAGCCATTGCCACATGGATGCTCCAGCTCCTGGTCTGCAGACTGTTGGGGACCAAGCAAATAGTGTGAGGGGTAATCGCTCTTGTTTTAACCTGCTTGCATCTGGATTGTGGTCTAGGGTGGAGGGCCTGGGGTGTGTTAACAGATTGCCAGAGCATGTGGAGGTTTCAGAGGGGGAAGCTAACTAATACCTTTGGCAGGTGAGAAAACCCCAGAGTTTGGAATAAAGCTCCCTGTCTGGTGGCAGAGTCTTAATGTGTCAAAAAGCACAGGGGTCACGTGACTGAGGGAGGACATGACCAAGCAAAGGAAGCAAAGGAAACGTAAGAATCCCACATTAGACTCCTATTTGGAGGCCAAAAAGAATCAAAGCATGGAACAGGAGGAAGACAGTGAAGAACTCCTGCACCAAAAGCTTCCAAGAAAAATATGAGCTGGTTACAGGTCATAGAGGACCTTAAGAAGCACCTAAAAGAAGTGGAGGAAAAATTGGGAAGAGAAATGAGAACAATACAATGAGAGTCAACAGCATGACTGAGGAAGATAACACCTTAAAAATAGACAGAGTCAAATGGCAAAAGAGGCTCAAAAAGGCAATGAGGAGAATCATTCCTTCAGAATTAGATTGGAGAAAATGGAAGGTAGTGACTTTATGAGAAATCAAGATGCTGTTTAACAGATTTGAACAAATGAAACAATAGAAGGCAACATGAAATATCTCACTGGAAAGACCACTGACCTGGAAAATATATCCAGGAGAGATGATTTAAAAATTATTGGACTACCTGAAAGCCATGATCAAACAAAGAACCTAGAAATTATCCTTCAAGAAATTCTCAAGGAAAACTGTCCTGATAGTTTAGAGGCAGAGATGAGAATGGAGTTATTCCCTAGGGAATAGTCCCTTTTAATGGAAAATAAATTAGGACCCCAAGAAATTCAGCACTGATCAGATTATTAATTAGTTCAGTTTATTAATCAGTGGCAGAGGTTAGAAAGCAGAATTCTTGACTGACTGTGATTGACCTGAGAAATCATCTTAGTTTATGCAAACTGGGAGCTCAAGTCAAAAACTTCTTATCTCAACTTCAATCTAAATCTCCTGTGGTGGGGATACTCCTTAGGGCTCCCACATTTAATTTCTTGGCTTCTATTTTTCCCACTCATTGAAGCTTCCCATTTATAACCTACATATTGTGTATCAGATACAAAATGCTGAGCAGTGGGACTGAATTATCTGTTTCTGTGCAGAGCATCTTGAGGTATCCTGAGATGAATAGGCAGCCTTAATATACCTCTATAAAGAGTAAAATAGAACATAAAACCAAGCTAAAATAATTCCCCAAACACATCTCTTTTTAATAAGGGAAAAGTATCAGTGTTTTCTAAGAAAGCGTGTCCTGTGAAGTCAATAAGCATTTGTTAAGTGTTTACTATTTGCCAGGCACAATGCTAAGTACTGGGAATACAACTATGATCACAAATAGAGATGAGTTCTTGCCTTCATGGAGTTTACATTCCAGTGGTGAAGACAACACACAAAAGTGAGATGAAAAGCTAGGAGGGAGGGGGCTAAGTGATAACAGCATAATAATAATAGAGGATTGCTATTGTTGTTTGTTGTTCTTTGTTCTCTAAGAAGACCATGATTTCAGGAAGATGATGCCATGACTTGCAAGTGAATAGTATTTAAGTGAGGAGGGGGGGGTGCTGTGCAAGGTCACCAGCCTCACTTTGTCCTCTGGAGCCATCTGGGTCTGGTGGCAAGACATAGATCAGGACAATGGTAGATGGTCCCCAGAGAGGATTGTAAGATGCTATTCAGTCACGTATGTAGTGTATTAAATGTTAAAAAAAAAGACCAGAGTTAAATCATGTCATGGCAGGCATTTATCAATGTGACTTGGGAAATCAGTAAGTCTATGTTTATATTTCTCATATATAAAATGAAGGATTTTGACCAGGTATGGGAAACCTGTAGCCTCAAGGTCGCATGTGGCCCTCTAGGTCCTCAAGTGTGGTCCTTTGATTGAATCCAAGCTTCACATAATAAATCCCTATAGAATAAAAGGATTTATTCTGTAAAACTCGGACTCAGTCAAAGGAACGCACTTGAGGTCCTAGAGGGCCACATGTGACCATGAGGCCACAGGTTTCCTACCCCTGGTTTGGACTCTATGGTCTTTAATGTCCCTTTTACTTCTGAGTCTATATTTTTAGTCTGAAGCAGTTATTTGAAAATAAATATAATCTGAAATCTCATGTAACAGGCTGATGGGTGAGTCCTTGATAAATTTGATGAGTTGATATGCTCTCTGACCAGGATGGAGAAAAACTGTCTGCATGGGGGGTATAGAGAAGAGCATTGATACCATGTTTACAGAACTCTGAAAACAGTCCAGTCAGTTCTAGGTCATGGCCAGAGGTGCATTCAAGATGACTTTTTTTTGTTCAGATGACATATTAGGCTGCCTCAGAGCACCTGGACCCTAGGGGACAGGGAAGGCTGGGTTGCAAAGCCCCTCTCCTCCAGGACTGAAAATAGCTGCATTAGGGTAGGACAAGAACTCTGTGCTTACTTCCATAGGCTCACCCAAAGTTCTGTAAGTCAGAAATTAGACTGAACTGTGTGGGTCAGTGAATTTTCTTAGCTGCAGCGATGAAAGCAGTCAGGGCAATGTTAGTGCTCTTGCAGAAATACAGGCAGAAGCATACATGTGATTGTTCATATGGATTGGGAGGGTCTCTTATGTATGGTATAAACCCCAACCTTCTGTATAGAAGCGGGGGGAGGGGAGATTCCAGTGCTATAGGCAGCTTGACCCCAGAGTCTATCGTTGTAGGTATAAAAGGGAGACTTCCTGGGTACTGGCAGCCATGGAAATTACTTCTTGGGTTAGTCTAAGTTCAAAGTTTCCAAGGGAGATCGAGGAAGGAGGGAGGAAGGGAGGGAGAAAGACACACACACAGACAGAGAGACAGAGAGACAGACAGAGACAGAGAGAGAGACAGACAGACAGAGACAGAGAGAGAGAGAGAGAGAGACAGAGAGACATAGAGACAGAGATAATATGATGAATTTCTTGGGGAAAAGAAGAGAATTGTTCACATAGCTCTGGAACAGCATCCTTTCTGGAAAGCCAAGACATGACAATGGAGGGCAAGGTAAATCTGGATCTTGCCAGGTTTCACAATTACAGTGACTGGTTTAGACAGTGTATGACTGATAGGAAGCCCTCAAAGTATTTTCACCTTCTGTGGGAGCTTAAACCATAGGGTGGCACAATATATGATTCTTGGGTAGGCTGGGTAAGACTGTGAGAAAGAAGGACTTACTGGTTTCTTAGAGTCACCCTGATGGCAGCCCAAAATTCCTGTCCCTTCTGAGAGGAATTTATGGAATATTTGAATGCATTGTATAACTTCCATATCTGTTAACTACTGGGCTGTTAATTACTTGGGGAAAGCTTATGGGATATTTGAATTTTTAAATACTTTTAAAATGTTTTAAAATACTTTTTAATTTTTTAAAAATACTTCCATGTTGGTTTATGAGATTTTGGCAGTCTTTTTCATTGTCTCTGTTTTCTGTTGGTTAGAATAGACTGTCTTACCTATCTGCATTGTTACCTTGAATGCTTGCGTGTGAACTGGAGACCTCTTTTGCCTATACCTGTGCAAATCAAGAGACAGGTTAAATGTACTTTTATTTGGAAATTTCCTAAAGTAAATTATGAAATGAGGAACATAAATGAACCAGAGAGAAAAATTATTCTTCTATGGTTAGTCTTTAGACTTGCTCCATGTGAGGTCATAATCATGGCTGTGCCACAGGTTACACTGTTATTCCCAATCAGTCCTCCCTGCAACATAGGAGTATAAGATCAGGTCTTCATTACCACCAGGCTTAGTGGTGAGATCTCTTAAAAGGGTGTTTCCAATGAAGTAGGACTGTGGTTGGAAATTTCAGTTTATTATAAATTAACAGGCTTGTCTCTTGTACTGTACATTACTACTTAGGAAAACATTGGCGAGTGTCTATGGAAGAAAGCAAACAAGCATATATTGTTGTCTGGTCATTTCAGTTATGTTGGGATCTTTGTGACCCCATTTGGGATTTTCTTGGCAAAGATACTAGAGTGGTCTGCCATTTCCTTCTCCAGCTCATTTTATAGATGAGGAAACTGAGGCAAACAAGATTAAGTCTCTTGCCCAGGGTCACACAGCTAGGAAGTGTCTGAGGCAGGATTTGAACTCGAGAAGATGAGTCTTCCTAACTCCAGGTCAGTGCTCTACCCACTGTTACCTAGCTGCCCCAAGCACATATTAAGCTCCTATTATATTAAACTCCTCACAGACACTATGTTAAGCACTTTATACACATTCTTATCATTTAAAAAAATTGTTATTTAGAGGGGGGAAAGCAGAGCAATTGGGATTGTGACTTGCCCAAGGTCACATGGCTAGTGTTAAGTGTCTGAGACTGGATTTGAACTCCAGTCCTCCTGACTCCCGGGCTGGTGCTCTATTCACCAGCCACCCCACTTTACACATATTCTATTATTTTCTCCTGACAACAATCCTGGGGGGGTTATTATAATTCCCACTTAATGGCTGAGGGAACTGATGCAGAGAGTAATTGAGTGACTTGCCCAGGGTCACACAGCTAGCACAAGTGTCTGAGTTTAGATTTGAACTCAGGTCTTTCTGACCCCAGGCCCAGCTATAGGGGGTTCTTGTGTTTGAAACACTGAGTAAGGAGAGGTGGGGCCTGGTGGAATGCCTATTTTTGGTGGCAGAGGGAACATGGATGAGAGGAAAGGGGGAGTATTGTTAAAATCCCATCAGACAAAACCTCAATCAATGTTTCTCAGACTATGTTCAGGAGCCCTCCCTGAAGAAAAAAGTCTACCTGGCACGTGTGTCTTCTGTTGCCTTTGTGGGCAGTGGAAACTGAACAGCTGCTCTGAGAACCCACCAACAATTAGTCTCTAAACTAATGAAGTGACTGAAAAGCTGGCTTCTTATTGGCTTCTAATCCATCACTGAAACACTTTCTAGATTATTATTGTTTCCACCTTGGCTGAACAGGCACACACACAAATCCATGTCAATGTACCATTTATAGATTTTTTTTTTCCAGTAGAGGCTGATCAGTTTATTAATTTGAAAAGACAAGAAAGCAAAAGGGATATGATTGAACAAGATGGAAGCTAAAATTAATTCCTGTAGATTGAATTGAAAGGAAATAAATTCAAATATCGAATTCTAAGTTCCAACAAAATGTAAACATGTTGATCACTAGCCTCCGATGGTGAGTTGAATGACGATCAGGAGGCAGAGGGAATGACGGTGCATAGAATGCCGGGCAGGGAGACAGAAGGAGTTTGGGTTTGAGTCCCTTTCTGCTTTGGCATTTACTGGCTGAGTTACCTTGAGCTGGTCACTTTCTATAGACCTTAATTCCTTTATCTGTAAAATAACCTGCCATTTCTAATTGTCTTGACTTTCTCTTGCCACTGGACTCGAACAGTAGGAGAGAATGAGACTGCTGCCTCACTTAACTCCAGTTCACATGCAAGTGAAGACACCCCCATAATGCTATTTGTCCTCTTTGAGAACAAAGGATAAAAACCAACAACATACTTAAAGTACACGCCTCATATATGGACCTCATAGGGTTGTTATCAAGGATAAATGAGATACTATAGGAAAATTACTCTGAAAACTCTAAAGGACCTTTAAAATACTAATAGATCAACCAATAAGGTTTTATTAAGTGTTTATGATGTGCCAGGCACTGGGGATAGGAAGGGGAGAATGTAGCAGTACCTACCCTTATGGAGCTTACTCTTTTACACTTATGTAAGTATGCACAAAGTAAATATGAGGTCATTTTTTGGGGGGGGTTCAGAAAAAGTTTCATTTCAGTGAATGCAGCTGTTATGTTACCAATTTTTAAAAAATTCAATAGTTCTGAAAAAAATGCAAAAACATTTCAAAAGAAAATGTCATGTTAAGATCTCAAATTTTAAAGTAAAAAATGCAACAAATTTTATACAATTCCACAAAACACTAGTTTGTAAAGGGAAGATAATTGTTTACAAGGCAAACTTGCAACATTGATATGCTTCCTAATTTTGAAATGCTTATTGATGACAAATAATTACATCTTTCTCACTAAGCAAACTGATGGTAATATTGTTAGATTAAGAACAAATTAATCTTAGGGAATTTCCAGAAATCATAGAACCATATTATTCTCCCAAAAGGGAAAAAAAATCATCTGCAAATTTATTTATTTATTATTTTATTTATTTGATCTATTTATAAAAAATAAATTCATATAAATATTTATATAAATAAAATTTATATATATAAATTTTTATTTATACTTTTATATAAAATATATATAGATTTATATATATTTTATTTATATTTATATATATATATAAATTTTATTTATTTATTATTATACATTTATATACATCTACATATAAATGTATCTACATGTACATATACTAAAGGTATATGCTTGGGGAAATTTAGGAGGTAGAGCATTGGGCCTGGAGCTAGGAAGACCTGAGTTCAAATCCAGCCTCAGCTTGTGACCTTGGGCAAGTAGTTCAACCTTTGTTGCCTCAATTGATCTTTAAATGGGGATGATGATAGCACACACCTCTCAAGGTTGGGAGACTCACCTGAGATAACATTGTCAGAGTTCATGGCATGGTGCCTGTCCTGTCATAAGCCGTATGTAAATGTTAGCTCTTGTAATTCTTGTTGCTATACTACCCATATCGGCAGAACACGTTCTTTACCTTGGGCCTCCTACAAAAATTAAATCACAGGCCTAGTCTTTCTATATATTTTAAATCAACTACTATATTTGTATCACTAATATTGAATGGAATTGTTACCATTCAATTCAATTCAACAAATGAGCTTACTAAATGCCTTCTACATCCAAATTCTGGGGGTACAAAGGTATTTTTTTTAAAATACAGTCTCTGTCCTCACGGAGCTTGCAATCTCTTAAATGAGTTAAGACATGCACACTGATAACTGTGATAAAGTTAAAACTCCTGTATCTTCAACTGGAGCCCATGGACTTATATGTAGATTTCAGGACCCAGGGATGCGAAAACCTCTATGTATTTTATTTTATGCATTTAAAAACATTACTCTGAAAAGGAGCCATAGACTTGGTCAGCCTGCCAAAGAGATCCAGGACACAGAAAAGATGAAGGTCCCCTGCTTAATAATGACGGTATAATTCTGAAATATGAGGATAGAATAATGCAGCATTGAGCACACACACAGTAGGAGCTTAATAAAAGTCAGTTGACTGAAGGAGAAATTATTTTCTGTCATTAGTAAAATATTAATATCTTTTTAAGGTGTTGCTGCAAAATTTGACTGAATTTTGTTTAAAGAGTAGGTGACCAAGCTCATCCCCAAACAAACAATAGTCAGGTCAAGAAAGCACTTATTTAGAGTTTGCTAGAGCCAAGGGAGGGCATGTAGGTGTCAAAGTAGACGGGGCGCCAGGTCTGGAATCAGGAAGACTCGTCTTTGTGAATTCAAATCTGGCCTTGGACACTTCCTAGCTGTGTGACTCTGGACAAATCACTTAACCCGGCTGGTCTCAGTTTCCTCATCTGTAAAATGAACTGGAGAAGGAAATGGTAAATCACTTCAGTATCTTTTCCAAGAAAACCTCAGGTGGGGTTATAAATAGCTGGCGACGACTGTAACAACAAAAGATCCAAGGGACCTAGCAAAACCTTAAGCAGACTAAGACTTCGGTCTTCCAGGTGAAGCAAGTCCATGCTTTGCAAGTCTTAGCGGGCTCTGGCGTGTTTTCCCCTGACAGGGTCAAGTTCAGGACCCCACAGCAGAAGGAATCCTGTGGCACCAAGCACCCCCAGGATGCTTTGGCTTCTGCAGCCGCGCGCCTGCTTCTGGGGTCCTCTCTGGGAGCAGGGCTTCTCCAGGAGTTCCAGTCCCTGGAGGAGCATTTCCTTCATCCTCCGCTTCCTGGATCTCCTCCATACTTTCCCTGGGTTTACAGCGGTCATCCCCAACCCAAGGCGAGCAGCTCCAGCCCTTCAGCCGGCCTCCTAAAAAAAGCAGTCGGTCGCTGCTGGAGGTCTGAGAGATCTTGCAGCACACATGCATGCATGCACAGGCAGGATCACGCATGCATGCATGCATGCATGCACGCATCCTTCCTTCCACGCTGCCCTCGCTGTGCCTGCTCGCTGGGGAACGGGCTCCGGGGTCCAGCTGGTGTGTGCGTATGTGTGTGTGTGACTGTGGATGTGTATGTGACTGTGGGTGAGTGAATGAGTGTGTGTATGTGTGACGTGGGCAGGGGCAGCTCCCACCGCCGCGGTGCAGGGAGGAGCTCGTGATGCTTTATTAGCGCCCCGCAGGTTGCAATGAGGGAGCAGATTGCAGCTCGGAGAGCCACGGGAGTCAGCGAGGGGCGCTCTCCTTCCTCCGCCCCCCCACCCCCCACCCCGCGCCTCCCGCCCCCGCCCCCGGGTCTGGCTGCCTCCCTCCCTCTGCCTCCTTCTCTCCCTCTTTTCTCCTCTTTCCCTCTTGCTAACGCCAGACCCAGGCGTCCTCGGCTCTGCCCGGAGGGACCGGGACCGATTGAAAAGCCCAGGGCAAAACCCACCTAAACCCCACTGCTTAGGGATCGCGCTGAAAGCCGCCGCTCAGCCCTCTCCTCCTCTTTCCTGAGCAGCCTCTCTTCTGTCTTTCTCACTCACTCTCCTTTTTTCTCTTTCTTGCACACTGGGTTTAAGAGCAAAAGGGGGAGAGAAGCTGCAGAGGAGGAGGAGGGGGTGGGGGTGGGGAAGGAGGCTGGGATAAAAGCTCAAATTTCATTTTCGGTGAAGGAAAGCGCAGAAGAGCGAGTCTTTTTTATTTTTTCCCTTTTTTTAAAAAAAAGAAACTTTTTTTTCGGGTTGTTATTGTTGCTCCCCTTCCCCCCGCCCCCTTTTGGGGAGTTTTGCTTTGCCCAAGTAGTTGAAAAGTGAAATCGACTCGTGATGGTCCTCCTGTCTCTTTGGTTGGTAGCAGCTGCTCTGATAGAGGTTAGGACTTCAGCTGATGGACAAGTAAGTGCAACAAACAAACGACCAAATTCAACTCTTCCTCCCCCTTCCCCCCTCCAAGAGCTGATTTCTCCTCCCACTCTCAGCTCTCTTTCGCAGAAGCCAAAAGTGAAGACTGGATCAGGATGGCTCTGTGTGTGTGAGTGTGTGTGTGTGTGTGTGTGTGTGTGTGTGTGTGTGTGTGTGATTTCTTTTAAAAACAATTAACTGCATGGGATTTCAGAAAATCTTCCTGCTGGAGTCCAGGGCTTGTCATAGCTATGACTTGCCCCACTGTGCGGCGATCAGAAGAATTATTGGGGGGCAAATTTCCATCCACCTTTTGGCAAACTGGGATCCGCCTCCCCCAAGTGTCAGCTCATGAATGAGATTCTGGAGCAGAGTTTCCTTAAACTCTTCCTTTTGCCTCCTTCCGTTCTCTCCGGTTTTCCCTGCATTTTCTCTTTCTCCCGCGGTTGTAATCCACGAGGATAGACCCAGCAGCCAGTTATACACGTGTCCACAGAGAATCGCTGCCCAGTTTGGGGTTTGACAGATGGGGAGGGGGCCTGGAAACGTTTCCCGATTTTTACATTTTCTTGCCCCACCACCCCTACCCCTGTTCCCGGTTCCCTCTTCTCTCCTCCCTCCTCCACAGCCCCTTCCACTACAGCTCCTCCTCCTCCTCCCCCCTTTCTAAAAAAGCTAAGTTCTGTTTTCTTTTCGCCTTTCCCCTCCTCCCCCCTTCCCCCCACTCTTTGGAAACTCAAGGTGAACGCTGTAAACTTAGTGGAGTCCTTGAGAACTCTAAATCGAAGGAAGGGGCTGCGTTTTGTAAATTAAATATGGACAGGAAAGCTGTGGTATGCACGCACGCAGGCTTTCTTTGCTGAGTGTGCTGAGTCTTCCAGTCTGCCTGATCTGAGCCAAAGCTGTAAGCTGGAGAAACTGATTTGTCGTGATTCTTTTCTGAGCTCAGATCCCTGGAGTTCTGTCCTCTTTCATGACAGATCTCATCCCCAGGGGCCTCCAGCAACCCTACCCCCTCCAGCATCCCGTCTTCGGGTTGAAGCGCTTCCCTTGCTGACCAAAACCAGCTTCTTTTTAATCCTTCCAACCTGGCCCAGCTTCAGTGATTTTCAAAATAGGGCATTCAGTATTAAGATGACTTAGTTGTGTCCCAGAGTAAGTGTTGGGGTGTGTGTACAAACATACAAATACACAGACACGTTTATCGACAATATCACTGATGAATTAAGGCAGATAAAAAACTGGCAAGGTTGCTCCACCCAGCACACTGCTTTAGTGCCTAGCTACTTTCTAAAAATCATTTACTTGAAGGTAGAAAACTTTCAGGAGAAAATGCTCATTTGACAGGACAGGACCTCAAGTAACTTTTTTTTCTTTCTCTTTTTTCTCTTTCCCTTTTCAGGCGGGTAATGAAGGAGTGGTGCACATAGGTAAGCCTCATTAATTATTTTCACACAGTAAGATTTCGACTAATTTGGAAAGTTAGCTTAGAATTGTTTCTGATGGGTATCCCCCATGTGCTTGGAAGTATTTGCCCCCTTCATTAGTTGCTTGATCTCAAATGAAGCTTTCTCTGAATGGTTAGGGTGACAACTTCAATTCTTCTATTTATTCCCCACATTTTTTACCCTTTCTTCTTTTCCGGTTAACAGGACCTTCTTAAATTCTTAATGTTTTTCTCAAAATGTTTATTCTTTTAATTATTTCATATGTATCATATATACATACATATGTGTGTGTATATATGATCTTTTTTGTGTGTGTGTGTGTGTATATATATATATATATATATATATATATTTGTTTCCTTGTTGTTTTCCATATTAGATTGTGAGCTCCTTGAGGGCAGGGACTGCCTTTTGCCTCTTTTTGTATCCCCAGCTCTTAGCACATAATCGGTCACATAGTAGGTGCTTAATAAATATTTATTGATGGACAGACTAATTGTAGGATTCCAGAAACCTTAAATTTATCATAAAAGTTTAATTCATTATTATAATATGCTTATGTAGTAAATATTATAATACCCTTATATGTAACATTATACTTATAACAACTTATTGTTGACACTCTTGCAAACAGAAGAAAATACTTTCTAGGCAACAAGCTACATTCTTGTTCATTGCCTTTCTGTAAACATGTCCTTAGGTACTTGGAAAAAAAAATGATCTCTGGGTAAAGAATTTGCTTCAGTGACATAACAAGGAATGTTAATAGTCACCTTTAAAAGAAGTTGTACCATATGCCATACACACACACAACCACACGTGTGTATGTATAATGCCTGATGGGGAGAAGATAAATTCTAGCAGTTTGTTACTATTAGAAGATAAAGGAGAAGTCTACTCCCAAAGTCTGCCAAAGAAGTTGTGCTTCAGGCCAGTACAGCTGATGGAGAGAAGAGAAATTCTATCAATTTGTTGCTATTAAGAGCTAAGCAGGAATTCTTGTCCCCCCTTTTTTTCCTGCCTTTTACCTACTTCTTAAGTAAGTGTGTGGGTGCCATAGGTCTTTTGTCTTAGCTGATGAGAATAGGTCATAGATATTGTGGGGTGGGAAGGAAAGAACACTTTTTGTTTTTATTTTAGGCATGTGGTCTTTACAAATAGCCATTTGTAACTTCTTTTTATTAGTAGCCCATATTACTCAGAGATCACATAGCTCAAATCTCTTATGCTTTTTGGTCTATTGATCATACAAACCATTTTAAAAGGAACTTTAAAAACAACCTATAAAATCTGTAATTGCAACGGCAGGTAATTCCTGGGGTGGGAATTTCTTCTACCAACTCAGTCTTTGACTTGGTAGGTAGGTCTTACAGAGCTGCCTGAGGGAGAACAGGGTTCAGGTCTTACTTCTAACACATAATAGTTGTGTGGCATTGGGTAAGAGCTGCAAATTCTCAAGACAGCTCCTAAGATGTCACTATACCAATGGAGGAAGTTCTTACAAGGCTGACATCACAACTCTATAATTCAAATTACAAAGCACCTGCCTCCAAGAACTCAATGGCAGTACAAAGAGCTATCACCCTCATTTTACATGAGGAAACTGAGGTTCATTGTCTTGACCCCAAATCCAACATATTTTCTATTACTGCACCATTGCTACTTCTGAATCAACTTGGGGACTAAGAAAGAAGTTTTCTTCAATAACTATTAATTTCTTAAAAATATCTTGCATACCTTGACTTTAAAAATGTGTTTGGGGGTGGCTAGGTGGCTCAGTGAATAGAGCACTGGCCCTGGAGTCAGGAGGACCTGAGTTCAAATCTGACCTCAGACATTTAACACAAAAACTAGCCATGTGACCTTGGGCAAGTCACTTAACCCCAATTGCCCTTCAAAAAAAAAAAAAGAATGTTTGATGTATATCTATTCCTCAAGGAACACTTTTGATTATAGTTAACTTGTTTGAGGTGAAATCAGTGCCTCTTCCAACAAATTGCCCCAGCTTGGGCATGAAGCCTTACTTTTTACTATTATTATTGATAATGGCTAGAGGTGGCCTAGGAAAATAGGAATACAGGTTCACCCCTGCGCCAGACTGATCAAGTGACCGAGGACAAGATTTTAACCTTTTAGTGATTGAGGCAACTTTTTAACATGACAGATTGTACAAAAGCCGCCCACTTGAATTGTAACCACAGGACCAGAACCTATCTCTCTGAGTAATAATTATGGCAATTATTATCCAAAGACTCAGCTGACTCTTTCTAAGGAAAGGGTGGGGTGGTGGAAAGAGAGACAGAGAAACAGAGAGGGGCACAGTGAGACAAAGACGAAGAAAAAAAGGGCATGTATATGCTAATGACTTTCTTAGAATTACATCCCATATTACCACATCTAGGTTTAGCTATTTCCAAAGAATGACAGGGGAACCCACCCCCACCATGTTGGGTTTTGAATAGATGGAAGCGATGTTCCATGTTTGTGTGTGCTCGTGCATAGGATGTTGTTTGAGATTTGTTTTTAGGGATGTTGTTTGAGATTTGTGTTCCAGTCATTTTTCTAGCTATTGTGGCAAAGACTTGTTTACAAATAATTTACTTTAAAAAACTTCTTGTAGATCTTTTTTTTTAATGTGGGGATGTGATTAAGTCTTATAGATACCTTAATGTTTAGATTTTCTTGCCTAAAAAGGGTATATATCTTGTTTTTACCTAGTTGTTTGGATGTAACACAGTAAATAGAGCACTGGGCCTGGAGTCAGGAAGACCTAAGTTCAAATCCTGCCTGAGACACATTAATTCTGTGACTCTTGGCAAGTCACTTAACTTCTATTTGATTCAGTTTCCTCAATTGTAAAATCATAATAGCACTTACCTTGTAGTCTCTTCCTTTCCCCTTCTCCTTCCCCTTCCCCTTTCCCTCCCCCTTTCCCTTCCTCCTTGTAGTCTCTTTCTTTGCCTTTGCCTTTGTCTTTGCCTTTCCCTTTCCCTCTTCCCATTCCCCATCCCCTTCCACTTCCCCTTCCCTTTCCCCTTTCCCTAACCCTTTCCCTTCCCCATCCCCATCCCTTCCCGTTCCCTATCCCCTTTCCCTTTCCCTTCCCCTTTCCATTCCCCTTCCCCTTCCCTTTCCCCTTTCCATTCCCCTTTCCCTAACCCTTTCCCTTTCCCTTCCCCATCCCTTCCCCTTCCCCATTCCCTTCCCCTTCTCTTTCTCTTTCCCTTCCCCTTCCCCATCTCCATCCCCATCCCCATCCCCATCCTTTTCCCCTTCCTCATCCCTTTTCCTTCCCCTTCCCCATTTCCCTTTCCTTTTCCCTTCCCCTTCCTCTTTCCCTTTCCCCTTCCCTTCCCCATTCCCTTTCCCTTCCCCATCCCTTTCCCCTTCCCTTCCCCTTCCCTTTTCCCTTTTCCGTTTCCCTTTCCATTCCCTTTCCCCTTCCCCATCCCCTTCCATTTCCTTTTCCCTTTCCCTTCTCCATCCCTTTTCCCTTTCCGTTCCTCTTCTCTTTTCCCTCCCCTTCTGGCAGTGACAATCCAACGGCTTCTCAGAGGTGCCATTGACACTTATATTTGTCTTATGTGTATTCTCTTCTAACATAGGAACTGCATTGAATTGCACAGTAGTGATTAATTTCTACATAATTGAATGTTAAAGGCACAGTGAAAATTTCCCATGAATAATAACCATGGAGAAACTGAATTTTCATTATCATTCATTCGATGTTTTCAAGTATCTACAGTAGATGTAGGCACTTAATAAATGTTTATTATCAACTGGTGTAAACAGATAGATGATCTATGATGGTGGGGAAAGAGAGCAATGTTTCTACCCTTCTTCCCACACTATCCATTGGAAAGATGGTTTCTTGTCTTGTGGTTGAGTCTGACCCTGTTAGAAATGGAGCTTGGTCAAATGACTCAGATTTCCAGTCTTGACCCATTTCTCTGTCCCCATCTCCATCAGATACAACACGCTTGTCTGTGTGCTATGACGTGACTAACCTAATCCCCCCTTCTTCCAAAAGTCCTTTTATTTCTGACTCATGAAATGGAATTGTAGGCTTCTTGGGGGGGGTAATTATGGGTACTCTTGCTGACTCCTTGTTGGGTAATGAAGATAAATTTTGGTGACACACCAAGTTTGGGACATCTGAGCATGCTATAAAAACTGGAGAATCTGCCAAAGAATCTTTCTGATTATGACCTTTTCTTATTCAGGCACCACACTGGGGCTGCTCTAAATTATTTGGGGGAAAGCATGGCCAAGCTTTATTGTAGTGGTGGCCATTCCTTTCCCTCACTCCCCCACCCCACTCCTTTCCCCCAGGAAAGGGGCACATTGATCTTTCTCTGGCTGTTTTTAGTTCTGCATTTTCCTACATTTTCTTACCCCCCCCCTCCCCAATATCATGGTGCCAGCAACACCACCATTTCTGACTGCCCATTTGCCCTGAACCTCTTTTGGTAATTTTCAAACTTGCTTGATCAGGCAGCAAACATTATAGAATGATTCTACTGCTGCTGCTGCTGCTAATTAGCATTGATAGCCTAGACTACTAAGTGGCACAGTGGATAGAGTGCTGGGCCTGGAATCAGAAGACTTGAGTTCAAATCTAGCCTTAGACATTTAGTAGCTGCATGACTCTGAGTAAGTCACTTAATCTCGGTCTGCTTCCATTTCCTCCACTGTGAAGAAGATGGCACCTACCTCCTACTGTTGTGGGAAGAATCAAATTAGATATTTATAAAGGGATTAGTACAGTTCCTGGCACTGAGGAGGTGCTTAGTAAATGCTTGTTCTCCCCTCCCCCCTCAGATTTTAAGGTTGTTGAAGCCCTTTTTGAGGTTATCTCACTTGACCCTCACAACAATTCTAAGAGGTGGGTGCTTTTATCCTTTTCATTACAGAAAAGGAAACAGCCTGAGAGACTGGCTTTGGGGTCACAGAATGAGTGATTGTCTAAGGTAGCATTCAGACTTAATTCTTTCTGATTTCAGTGATATGTGGTTAGGTGAATGTTCTCTGAAACCTTCTGTCTCTCTCCATCTCATTTTTTTCCTCTCTGAAATGGGATAGTGGCATGTTTCACAGATGGTTGTCCAGAGATGGGTTCATTTTGAGGGGCATCTAAGCCCACTTATTTCCTTCAACTTATTTCCACCTTAGTTCTTTCAACTGTTTATCTTCGATAATTCAACAAACCATTTTTAAGTGCCTGCTACTTACAAAGTACTGACCTTTGGAACGTTTTCTCAGGCATGGGAAATAAAATAGTTGGATATTCAAATAAGCCAGTTCCATTTGCTAGCAATTTGTGTTGAAATGTTTGATGGATAATAAAGTTGAATTTGTTGACTAAAAGATGGGCTTCAAAAATTATCTTTGGATTTCAATCATTTATGGTGTTGCTTTCCCTATAATCAAAGGGAACCAAGAAAATATTTCCCGGGCTAATTTATTACATGCTGTTATTGTATTCTTTAAGTTTCAGCCAAAATATGCAATATTTGTATAGCATATTATCAGCATGAATGTTCTTTTGCCTTTATCATTGAAGTAATCCGCCCCCATGCTCTTGATATACCCCAGCTTCTCTCTCTTCTGAGTCTCAAGTAACTATGGTAACCTAATCCTGGATTCCTAAGGTTGGAACAAACCCCCAAGGTCACTTCAAGCCTTTCCCTGCTTTTCAGCAGGGCTGATCATCCTCTTGACTGAGGGTAGCCAGCCCAAATTATCTTGAAAATCCATTAGGGGCAATTCTAGGTTGCCTGGTAAAATCATCAATGGTTCAGATAGGAAGAACTTGGCTATGCTCCTAGGAATGCATGTGTTGCCAATGATGACCTGAATTTGGGACCCTAGCTTCATTTCTCAAAGTACAATGTTATCACCACCACTCCTGGATAGCCACCCTATGGCTTTCTTTTACTAGATAACCAGGTCATCTTTTGTCCTTTGGTGATACACTACCTGCTGCATTATTATGTTAGCATAAAAGATTTGGCATTAGTTTTTAAAAACCTTTTTTTGGCCTTGGCATACCAAGGCTGATAATTGGAGACTATCACAGAGTCTGCAAATTTTCATTCTGTTTTTGTTCCCCTTCCCCTCAAAGATGGGATCAATTAACCATTTAGACATTTCTGTTTTCTGTCTACCCATTAAACAAATATATGGAATTTTATTGCTACTAGAAGGTTCAACTCCCCCTTAAAATAGAACCTGTAGATTTATGTTCTTCAGAATGTGGATAATGAATCTCTTGACTTAGTAACCTCAGTTGACAGATGTAATTAATTCAGTTTCATTTCCCAAATGCTTTCAGAGTACTTTGCTGACTTGCTGTAAATTCTTGGGAAACACAGTCTAATGTTTTGTGGTAAAATTGCAGTCTATTGTTCATAAACATGATTATTGTGGGTTCAGGATGATGAGTATTTATAGAATTTCACCCCATTTGCATTGCAGGCCTCACTTAAAGGCTTTATCGGATGGTTAAAAAGACTGTTGTGAAAAAACATGGAGGTTAAAATGATTTTTTGTGTGCTGCAATGTCATCAAAGAAAAGACTGTAGACCAATGGGAAACCAGCTCTTTGACAGTCAGTTTCCAGTGGTAGGTTGGCATACATGGCCATGTCCAGCATATTTGAATACAGTATAGTAAAAGCAACTTCTTTGGCTCCGTTTCTATGTTTTGAAGGTTTTTGATTCCATATAGCTTGGAGATTAGAACTACTAGTATGACAACATCCATTGAAAGCATTGTTTTTAAAATGATTCTTTTGTTCTCATCATTTTCAAGAGACTTCAGATAGAAACAGCCCTGGAATAAATCAATGCCCTGATAGCAGTGTTCAGTGAACCCTTGCTGAGGTAGATGGTGCAAATTCATCCTGGTTACAACTCCATAATAGATTGGATGACAGGAATCTCTTCCTGTTCCTGTATGTTTCCTACAAGGTCTTTTTAGTCAAACATCTATGCTTCAAAAGCTTTTCATTCCATGTAGCTTGGAAATTGAGGGTTTGGGGCAGTGACATCTATTCAATCTTCTGAAGTTTTTCTGACTCAGCATTGTGTCTGGGAAATTGATGGACCCCACTTGTATAGACTTCTTGCAGTGAAACAGACCAGACATTTTCTAAGTTCTCTTATCAGTTTGCTCTCTTTCCTTCTCAAACTTCCACTGGGAAAGTTTCTGACTGATGTCACATTGTTTATTTTTGTCATTGTGCTATGTTAAGTCTTTGGATTGACTTAACCCTCTGACTGTGATTTTCAATTGCTGATTTTTATATAGCACCTCTGATGTGTCATTCCAATGGGGGAGATGAGTTCACACACACATATCTTGTAAATATTAAATCAATCCCTACCAATATATACAAGGGAGTTTGGGGAGGGAGGACACAAGCAGCTAGAGGGAATCAGAAAAGTCTTCATGCAGAAGATCATGTTTGAGCTGCATTTTAAAGGAGGTCAGAGGAATTCTTTGAGGCAAAATTAAGGAGGCACACGTGCCTCATGTGGAAAGAAGATGGGATGTTGTGAGGAAGGATTCAGTGATGTCATCAGAGCTCAATTTTCCCCTGTTTGAAGCATGCCTTGACATCTACCTTAATGGTTTCAGGGAACATGAAATCCCCCTCTGTCCATCATCCTGACTGGAATTCCCCTATTCTGAAGTTGCTGCCCCAAGCATGGATCATAGCTGGCCTTTGAGGAGAAGGAGGAAGACAAGGAGGAGAATGAGAAGGATTAGCAGCAGCATCATTGAGGAAGGAGAGAAGCATTTATTAAATACCTATTATGTGTCAGACAGCTTGCTAAGTGCTTCACATATATTACCTCATTTGATCCTCACAACAATCCTAGAGAGTAGGTGCTATTATTTATCTCCATTTTATAGTTGGGGACACTGAGGCAGACCATGGTCAAGTAACTTGCCCAGGATCACATAGCTAGCAAACATTTAAGGCAGGATTTGAACTCAGACTTTCCTGATTCTAGGTCCAGGGTTCTATCCACTGCCAAGTCATTTTTGATTTGGATACCTTTTAAAATTTTATTTGGAATCCTTTTGGATCTAAGCTCTTCTACTCATATTTGTGAAATCTTGGGTAAGCTATATACACCAGTTTCTTCATCTACAAGTCTTGGAGTAATAAGATCTTTACAGATCTAAAGACTTCTATTTTATTTTTTGATAGACCTTTTCTCTCCTTGGGATAATTTTATTGATATCTTTTTCTTTTTTTACAAGGTCTATATTCCCCAATATATCCTTCCTAGGAAGCCATTCCTTATAACAAAGACTAAAAAAAGAGTTGGAAAAAAAGCATTCACAAAAACGAACACATTAAATCGTATGACTTTATCTACAGGTTTCCACTCCCATAGTTACCCACCATTGCAAAGAAAGTCTGTGTGTGTGTGTGTGTAAAGTGCCTTCTCATAGTTCTTCCTTGGAATCACACTTGGCTATTATAATTTTGCAGCAATCAGTTTCAGTTGTTTCACTGTTGGTCTTTCTATTTCTATTGTTGTAATCATTATGTGTATAGTTTCCATGTTGACCATTACCTCTCTTTGCATCAGTTCATATAAGTGTTTTCGTGTTTCTCTGTATTCATCATATTTGAAATTTCTTATAGCACAATCACATTTTGTTACATTCATGCACCACAACTTTGATTAAACATTCTATAATCCATGGGTATCTACTTTTTTTTCTGTTCTTTGCTTTATAAGAAATGTAGCTATAACATGTATATGCATATGTATGTATGTACGTACGTACGTACGTACTCTTTTTGTCTGATTTTCTTGGGGAATATGCCTCACAGTAGAATCTAAGTCAGTGGCTGTGGACTATTTAGTCATTTTCTTTAAATAATTCCCAATTATTTTCTAACATTGTTGAAAAATTCATAGCTCCAACAATAAATAATGTATCCTTATGTCTCTCTTTCTACAACCTTGTCATTTGTCATCGTTCCTAATTTGCAGGTGAATCCTTAGAGTTGTCTTGACTTGAAACATTCTTTTATATGCTTAATAATTTAGAGTTTTTATTTTGAGAACTCTTTATACAAAGTTCAAAATTTTGATAAAAATCTTTGATGCAAAACTTCCCCCCCTCTTTGACTGCTTCACTTTTTAATCCTTGTTGTGTTGCCTTTGTTTGTATAAAGCTTTTTGATTCCATGGAAACAAAAATGACCTATATGTAGCCCATAGTTTCGAGCTACTTTACTTGAGGAATTGGGATATTGATTTTTTTTAATGCTACATAGTTCACAAGCCCCCATTGGTGTGTTTCTTACCACGTTTAGTAGTTTATTTCATTTAGTAAACCAGATTCAATTATCTTTTGGAAAGGGACATTTTCTAAGATGGTATAGTGAGCTGGCACCACCATTGCTCCTCCAAAGTGTATGTCACACTCTCCTATAGGTAGGTGCAGCCTACAAAGCAACATGGGCTCAAGCTGAGAGATCACATGTGATAAAGGGGGTAACTCATCTCCTGGAAATCCTTTTGTTAACATCTCCAAAATGTTCTCCTTAGGCTCTAGCTTTTTCTGTGGGCTCTTTGGAGAACCCTGAATCCTTACCCACTCTTTCCTTGACTTTTAATACATATGCTGCCTTCAACTGATTTGGGGAAACCTGTAAGACCAGTACTAGAAAGTTCTCCAGGGCAGCTAGGTGGTACAGGCAATGGAACCATGGACCTGGAATCAGTAAAATTTGAGTTCAAAACTGGCCTCAGACACTTATTAGTCATATAAGCTAACTGGGCAACTCATATAATGTCTGTCTGCATCACCTGCCTTATCTGTAAAATGGGGATAATAAAAGCACCTATCTCCCAGGTTGTTGTGAGGATCAGAGATAATCAATGTAAGGCACTAAGGCATAGTACCTGGCACATAGTAGGTGCCTAATAAATGTGCATTCTCTCTCTCTGTGTCTTCACCCTCCCCCCCCATCTCTCCCCTTCCTTTCCTTCCTCCCCCCTTCTCTCTTTCCTGTGAAATTCAGTCTTTCCCCATTCAAGACCAGGAAGAAACTCAAACTAAGGTCCAAGCCTCTTCTCTATGTCCACCACCCAGTCCATCCCAGGGACTTAGCTAGAATGTTCTCCCCTCTGCTTTTCTAAAGTGTCCTAGGCTCTGAACTACCTCCCTCCTGTTTCTATGAGCCTCACAGGGTATGAGGCCCTCTCCCAATCTGGATAGACTTCCCGTAATATCTCTTTGGAATGGCTTTGTTTCAAGGAATTGTTCATATATGATATACATTTATTGATTCAGTCAATAAATGTTTTTGCTTAGTTAATGCATTGGAGCTTTGTATCATGATGCTTCAAAGGAGGTAGGATGATTTGGTTGATGTACTGAGCCATGCATGCCCTTACCGATTTTGTCTTTTATACTTACCTCCATCTCTTTGTGCCCCAGACATAGGTGTGACAGGTACCTGATGTGGGTTTCTTCTTTTTTTTTTTTTTAAATCATATGATCTTTAATATTCTGGTTATGTTAATTTTTAGTTTAATGTTGTGTATAGTATCAGCTAGGGCAGCTAGGTGGTACAATGGATAGAGCACTGGGCCTAGTGTCAGAAAGACTCATATTTGTGAGTTCAAATCTGGCGTCAGACATTTACTAGATATGTGACCCTGCGCAAATCACTTAGAACTGTTTACCTCAGTTTCCTCATCTATAAAATTGAGATGGAGAAGGAAATGGCAAACCACTCAGTATCTTTGCTAAGAAAACCTCAAATAGGTCATGAGGAGTTGAACAACACTATTTCAGCAGCCCCTGTGGAGTGAGGGTCTCCCCCCATTCAGTAGCCTGGATTTAATCGTCCCTTTTGCTGTCTCTCTAATTTTCCTGAAGCCCATAGGTGGGGTCAGGACTTTGCTCTAAGTGGCTTCTTTTCTTTTCCACATTCATTTTTCTTATTTCTTTAAGTTCTTTATTCCATTTTGTACTTTTTTTTTGTTTTATAGTGATTCACTTTTTATGCAGCAATTCAGTATTTAGTCTCTCTTTATCATCAAACAACTTCTACATCATGATACAAATCACCAACAGGTTATCTATATCTCCTGGATACCAAATCCTCAGCAGGAGTTTGACAAGAATTTTTTCCCCATTTGATTCATTCCCTTTTCTTTCAGATTCCTTAGTTTTGTTTGTTGAAAAGCATTTCTTTTTCTTGTAATCAAAGTTATCAATTTTATCTTCAGTAATTGCCTCCATCCCTTGTTTGATTAAGGATACATCCCCTCCTCGTTGCTGTGAAATGTATATGATCTGCTTCTCTTCTTACTATAATCTTTCATAATAAGGTCATATATACATTTAGTATGTGTTGTGGAATGTGGTGTAAGGTGTTGGTCTAAGCCTAATTTCTGCTGGATTGTTTTCCAGTTTTCCTCCAATAGGGAGTTCTTCCCTAAGTACCATGACTGTTCTTTAGCAACATACCCTTCTCTTTTGTCACTTACATTATGATAGCCCATTTCATGTGCTTTATCAGGAAAACTCCTCAACATAATGTTGTCCAACTCCTTCGTTTTACAGGAAAAGACACTAAGGTTCAGCTAAGATCCTTGTTCAAAGTTACCCAGGTACTAACTCAGTTGGAATTGAAACCTAGGTATCCTGATCCCCCAACATGTGATCTCCTTTTATTTGAAGTTATTTCATTCAGTTTATCATAATAAGCTTTTTGGGTACCTATTTTTTCCCTCCATGCTCAGCACATTCCCTGTGAAACTGAGTGTTATTAGACTTCTTGGCAATAGAGTATAGACAGGGAGAGATGAAAAGGAGAATGTGGGTGATATATCCTGTCATCTGCTCTCCCATGATACCCAACACAGACAGATGCAAACACACACAATGCACACAACTGTTCCATCTCATTACATCCAATTCACAACCCTAGGTCTTTCCACCCAACATCACCCAGATATTGGTGCTTCCCTCTCTGGTAACTATGTGTGCATTGCCTTGGTCAGACAGTTGGATCTGTCTGTTGAGCTGTGCTAATTTCTCAGACAGTTAGAAGCCCTGTCTGTTGGTCTTTACTTCTCTGCTTGTATTTTATCTATTTTCTTTGTTTGGATTTTCTCTGAAGTTCAGGGTGCTGACTTTTCCTTTGAACTAATGAATGTAATTAAAAAAGGTTGTTGACCCTTAAATAGCTATCTTTCCTAGTAAAGCAGGCCTAAGAACCTGTGCTAGCAGCTGTCCTGGGGATACCAGTGTGGTTGCCCCTACATGACCCTAAGTGCTTTTACCTTTCAGAGTGGTGGTAGAGGGAATGGGAGTCCTTTATATCATTTAAATCCCAGGGTTCATCCCTGTCCCTATTCTTGCTATAGCCAAGTGTACTTATTTCAGGTCTTGGCTATGGGGCTTCTTCTAATTTATTTGTGAAACTTCTCATTGCTGAGTGTCTGGACATATTGTGTGGTAGGAATTATCTCTTGCTAACTTATTGTATAGGGCCCAAGACAGGCTATGGATCAATAAATATTTCTGATAGTCATGAGCAATATTGATTCCAAATGCTTTTAAAAAGAATGTGCCCCCAGAGCTAAGATTAGCACATTAACATTCTTCCCTTCTAGTATGACTTTTTAAAGCCCTGTTCTACATTTATCAGCACAGTTAACCATATTAAAACAAATTTTTAACAAAGTTAAAACCATGCCATTAAAATTCTCCCCTTACCTGATTTTATGCACTAAAAGAATGTGCTGTTCTTTCCTAAATGGCTTTCTTGAACACAAACATTGGGCAACTGGAGTTTATTTTCAAAGCCAGATGAAAAACATGAGAAGAATTTTAAGATCACAACTATTTGTTTCCTCTTTCCTAATAATGAGCAAAAAATTAATGTGTGCCTTCAAATAGCTAAACAAAGATTCTTTGGAAGTAAAACAGAGATTTGCAGCTGGGATAGAAAGCTCATGAACATATTTCTTGGGACTTAAGAGATAAGGTTCTAGAGCTGTAATGGGCCAAAGAGTTTGGCTGGATTAAAAATTTCTACATATGTCCCAATTAATTTTACTTGCTTTTGAGAAAACATGCTTCCTTTTTCGTCTCTATGTCTACAGACCATGGAAAGCCTTTCTGTTTGGCCAGTTCCTTTATATGACTCCTTAAATCCATCCTTCCAACTCATTTTTTTCCTTCAGGCTCTTATCCTTGCTGATGACAGTGCCATCTTCACATGACAACTCAAAAACATTTTTAGAATCATTTCTTTAGCTACTGAAAGACACTCAAGATTATTTTTGAGGTCAACTTGTTGCATGTTTTGAGTACCTACCTTTGTAAAGAAAATGCTTTTATAGACAGCCTTTGATACTTCTCCATCACTGATCTGTCCTGGAGTGGCATAATGGATAAAGAACCAAACTTCAGAGGCCAAAGACCTAAGTTCAGGTGTCACCTTTGAAACATATAGGCTCTGTGATTCTGAGCAAGTCACTTACACTTTCCAGTCTTCTTCCATGTACTCTGTGATCCCAGTGACACTGGATTCTTTTCTGTTCTTTGTATGAGACACTCTGTTTCCCAATTCTATAGGTTCCTTGACTGTCTGGTTACTCTTGTCTAGAATTTGCTTCCTTCTCATCTTCTTTAAAAGATCAGCTAAAATCTAAAATCTTCTACAGGAAGCCTTTCCAGAACTTCCTTAATATTACTGTCTTTTCTCCGTTAATTTTCTCCAGTTTATCCTGTACATAGCTTGTTTTTACCTAGTTGTTAGCATATTGTCTCTCCCATTAGACTGTATAAGTTCCTTGAGGGCAAGGACTGTCTTTTGCCAATTGATTTTGGTATCCCTAGCACTTAGTACTTTGCCTAACACATAGTAGGCATATATTAAATGCTTTTTGACTGATTGACTGTTGAGTTAACCTCTCAGTGCTCCAGGAAATTTTCTTAACACTATAAATTGCAGAGAAAGTGCCAACCTTCATTAATAGCAGGATTTCCTAGTCTAGGCCTTTCCTACGATCAATGAAAACACAATTTGATGTTCTCTCCATGTCACTTTGTATAGTGATAAAGATATATAATGAGAGTGTGTTGTTAAATTTTCATTTATATGATTCATTTATATGATTTCATTGATCATTTATATCTCAGAAATCATCAAATGCTACAAATCAGGGCTTGGTTTATATGGTTGTTTAGACTTAAGAAAATCTAAATAAATAAAAATATAATTTATTTATAATAAATATTGATGAATATAAAATTTATTAATATATAAAATGTGAAAATTCAGATTCAACTTAAAAATGTTTTGTGTACACTTTTTTTTGAAAGGCTGGTTGTTAAACATTTATCAGCACCCATCTATGTATATGTGTGTGCATTCATATATCTATAGCTCACATTTGTATAATAATATAAGATTTGCCAAGTGCTATCCCTATAATAGGCTTATGAGATCAGTTCTTATTACGCAGTGTTTTGCAGCTTTTGAGGGGAAGGATATTGGAAATGTTGGTGCTATAGCCAGTTTAGTCTGACACCTGGATCAGTTTTTGTACATAGCTACCAGACAAAGCTGCTGGTGGAGGTGGGGCAGCCCCAGCAATGATCTCATGTCTTTTATTTCTAGGGAGCCAGTAAACCCTTGGCAACTTTGGGCTAGAAAGGATCTTCTGGAATGGAATGGGGGAAGAGGGTGGTAGTTACTATAGAGAGGATCATGTGACCACTTTCCAGCCCACTCTCTGAGTTGAGCATAGTGTGATGAAAGAGTCACATACTTCCAGTTGCAGGTGGGGAATATTCCTATTGGGTCTCCCCATCGCAATAGGTCCATCCAAAACCCCTTCAGGTATGGTAGACACTTATTCTGATCAGACATGGGATGGAACAGGAGATGATATTGAACAGGGGCAGAAAATGGGGGGCAATGGAACTATGGCAGAGAGGCCTAGAGGGAGAAGAAACTTGTATTTAAGGGAAGGGATATTAGAAACCCTCCTGGGGCCAGTTCTTATTCTTTCTCCCTGTTCCTCCATACTTTCCTCACTTTACCCTGGGCAGGAACTTGAACTAAGCCTCCCCCTTTTCCTCCCACCATGAGTAGTCTGAGGATGCCTAACCTCAGTGATATGCCTACCAGTTTTAATGGGGAGGATCCAAAGAATTGGGAGAGAAACTAGGGAAAATTGTCTGGGAATACAAAATAATATTAAAGGGTTTAATTCCCCACAGACCAAGGGTTAGAGTAAAAATTTGCCTCAAAAGTAAATAAACCAACTGAGAATCAGCTCATAGAAACTAAAGGAAATATTCATAAAAATGCTAGGGGAGAAATATAGTAAAATGAACAAATATTAGTTGAGGAAGGAAAATGAGCCACAACTCTGCATCAAAGAAGAGAATCCTACGTATTCCCTAGAGACCATGAAACGACAGCAAGAAAACCTACAAGCGTTCAAAAGATAAATGCAGATTTTGAGAGAAGATATTAGGAATGAAATGGGTTAACTAGGTTAAAAATCAGTTTTCAAAACAGAATCTTAAAAACACAAATAGTAGGGTAGAAAATAATTGAATACAATAAATTGGACCAAAATATGCAAAAGGCGTTGTTAAAAAGAAAGCACGCATTGTGTACTCATCAAATTGATTGTCTTTGACAGCAGGATGCAAAGAGAGAATTTTAAGGTCCTATGTCTTGGAGGAGCAAATGACAAATCAAAAAACTTGAATGACAAACTGCACTCAAGATAAAAATACAAGATAACTGTCCAAAACTTTTTGACATAGACAAAGCACTTATCAATCAAATCCACATCACTGTCAAAACAAATGTAAAATTCATGTGTCATTCATTCATGTCATAAATCATGTCATGGTTAAATTTTACAACTACAATAACAAACATCACATTTTGCAAGAACCAGAACAAAGACCTTGAGACATAAAGCAATAAGGAATTTAAAAAAACCCAGCATTATTCTGGAGTCCCAGGAAAATCAGAGTAAGAACTGGAATAGGATAATCTAAAAATTAAAAGGCTTAAATTGTAACTCAAAATAATATTCTACAAAGTTGAGCATAATCATCTGCAGAAAAGATGGACCTTTGATCAAAGAGGAAAAGGGAGAGGGATGAGATAGATAGATTTGACTTGCAAGCAGCCTAAGTAATGAAATACAGGAAAGCTAAATGGTAACAATTATTAAAAAAAAAAACAACTCTAATATAAACAATGGCCTCATGTTTATAGCCTACTATTTTTTTAAGGGAAATATTGAATTGAGGGACAAGTTAGGTTGATCAGTAGATAGCATGGAGGTCAGGTAATCTCATCTTCCTGAGTTCAAATCCAGCTTTACACACCAGCTGTGTGACCCTGGGCAAGTCACTTAACTATGTTTGCCTCAGTTTCTTCATCTGTAAAATGAGTTGGAGAAGAAATGGCCAACCACTTCAGCGTCTTTGTCAAGGAAGCCCAAATGGGGTCATAGAAGAGTCAGACGTGACTGAAAAAAATGAAGAAAAACAACAACACTAAATTGAGAGCTAACAGAAACAACCCAAAGGGATCATCATAGACAGAAAGGACCTAAGTGGCTGAAGATCAAAGGAGATGTAAAGAATAATGGAGATCTGATAAGGGAATCAGGATCTCTTGGGGGAGAAAGAGTGCAGTGGGACATTGTATGAATGGGGGAGAAGAGGAAATGAGAGGGGCTGCTAGAGATGCATTCCCATCAAATGTAGAGGTGTGGGTATCTGGGAGTGCTGATCATTTCATAGAGAGTGGCCATGGTTAGGGCAGCGCTGGGCATCATGACTGGAGACAGTGACTCATTCCAAAGGGCAGTATTTCCAGCTGGCATTGCTTCCTTCACCAATTGCTATTTCTAACAATTAAAGTACAGTAAGTAAGGAGGATGTGGTAAGGTTGACAAGTGCAATAATTGTACAAGTGAGAGTTCTGAGTACTTCAAAAACTCTACCCTTGGGAAGAGAAACAATGAGGACAAAGCAAAGAAATACCCCCACAAAAGACTATTACTTAATATTGGAGGGGAGGGAAGAATTTGGACCATAGGACTAACTGGGTGAGAAAAGAGAAAGGACAAAGGAAAAGTAGGGGGAAAGATAAAGAAAAAGAAAAAAAGCAGGGCAGCTAGATGGTGCAGTGAAGAGAGCACCAGCCCTGGAGTCAGGAGGACCTGAGTTCAAATTTGACCTCAGACACTTGACACAATTACTACCCGTGTGACTGTGGGCAAATCACTCAACCCCAATTGCCCTCTAAATAAAAGCAGAAAGAAAGAAAGAAAGAAAAAAAGAAAAAGAAAAAAATTAACAGCCTAAGGAAATTGAAATTCCTTTTTTAGGGCAGGTTGATAGGAGCAGAGCAAAAACCTGTGTGTGGGAAATTAGCATTAAAATGGGTTAAAAAACCCCACAACTTATTCCTGATACAAAGTACTTACTTTAAAGAGGAGGGGATGAAACTGTAACCAGTTCTGGGCTCCATGGTTTAAGAAGGACATTGATAAACTGGAGATTGTCTAGAAGAATGGGAAAGGGCCTTGAGTTCATGACATATAAGCATCAGTTCAAAGCAGTAGACATGTTTAGCCTATAGAAAACTCAGGGGATGCATAATAGTTGCCTTCAAATATTTTTCAAGGTTTAGCATATGAAGGAGGGATCAGTTTTGTTTGGCCCCAGAGGGCCAGGCTAGGAGTGATAAGTAGGAATTGTCAAGGGGCAAATTTTGATGTTGGGAAAAACTTCCTAAGAAAACTGCCCAAAATAAATGGAAAGGCTTGCCTTCAAGAGTCATGGATGTCCTCTCCATTGAAAGCCTTCAAGGAGAGGAAGAGCGATGGATTCTTTTGGAAGTATACTATAAATTGTGTGTTTTTATTTTTGTATAAATATGTTCTTTTCTATCTCTCTTTAAAAATGTCTTTGGGATACAGATTTAGCAGTGACAGTGTTGTATCAAAGGGTATGTGCAGTTTGATTGCCCTTTGTGCAACTTCCAAATTGTTCTCCAGAATGTTTGGATCAGTTCACAACTCCATCAACAATCCATTAGCCTCAGTGTCACCCCCACAGCAAGATGAGAGATTGGAGGAGATATTGTGAAGGGTTTAGTGGGCCATACTTCTAAAAGAATCCACCTGATCATAGTGTATGATCCTTGTGTAATTGCTATAACCTCTTTACCTAGTACTTAAATTAAAATTTCTACATTGATATTTGTTAGAGAAATTGGTCTATAATTTTCTTTCTCTGTTTTGGCTCTTCTTGGCTTAAGTTTCATCACCATATTTGTGTTGTAAAAGGAATTTGGTAGGATTCCTTCTTTGCCTTTTTTAAAAAATAGTTTATATAGTATTGAGATATTAATTGTTCTTTGAGTGTTTCATAGAATTCGCTTGTGAATCCATATGGTCTTGGAGATTTTTTCTTGGGAACTTCTCTTAGAAAGTTCATTGATGGCTTGTTCAATTTCTTTTCTTAAAATTGGGTTATTTAGGCATTTTATTTCTTCTTCTGTTAATCTGGATAATTTATATTTTTATAGATATTCATCCATTTCATTTAGATTGCCAAATTGATTGGCATACAATTGGGCAAAATAGCTCCTAATAATTGTCTTAATTTCTTCTTCATTGGTAGTCAATTCACTTCTTTCATTTTGATACTAGTAATTTGATTTTCTTCTTTCCTTTTAAAAATAAAATTAACCAATGGTTTATCTGTTTTATTGTCTTTTTCATAAAATCAGCTTCTACTTTTATTAGTTCAGTGGTTTTCTTTTATTTTTATTAATCTCTCCTTTGATTTTTAGGATTTGTAATTTGGTGTTTAATTGGGGATTTTTAATTTGTCCTTTTTCTAGTTTTCTAGTTGCATGGCCAATTTATTGATCTGCCTTTTGTTTGCTTTATTGATATAAGCAATTAGAGATGCAGATTTCCCCCTAAATACCACTTTGACTGCATCCCATAAATGTTGGTATAGTATCCCGTTGTAATTTAAAAAAAAAATGAAATTATCTATTGTTTCTGTGATTTATTTTTTGACCCACTTATTTTTTAGGATTATACTATTTAATTTCCAGTTAATTTTGATTTCTATTTCTAGTATCTTACTGAATGTAAATTTTATTGCATTATGATCTGAGAAGGATGCATTTATTATTTCTGCTTTTCTGCATTTGGTTGTGAAGTTTTTATGTCCCAATACATGGTCAATTTTTGTGTATCTGTCATATAGTATTCATAAAAAGGTAATTCTTTTCTATTCCCATTCAATTTTCTCCAGAGATCTATCATATTTAACTTTTCCAGAATTGTGTTCACCTCCTTAACTTCTTTCCTGTTTATTTATTGGTTTGATTTATCTAATTCTGAGAAGGTAAAGTTGAGGTCCCCCACTAGTACAGTTTTACTATCTATTTCCTCCTGTAACTCATTTAACTTCTTCAGAAATTTAGATGCTGTACCATTTGGCACATATATGTTTAGTATTGATATGACTTCATTGTCTGTGGTACCTTTTGGCAAGATATCATTTCCTTATTTATCTTTTTAAATTAGATCTATTTTTGATTTTGTTTTGTCTGAGATCATGATTGCTACCCTGCTTTCTTGCTTCAACTGAAGCATAATAGATTCTGCTCTAGCATCTTACCTTAACCCTATGTGTATCTCTCTGTTTCAAATTTGTTTCTTGTTAACAACTTATTGTAGGATTCTGGTTTTTGGTCCATTCAGCTGTCTACTTTTGTTTTACAGGTGAGTTCATCCCATTCACATTTACAGTTATGATACTTAACTATGTATTTCCTTCCATGCTAATTTTCTCTTGTTTATCCCTCCTCTCTCTTATCCCAACCCTTTATCTCCTTACAAGTGTTTTACTTCTGATCACCACCTTTCCCCAATCTCCCCTCCCTTATTTCAGTCCCTCTCCCCCTCCTATTATCCCTGTCCCTTTTTACTTCCTTACAGGGTAAGATAGATTTCTGTATCAAGTGGAACAGATTCTGATGAGAGTAAAGTTTAAATTTTGCCTGTCCTCCATCCATCTTCCCCTCCATTATAATAACTCTTTTATGCCTCTTTTATGTGGGGGTAATTTACTCCATTCAATCTTCCCCCTCCTTCTTCAAGTGCAATTTTCTTTCTCACCCCTTTATTTATGTTTTGGGAGATATCATCCCATCAAAGTCACCTTATTTCTATATCCTCTGTCGACATTTAGTTCCTCTAATTGCCCTTATAGTAATAAAATTCTTTTTTTTTTTCCAAATGTTATCTTGTAATATAGAAATATAAGCAGTTTAACATTATTGAATTTCTTATGTTTTCTCTTTCTTGCTTCTTATTTCTTTTTAACCTTTTCATATTTCTTGTATTTAGAGATCAAAGGTTAGCTGCTTCCTTGCTCTTTAGGTCAATTTTGAGGAGATGCTTTCCTAGTTGTTTAGAGGGGAATTTGGAATGGTTTCAGAGGTTTCCTTCCTCACTCTGCCATCTTCGCACTGTAAGTTTTTTCCCCTCTAATTTTTTTTTTGCTGTTTGGAGGGGGAAAGATAGGGAAATTGGGGTTAAGTGACTTCCCCAAGGTCACAAGGCTAGTTTTTTTGTGTTAAGTGTTTGAGTGTGGATTTGAACTCAGGTCCTCCTGACTCCAGGGCCAGTGCTCTATTCACTGTGCCACCTACCCACCCCTTTTCCCTCTAATTCTTTGTCTGAAAACTGTCTATTAATGTCCATTGACTATTTATTAATTGGGAAATGACTTGTATTTTTATAAATTTGACTCATGTCTCTCTATATTTGAGAAATGAAGCCTTTATCAGAGATACTTGTGGTAAATTCCACCCCCCCAGATTTTTTGCCTTTTTTTATTCTAATTTTGGTTGCATTGATTTTGTTTGTGCAAAAACTTTTAAACTTTATATAAACAAAATATCCATTTTACACTTCATAATGCTGTCTCTATCTTGTTTGATCACAAATTCTTCCCTTATCCATAGATCTGACAAACAAGCTATTCCATACTCTCTTAATTTGCTTATGGTGTCACCCTTTCTGTGCAAATCATCTAGCTACTTTGATCTTATCTTGGTTTATGGTATAAAATGTTAGTCTATACTTAGTTTCTGCCATACAGTTTTCCACTTTCCCCAGTAGTTTTTGTCAAATAATGATAATATAACTATATATAATATAACTATAAATTATCCCCAAAGTTGGAATCTTAGGGTTTATCAAACACTAGATTCCTATGGTCATTTACTATAATGTATTGTGCACCTAATATATTTCACTGATTCACCATTCTATTTATTATCCAATACCAGATTGTTTGAAAATATAGCTAGATCACCTTGTTCTTTCTTCTTTCTGACCAGCCCACTTAAATGAGGAGGGACTTGTTGCTATTGGGGTGGTCATTCTATGATGTTTCATTTAGCCATGGCAACCAATAAAGCAAAGGAAAATAGAAAAGGGCCCTCACTACTTCGCAGCCCCTTTTCCTACTTGAAGGGACACGGTCCAAGTGATGAAAAAGGGAAAAGATGGAGTTAAGGATCACTTAATTTTTATACTGTCTGTAATCAGTATGGAAGCTATGAAGTCAGTTGACTCCTAGTATTCTCTAGGCAAGTCCCTTATCCAGAGACTGAATGGACATACTACTAGTTAAGTCAGATGATATGTACTTTGATATTCTGCCTCTGAAAGGGAACCAATCAATCAGCCAACATTTAAGGAAGTTAACTCTGATTTGGAAGAGTTGGTTTTTTAATTCATCAAAAGGCCATACCTAACATAACTTTTCATAGAATACTTGCTCCTCTTGTGTTTATTCATTAAATATTGATTTAAAAAAATATTCCATCTTGAACATAATTGTAGTCTATAAGTCACCATTTGTTACAGAGTAAAAGCAGGTAGGTGGTACAGTAGATAGATTACTGGACCTACAGACAGGAAGCCTCATCTTTGTGAGTTCAAATCTGACACTTGCTAGCTGTGTGATCCTGGGCAAGTTCCTTGACCCTGTTTCCCTCAGTTCCTCATCTATAAAATGAGCTGGGGAAGAAAATGGCAAACCAGTTCAGTATCTATGCCAAGAAAACTCCAAATGGGGTCACAAAGAGTCAGATATGACTGAAAAAGTGACTGAACATCAAAAGGTAGAAAAATTCTACAAAATATTGACAAAACTCTCCAAATTCAGTCAACATATGCTTAAATAAAGATATCAGCGCAAAGGATGAAGAGCATGGAGAAAATTATGTTTGAAAATGTGGCTCTAGTGCAGAAAATTAGAGAGATCAAAGACTGGTAGACTGAACAGAAAACCCAAGCCTATGCCTCATGAACAGAGAGGTCACTGGTGCCAGACATAGTGAGCACTTAATAGTATCACAAAACATTGGATCAATTACTTTTTATTTTTTTTTTAACAAAGTGTGATAATGAAATAATGCTTTTGAAGGAATAATGTGGCCAACCTTCCTAAGGGCAAAGGAGAGATTCATGGTGGGTATGAGTACTTGGCAGCACATTACTGATTAGGAATATGCAGGCGAAGTCAAGTGAGGAATGTCATCAGAGAGGCATTTGTCCAGACCCCAACCTTCATTCTCCATTTATACATGCATAAAAAACCCATAATTGTAGAGTAAGTGCCCCAGCATTTTAGGTGGGCTCCCCCATTGAGAATTTATGAGAGGATGTGGATTGTAGTTGTATAGAGTGAGAAGCTGTGGATGGGTTGCAATCTGTGGTGGGAGGGAGTTATTAACAGAGTGAAGATCACAGATTCATTTAAATTTTGAAATATGACTGTGTGATTTGCCCTTCCAGATCCAGATGGCCCTGATCTCTTTGCAACATAGTCTGGTTCAGTGGGAAGAGCAATGAACTTGTAGTTAAGAGACCTGAGTTTGAATATTGACTCTGTTACTTTAGGACTGTTTTTAAAATTAATTTCACCACTTTGGGACTAACTCACAGGATACTCATGAGAAAAGCATTTCATCCACTTAATGAATGATTAAAATGTGAATTATGTGCTATGAAGCTATTCTAATATATAACAATAATAATTGAGTTCAGTTATAGACGTGTAGAGTTTCAGGATATCCAATGTGAAGTGTCTAATAGGGGATTGGTTATCTGGGATTGGAGCACCAAGGAGATGTGTGCATACATGCACACATGGGAAGGGCGGAAGGGAATAAACTTCTGAATAGTGTCTACTATGTGTGTTGGGTACTATGATTAGTTCTTTATAAATATTAGCTACTTTGTATGTATACTATAAACATATATGTGAGTATGTATGTATTTATCTCTTTATCTATCTGATCTTTCTAATCTGTGTCTATCTATCTATCTATCTATCTATCTATCTATCTGTCTGTCTGTCTGTCTATCTATCTGTCTGTCTGTCTGTCTAACTATCTGTCTGTCTGTCTGTCTATCTATCTGTCTGTCTGTCTGTCTATCTATCTGTCTGTCTGTCTGTCTGTCTCAAATCCCTGTATCAGGATGATAGTGAAGCCTGTGGGAGGGAGCTGATGAAGTTACCAGGGAACCAGGAAACTCATTCACACTGAGACCAACAAGGTTGAATTTACTCTCCTAGGGTATTTATATTTTAATACGAGGCACAGGCTTTCTTTGGCTTAAACTAAAGGAATTAATTTTGAATTGTGGAATTTAGGTCATCAACAGGAAGTTTGGGGCATTTGTCCTCTTGATGACCATGAATTCGTGCAATAGAGATAACTATTCAGATACAAAATCCCACATAATTCATTGGCTTCATGTTTCATGGGAGAATCTATTTGGTGTACAAAATGAAAATGCAGCTAACTCTGAATTAATCAGTCCCTCAATACTCATCTTGCTTATGGTTTTTTTTTCCTTCATTTTTTTTATTCTCACCTGTTCTTTGCTTATTAGCACTCTTGCCAACACTGGGATAGCAGTCAAATTAGAGGTGGCTACTTCTATCACAGGAAAATTTTCTTTTTTGTGACTTATTATTCACTCTTTCAGTTTTCAGCAGATATTTATAGCTCCCATCCCTTGTATGTGAAAGACTCTGGGCCCAGGATATGCCAGATAGAAAGCCCCCTCAGTGCAATTATTCCTGAGTTTCATAAGTAAAAGTCTGCTGTACACATGAAGTTTTTGGAATATATCTTTTGGGTCAAACTAGGCATGCAATTGCTAGTTGTCATACTTCTAGCTCTACTATGACCTCTTCTGTGCTCCTATTATAAGAAAGAATTCGATAGTTGTATTTTTTCTTCCCACAGATTTGCCAAAAAAGCGATCTAGAGAATACGAGCTGGTCACCCCCATCAGCACCAACCTCCAGGGGCACTACCTCTCCCACATTCTTTCTGCAAGTCAAAAGAAGAGAGTCCCAAGGGATGTGTCTTCCAACCCTGAACAATTGTTTTTCAATGTGACAGCTTTTGGAAGGGACTTTCACCTCCGGCTGAAACCAAACACTCACTTGGTAGCACCAGGAGCCATGGTGGAGTGGTATAAGCCCTCTGTGGTCACCGAGGATGGACCCAGCCATGTAAATGATAGTCAGCCTGGAAGTGATTCAGAGCAGATTTGGAAAAGAGAACCTTTATGGACCAACTGTGCTTATGTTGGAGACTTGACAGACATCCCAGGAACTTCTGTTGCCATTAGCAACTGTGATGGTCTGGTAAGACGTCTCCCCCATTTTGTCATTTTTGCTATCCACCGTTCTTCCCCTAACCCAAGCCCTCACTGAGATTTCTCTTGTCCTTCAGCATGCTTTGGGAGAAAAGTGGGGAGGAGTTCAGATTTCACATGACTAGATACCGAGTACCTCTTTGGCCTGCCATCTTTACAAGAAACAGGAAAGGCACAGTATAATGTTTCTTGGGCACATTATTTATGTCTGGTACATTTAACACAAAGACTTCTAAGGGAAATTGCAATGTGTGGTGGTTTTGAAGTTGGAAGGCTAATAATTATGTTTTTATTCCATTCTTCTAGTGGTACTTGGTGTGTCTTTGAAATTTTTAGAAATCTCAACATTTTCCAAACCAATATAGATTCTTGTCCCTCATTTTAAAAGCATCTTGATACAAAGCATTCATTATCTTCTCCAGTGAATGCTACAGCTTGTGAGCTGAATTCTGCTTACATTTGACCATTTTTATGTCATGGACCCATTGGAAAGTCTGATAAAGTCCGTGGATCCTTCTCAGAAAAAAATGCCTTTAAATGTATAAAGTACATAGAAACCTGGCTATATTCAATATAGCTATCCAAGGTCCTGGGCCCCAGGTTAAGGACCTCTGTCTCCCTAAGTGTACTTTGCACCCTTGAGAAACTCTTTTCTGAGTCTGGGTGGGTGAGTGAGTGGTTGTGTGCTCACACATAGGCAATGTCGTGCTTTTTTCTTTTCAATTTTAAACATGCTGGTAATAGCGATGACAGTGCTGGTGGGAAAGATCAAAGGACAGGGTACTGTCCTTGTTATGCCTTGATTGTGCTTTGGTTTGAGTCTGTAGATGTTATTTAGAAATATTCACTGCTTGTGACTTTTCCTATTATCTGTTATCAGCTGGTTTCCCAGAGTCCTTTGCAGTCACACTTTATAAGGGTAACTTGGGAGGAAATGGGGTATGTGGGAAAGAGCACTGACCCTGGAGTCAGAGGAGCTGAGTTCTAATCCCATCTCAGATTCTTACTATCTGTTTGGCCTGGGACAGTTCACTTAACCAACTTGGGTTTCAGCTTCTTCCTCTGTAACATGAGGTAGCTGGATCAGAGAACAAACACAGTAACAACAATAACATTTATTGAGCATTTGGAGGTTTCCAAAGCCCTGTATGTATGAGATGTTTACAACAACCCTGGGTGGCAGGGGCTATTATTATTCCCATTTTATGGATGAGGAAACTGAGGCACAGGTTTAGTGTCTGCCAGACTTACATAGCTACCGCATTAAATATCTGAGACAGATGGGATTCAAACTCAACTCTTCCTGACTTCCAAGTCAGTACTCTCTCCCCTGAGCTGCTTGAGCTGCCAGTGGCTTCTGGGGTCTCTGTCTGTGATCCCATGATCTCTCCTGGCCAGCATTTAGCTGCCCATGGAACTCAGATGGTCCGTTTACCTCACAAGCAACGCAGGTGCATTTTGTTATTATGGCCTTCAGTGCCGGTAAACTGCTCATTTTCAGAACCTGATAATGATTTTGTTTTCGCAAGAGATGGTTAGGAGGGTGTGTAGCTCGTGCTGAAGGAATTTAAGAAGCCAAATATACCACGTGTAACAGGTCCAGGCTGCAAATAGCTGAGTGCTTACACGTGTGTGTGTTTATACATGTACATGGGTAAGGTCATACAGATAAGAAGCATCAGAGCTAGGATTAGAACCCAGCCTTTCAGAGAAATGTTTTTAGGACTTAACATACAGTTAAAGAGCAGCATTGTTATGGATTTTTTTTTGTTGTTGAGAAAACAAACAACTACAGATACAGACATATGTAGCCAGTATGACTTCTATATATATGTGTGTGTATACATATTCATACATGTATATATACATATATAGACAACATATATGTACATATCTATATGATATAGAAATGTATACATATTATATATCTATATAGATATATCTATTCAGTCTTTGGAGGAACCTGACCTTAAAGAGAGAGGATTAGGTTTTTCTTGTACCATAAATCTTATTATGCCTCAACCCCAGAGTCCTGGGGAAAATTGATTAATTGTCTGGGGCAGCTGGATGGCTCAATGGATAGAGTGCTGGGCCTAGAGTCAGAAAGACCTGAATTCAGATGCAGCCTCAGATATTTACTAGCTGTGTGACCCTAAGCAAGTCACTTAAACCTGTTTGCCTTTTTCTACTGGAAAAGAAATGGTAACTCACTGAGTTATCGAGTACCATAAGTATCTTTGCCAAGAAAGCCCCACAGATAGAATTGGTGTGATGTGGTCCATGAACTCACAAAGAGTTGGATATAGCTGAACAATAACAACAGCAACAGCTCATGTCTAGGGTCTCATCGCTTCCAGAGAAATCATTCAATGTATGAAGTAGTAGATAGAAGACATAGGGCAGTTAATTATTTCTTCCAATGCAAAGTCATGTTTAAAGCACAAAAGACTCATAAGCATACATTGACAAATTCTTAAACTGTGAAGCATGAATCCAATACCCCTTTCTTGTGAAGCAGACCTGATTTTCACCTTGGTCTATTCTGTCTGACACTCCCCCCCACCCGTATGTCTGTCTGTCTGTCTCTGTCTCCTTCCTCTCTCTCCTCCCTCTCCTCCCTCTCCCCCTCTCTCTGTCTCTCTGTGTGTCTATCTCTGTCTCTTCCCCCCTCTGTCTGTCTGTCTCTTTCTCTCTCTCTTCCCCTTTCTCCCCTGTCTCTGTCTCTCTCTGTGTGTCTCTCTCCCCCTCTCTCTTTCTCCTCTGTCCCCTCTCCCCCTCTCCCCCTCTTTCTCTCCTTCTCTCTTTCATGTCTTCTAATATTTGCTAAAGGACATGTATGACTAGATGTTCCTGATCAATTCCTTGCTCTCCCATGACAGATGGTTGTACCAAAGAGTATTGGCTGTTGATCTGAGAAATACTATCTGATCAATAGATTTTAAACAGAGGGACTGTAGTCCTTGCCTCTCCATTTCTTTCTTCTCTTTTGAGTGTGTCTCTTGGGACTTTGCTAAGTGTCCCCCAAGTTCCCAATGGGATAGCTTCTATGGAGGCTGTGAGCACATGGCCTTGAGAACACGTGCATGCCTGGGACAGGACCTCTGGTCCCTGATTGCCTTGTGCTTTGTGGTTCTTTTCCAGTTCACAGGTGTCTGAAAAACAGTACTGAATGAGAGATGTTTCTCTGGTGTTCAGGAGATTCCTAGTTACTAATGGGAAGTAAGAAAGTGCTTCCTACAGTTATACTTCTTAGAGGAGGGGATGTATAGAGAACCAGCCTTGGAGTTAGTAAGACCTGGGTTTAAGTCCTGCCTATGGTAAGGTGTTAGCTCTGTGGCGCTGGACAACTAACTTAACATTTCATTGCCTTAGACATCTTCTTAAAACTAAGATGCTAGGCAATTGGGATTCTTCAGTGATAGAGGGATTTTCCTCACTTCTTATTCCCTATACTAATAAAATCAGACAAAAAACCCTAAAAAATTACTATTAATCTCAAAATATTGGGCTTTTGAATGAATGAGAATAGCACTATTAATCTCAAAATATCAGGCTTTTGGATTAATGAGAATAATGAACTTGATTTATTGAGGCCAAAGAGGCTAACATTCTACTGTTTAAAAACATAGTAACAGCTCATAATTAAGAGCCCCTAAGGCAAATGAAGAATGGTACCATAAGTGGTGTGTGAGTATAGCACAGAAACCCAGAGAAAGAAGGCTTGGGAGAGGCCAGCTAGACCCAGGTAGGAGTGGTTCTCCAGGTTCTATTTGCTAACCTGCGGGGAGAGGTAGTCATGCCTTCCATAGGCAGCCCATTCTCTTTTGGGATAAGTTTTTCCTTATTTCAAGATAGTATCTGCATCACTTTCCACCCACTTCTCCTAGCTCTGATCTCTGGGGCTATCCAGACAATTTATTCCTGCTCCACATAACTGCATGTCTCAAACCAACTCCACTCAGAACTGGCCAGTGTTTTTGCAAGTCATGATAATGGGATACTTCATAGCATGATGGAAAATGTTTAACAATAACTTTGCTTATAAATGAGAGAGCTAGCAAAGGGAGAAGGGGAAGAGTAAACATTTGGTTTTGCTTTGTAAACATCACTCTAATTTCAGTCACTTATGTAAACTGCTGATGCTTTATGTCTCATTTACCATGAAACATGAGGGAAATGGTGTAGATCATTAACTATGCATCATTAAGCTTTGTTCTAAGTTCTGATTACAAGAAGGGACTTTATAGGTATGCTCAGTCACCAGCAGAACCTGTTGTTTGTGGAGTGTGGTTGCTTATTCACAACTGAAAAAAAAATAGAAGGGAAGTAGTGATGAGGGAGTCCCCCCGGCTCTAGTTTTTAATGGTTCTATAAGTGTATAAAAGTGGTGCTTAAAAAAAGCAAGTTTGAAAAAATTTTAATAGGCCAGATGCTTACTGAATATGGCTAACTTTATTTGGAAAATGGAGAAATCTTCAAGATTTTATGATGACTAAAGCTGGCAATTGATCAAGTTGTGTACATTCCTCCTCATTCACTTATGGTTTATGCATTATTTATTATTATTTGCTATTTTTAATTATCCTTTCCATGTCATAAATTCTTCATTTTTGGAGAGTCATTCTCTAGATCTGATTACACATAAGCATAATAATGATGATAGCTAATAGCTAAGATTTACAAGGCTCTTAATATATGTCCTCCCATTTGATCCTTCCAACAACTCAATGAGGTAGGAACTCTTATCTCCATTTGAGGGATGAGGAATCTGAGGCTGAATGGCTTGCCTAGGGTCATACAGCTGGTAAGTGTCAAAGATAGCATTTGAACTCAAGATTTGTCACAAAGAAACCCACATGTGGAAGGCCATGGTGAATATACCAAAGGAAATACTCTTAACAGATCAATTACAGGGACAGGAATCCCAGTCGGAGTCAATTTTAAATTCACAAACAATTTTCAAAAGGTTGGTCACATCTCTAATACTAAATTCTATTCTAGGAAGGTGCTGCAGTAGATAGACCTTTGACCTTAGTTCAAATTCAGTCACAGACACTTAATACCTTTGAGATGTAGACCAGTCACTTGGTTTTTGGCTCAGTTTCTTTCATCTGTAAAATGGGGATTACAATAGCACCTACTTCCCAGGGTTGTTGTGCAGATAAAATGATATGATAAATATAAAAGGTTTTGCAAACCTTAAAGTCCATATAAATGCTATTATTACATTTTCCTGCTAGATACTGGTGCCCTGTTCACTACCATCCTTAGAGAGGGCAGAGGTTTCTTCAGACTGCACATGCTAGAATATTTGACCATATGTGAATCCTGGAGGCATTGGCTGGTCCCTTTTCTCTCTGCAGTTAAAATAGCTGTGCTGGGACGGGAGAAACAGAGACTTAAATCACTGGTGGCTGTTGTTAAAATGCCTGTGCTTAGCTGTTCCACCCATGTGAGTTCCCAGCAGACTCATGGCTTTTACCATCCTCCACTTCCAGAGGGGAAAGGAAGAAAGCAGCTGGCAGTAGCTATCTGTGAGCATGCCTTTTCAAAGGGAAAGTTTTCTGTGAGTTAATGCCAATGTTACAGTCTTGGAATACCCAACTGGATGGCAGCCCTCTCCCACTCAGGTCCTTGTGCCCTGATTGAGAAGTAGTCCATTGGGAACTAACAGCGCTTCCTGAACTCTGTGTCCCTGACCATCTCAACTATGTCATTAGAGGCTGCCCTTTGGAAGCAGACTACCTTTTTTTTCATTGCTTACTGGTGGGAGACAATTTGGAATATTCTTTGTAATTCTGAAGTCCTATATTATTTGCCTAGGAAATTAATTTTCCATATGGTTAGTCTTTCCCCAAACGCCCCAATTAATTGAGAATTGGCTGTAATTGTGATTACTGCAGCTTTGTTTGTGTGTGGGATCATCCTTTGGAAAAAGGAGCCCAGTGTGCTTTCAAGATATAAACTTGGAAGAAAAGAAAATAATTAGAAACACAGTCACAAACTGTTTCTCTATTCTGTTTTGCAGTTGTAGATCTATTCAGAATTAATTTATGGAAGCTGATGTCAAATATTATTTGTTCAATCATATTAACAGCTGACATTTTTGTAGTTTTGAAGCAAAAATAACTTCTTTCATAGGAATTAATGTATTTTTATTTCTTTCATTAAATATTTCCCAATTACATGTAAGTTTTTAACATTCATTAAAAAAATTAAGTTCCAAATCATCTCCCCCCCACTAGCCCCTTTTCTACCCCTGAAACAAACACAGACAGATAAAAAATTGAGGGACAAACCAGCCCAACTCCAGTGCTGAATAAGGGTGGAACCAGACCAGGGTCGCTTCTGCATTTCTAGCCTGGGTGAGATAGGGAGACCTAGTCTTAAAAAACAGAACAAAACAAAACATACATATATATATATGCATATATACACACATACACACACTTAAATACATATACACACATACACACACTTAAATACATATATACACACATACTTAAATACATATAGACACACATACACACACTTAAATACATATATACACACATACACACACTTAAATACATATATACACACATACATACACTTAAATACATATATATATACATACATACACATACACACACACTATACATATAGTGTGTGGGTATGTGTGTGGGTGTGTGTGTGTATTTGTGTATGTTAAAAAATACAGGGCCCAACAGAGATCCCTCTTATACTCACCTGGCAACCAGCCACATTGACATTGTTCCATTACTAAGTACCCTTTCCATCTATTCTTTCAGTCACCTCAGAATCTAATGGTATTATTGTTTAGCCCAGGATTTTTCACTCATGTCCCAGCATTTCAGTAGTGCTGGTTGACATTACATGGTGTGAGGGCATGCACAGTGCATAGTGCACATGCTTTGTGTTCAGAGCTAAAGCTGTGGTGAAGTTGTTCAATGCAACACAGGCAAGCACTGACAGAAATATCTCAAATTCATTACATTTGTTTTTAAATAAATTTTTGGTTGTTGCATGTTGGGAAATCTTTTACTGTTGACCAAATTTTGGTGAGCCCACACGGGACCACAACCCACAGTTTAAGAATCTAGACTCTAGCCCATGTCTGTGCGTCTTCCCTCCAGAGTACTTTATCAAGGGCTTTGCTAAAATCTCGATCAACAATATTCAGAGAGTTTCCATAACCTACCAGTTACCCCGTCCCCAAAAGGGATGAGAGCAATCTGGTGTGACCTGTGCTCAGTGAAGTCATCTTTAGCCTCTTGTAACCACCACTTCCCTTTCTAGATGTTGGCCAACTATCTAATGATCTGTCCCAAGACTTTCCCCAGAATCAAAGCTGGGCTCACTGGCCTATCATTTGTAGACTTTATTTTCTTCCCCCGCCTCCCTTTTTTAAAATTGGGGCATTTTCCTTCCTCCAATCTTGTGATATTTTCTCCTTTTCCACAACTTTTTGATATTATTGACAGTGGCCCAGTAATCATGTATCTGTCAGTTCTGGAATAAGTACTGGAAGGAGTAGTCTATCTGGGCTAGATGACTCCATTCAGCAATGACATTGGCTACCTCTTGACTCTCTCCTTCCTTGTGTAATGGGGAGGGACTAGCCAATGAGGGAAGGAAGGAAGGAAATGGGCAGTAAATAAGCATGTGTCATGTGCCAGGCACTGTTTCAGGTACTTTGCAAATACCTCATTTAGTCCTCATAACAACCCTGTACAGTAGGCACTATTATTATTTCTCATTTCATAGTTGAGGAAACTGAGGCAGACAGACTTCTCTCTCTAGTTCTTCCCTGACCCTAGAGTGACTCCAGGGAGATCTCCAAAACAAAACTTAGGTTTGGCTCACATCTAGGCTCTCCCTACCAAAGTGCGTAACAGGGTCCCTTCTAAAAGAAGTAGTCATTGGGCAATATGGTATCAGCTATGAGACAGATTTTTGTTTTCTCCTCCTCTGAAAATGAGTAAGTTGCTAAAGACTCAGGCACACATGAACAAACACAGAAAACATAAAACTTCTCAAATAACTCATTATGCTTTCCTGAAAAGTAAAGACAATTTTGTGGAAATGTTAAACATGTTTGCCCATCACTTTAGACTTTCACCTTTTAAGCAACTCATGAGATCCAGATCTCCTGAACAGTCAAGGTTTATCAGGCCAGGCCTAACCCAGGTGATCTATAACCCTAGATTTGAGATTGTAATGAAGTGTGACCCTTAGAGAACATGGGACAGTTGACAGAAGAGGTTCGGTTAGCCATATCAGGGAAAAAGGCATTCAAAGCCAGAAAGTATATCCAGCAAGGATATACAGTCTTGATGCAGTTGAACATAGCTTTTTGTTACCAGTCTTGGTTATTATGCTGCTGGTCTGTAGGTTAGAAACCTGAAGGTGGATCTGGAGCTCAGGAAACCATAGCAGCAGTCCAAGACTTTAATCTCCTTTTTAAGGGGAAGAAGCAGCATAGCCTCCAGGGCAGGGACTCTGGTAGAAATTGCTTTTAAGTATGGCTTTCTTCAGCCGAAGAATGGTCTTGTTGCTGTCCTTCTCTTCTGAGAAACATTTTATTAGGGAAACATTCCTTCCTTTGGATTGGATCCTCCTTTGGAAGATTCCCATGAGATTGCCACCAAGGCTGGAAACATCCACTTATTAGGATCATTAACCTTTACTTGACAAAGGAATGAAAAAAGCAGTAGGAGCTCACCAAGGATTCAGGGGACTGCCTACCTAACCCTGTTTCTCTGCGAGGATGTGTTTGTATTGCAAACTGTTATTGCTGTTGTGGGGGGTTGGGAGCCCCGACATAAATCAGCATTGATGTAGTCCATGACTACAACCTGGAAAACCAGCTCAAGAAGTATGTCAGTAGTGTCATCTTCCTTTGGAAAGGATAGCACATTCCAAAAAGTGTGGATGGTCATTGAAAATCCAACAGGTATTATGATAAGCTTCCAATGTGCTCCTTAGGTGGTGGGAATACAAAGAAAAAAATGGAGCAGTCCCTGCCCCAAAGGAGCTTACATTCTATTAAATGATATAGGGTGCTCACAAATAAGTATCATGGAGAGAACACCAAGGGATTAGGATGGATTATTTGGGATTCCAAAAAACATTCAAATTTTCTAATAGACTTTTTCTGACACACGTACACACAAAATAGGATTGCAATATGTTGGATTGTGTTGGGGCATGTCACCCCAGGATTCTGATTTTGGGCTAACTACCATTGTTCTTCCTTTTCCTCAGGGTTTCCAGACTCAGGCTCATTTTCCCTTCCACATGACTACTTCTACTAGTCACTTTTTCCCAGAGTTCCTCTCCTTTCTATTTTTTTTTTACTTTTCTATTCTATTTTTCTACTTTGGATGAGTAACACCATCTTACAGGCTAGTTTTCCCCTTAACTTGCTTCCTCCTTCAGCATACATCCAATCCCATTGTCTCATCCAGGTTTTTTTTTTCTGCCAGCCCAAATTTAAGGACAATTTAAAAAAAGGGGAGGACAGAAAGAGGGGAAAACTACAAAGCTTCCAGCATTAAGACCAATGCTATCCCTGAATCATAGTAGGCTAGAGAGGAATCTGAGATTAAGTTCAGTTTAAAAAAAATGATTGAGTTGGGATGTCCTTAAGACTTCCTTGACACTCAAGATATGTGCTTACTTGGAGAAAAAGTGGAGCCAATGTATGGTTGGCAACTGTGGAGTGAAAAGAAGTGAGCAGTGTTCAGAGATTTGGGGGTCAGCACCACATTTACTAACCTGGGCCAGAACCCTTGTAGATATTAAGACTGGTCCGACAAGAATGATGGGCTAATTCAGAAGCTACTAAATGAAAAAAATAATACTGAGCCCTCCATAGGGTTTACCAGCAGGCTAGTTTGTCCTTCTCTAAGAAAGCAGCCTTTGATTCCATCAGAAGTGAAGTGTGAATGAAACTTAGATGCAGGATTCTTGGTTCTGTAAGAAGGCAGGTGACATTTAGTTTTATACTGATAGTAACAATCCAAAGCACTTTCATGATGCCTAAAGTTTATTTGTGGGACAAAGATGTATGGTGCATCTCAACTGCTCAGTGCTGATGGAGCCACATTGATTAATAAGGACATAATCCTGAATACTTCCATACTGTCCTCAAACCATTGTCAATCAGTGCTGAAGCCATTGACAGAATACCTCAAGTTGAAATAAATGCTTCTCTAGCCAAACTTCCAACCGAAGAAGAGATTTGAATGCTGTTATACTCCTCTCATGTAGCAAAATGCCTGGTGTTGATTCTATTCCAGCTGAAATTTACAAGGCAAAGGGTCCACTGCTCTTACAAAAACTGGCAGAAATGTTCTGGGTTATGTGGTAAAAGGAGGTTATCCCCCAGGACTTCAACAATGCCTCCATTGTCCATCACTGTAAAGGAAAGGGAAATAGGTTATCCTGTGATGGCCACAGGGAATCTTCTCTCTAAATGATTGCCAACTCGATTTTTTGCCAGGGTCCTCCTTAATAGTCTGATCCTTTACCTGGAAGATAGTCATCTACCCAAGAGCCATTGTGACTTCAGAAAGGGCTGAGGAATGGTCAATATGGTGTTTGCTAGCCCAACGACTCTGGGGAAAATGCCAGGAGTGTAGAGAGGTGTGAATACAACGTTCATTGATGTAACCAAGGTCTTTTATACTGTCACTCATGAAAGTTTGTGGAAAATATGTCAAAATCTGGTTGCCCAGAGAAGTTCATCAGTGTTGTATATCAGTTTCATGACTGTATGCCCGCACAGGTTCTGGACAAAGGACAATGTTCTTGAATTTTCCTGTCACCATTGCAGTGAATCAAGGCTGTGGACTTGGTCCCATTCTTTTTTGCATGATTTCAGTAATATTGCCAAATGCCTTCAACAAGAATTGAAAATGGCCTGAAGGTTATTTCTTGCACTGCTGATAAATTATTTAACTTGAAAAGGCTATGAGACAAGAATAAAGTGGTGCTGAAGGAAAGTGTGCGGGAGAAGAGGTATTAGACTGTCTACTAAATTGAAAGTCAACAGAGCCATTGTGTTGGTCTCCTTGTTGTATGTCTGTGAAACCTGGAAAGTCTACCAGCACCATGCCACAAAATGAAATCACTTCCATCAGAATTGTCTTAGGAAGAGTCTGAAGATCACTTGGAGAGATAAGATATTGGATACTAAAGTTCATTCTTGAGCTGAAATTCTAGGCATTCAAACTCTATTGCAGAGAGCACAACTCTAATGGGTTGGCCACATTGTTTGAATGTCAAAAGTACACTTGTCTAAAAGACTACTTTACAGAGAACTCACACAAGGGAAATGTTCACATGGAGGTGAGAAGAAGTGATACAAAGACATTCTCAAGGTCTCTCTGACAAACATTGGAGTAGATTGCGAGGCATGAAAAACACTGGTGTAGGATCACCCAGCATGCTGTGCCCACATCAAAAAAGGCACTGTATTCTATGAGCAAAACAGAATTGTAATAGCTCAAAAGAAATACGAGCTGAGCAAATTTAGAAACAGCACTCTAAATGTTCATATGGACTGTTTTGTGCCCAGCCTGTGGTAGCGTCTTCCAAGCTGGTGTTGGTCTGATCAGCCACAGTCGGACACGCTGTACCTTGACCCCAATATAATGGTGTCATTTTGGTCCTCTCTGAGAACGCAGGACAACAACCAACCAGTGTGTTCACCCTGGATGATTACAGCATTCCATATACCTTGGGAAATCTAGGTAATTTTGACAACTTCCATGCTGTGTGGGCAAAGAAAAAATAATTTTAAGTAAATGTGAGACTAATGGATAGAAAGCTGAATTTAGGTTTTAGAGTGAAATCACTTTAGATTTTCTCCAGTGGGGAATAAAAAACAACAACAAAAAACATTGCCACAGATGATGCCTAGCAGACGAGATCCTTAATGACTGCATGTTCAATTGGTCTGCTTCTAGGTAGCTGCTAAAGCATTCCCTTTGATCCATAGTAGCTCCTGACATCTTTAAATAGCCTGGCCCTGGCCTCCCTTTGGCAGTGATCCCTCAATCCAACCAGGGTCACAGGGTTGGACTGAAAACCTGTCTGGGAGGCCCACAAAAGGGATTTGTAAGGCTGTCAAGACACTCATGTGGGGAAAAGAGCTGAGCGGTGTTCCACTTCAGTGCTTTGGGGGCAGCCCCTGAAAGAACAGAACAGGTTTTCCCAGTGTTATGTTTCTTTTTCTTCTGTCCTCATCTCAGCACCGAAATTACCCTGATATGGAGAACTTGGTCAGTTCTACCCTCCAGTAAACTTGGCCTTGACTTATAGCTGAAATGGATCACTTACCTACCTGGAAAGACCTCCATGCCACCAAATATCACCCTTATCAGGTTACCTCATTGCCTGAATTTCCCCCCAAGTAACTACTATTTTGGTGTGAGACTTTGAAGTCATTTAAAATTGTTTGGGACCTATTTGGGCATTTTGATTTCTTGAGTTAACTAGCCTTTTCCTTAACAGGAACTTGAAAGGATGGGTACAGACCAAGTTAGAGCTTTAAGCAGTGTTTTGTTGGGAGTTTTGGGGTGAGGATCTGGAACAGTCGGCATGAAAGCATTTGGGCTTACATGGCAGATGTGATCCCGCTTTGGGGATGGGGATGTGGGAGGAGAGGAGGGAAAGGATGATGAGACTCTTGGCCTTACCCCTACTATGAACTTCCTTTCCCCCTTTGAAAGGGACACCAGTTTAATCAGTAAATAAGCATTTATTAAGCACCTACTGTGTGCCAAGAATTGGGCTAGGTGTTGGGGATACAAAGAGACAACAACAAAACCAATTTTTGCCCTCAAGGAATTTAAAGTTTACTGAGAAGGATAACATACAAACAACGGTATATAAACAAGACACATACAAGATAAAATGGAGGGAATCTCAGAGAGAAGGCAGTGAGACTGAGGGGGGAAGGGTCCAAAGCCTGTCTGGAAAAACCAAGAAGAGAACAGATTTTGCTTCTCTAGTTGTTGGTCACAATTTCTCTCATTACATTCGTTTCCACCATTAGAATGTCATTGTCCTGGCTTTTCTTTATCTCTCCAGTGCTTACACAGTGTATGATATGCAGTAGGCACTTAATAAATGCTTAATGATGGGCTGAACTGTGCTTTGACCATCCTTTGTATCCTCAGTAATTAGCATAGAGCCTACTGCATAGAGGCACCTAACAAATGCATGTTGACTTGACTAGAAGGATCTGTAAATTTGTGTTTTTGTCCTAATTCCTAGGAATAGCCGTATATGAATTTGTGTAGTACTGGTTCTTGAAATATACATATATGTATATTTATGTTTTTATTTTTTAATTTTTTTTTCCAGATTCGTTCCCTTCCTCCCTTGTCCCCCACCCTTACTGGGAACATAAGCAGTTCAGTATAGGTTGTACATGTGTGGCTAATGCAAAACAATAATATAGTAGATATATTGCAAAAGACTGACTATATTTCCCTCCCTCCTATCCCTCCTCCCACTTGTTCTATTCTCTACTTTGATCCCATCCCTTTTCAAAAGTGGGTGCTTCCAACTTCGCTCCCCCCAGCCTGCCCTCCCTTCCATAATACCCCCTCTCATCCACTTCCCCCCCTACTCTCCTGGAGGGTGAGATACCCTATTTAGTGCGTATTTCATTCCCTCCTCAAGCCAAATTCAATGGGAATAAGGTTGATCCATTCCCTTTTGCCTTCCTATTCTTCTCCATTGTAACCATTTTCCCTTGCCTGTTCTATATGAAATAGTTTACCCCATTCTGTCTCTCCCCATCTCCTCTCATTATATTCCTCTCTCACCTCTTATTTCACCTTTTAAGTATCATCCCTTCCTGTTAAATTGGTCCTGTGCCCTCTATCTATGTATACCTGTAAATATATATACACACATTCACATATGTATTCATATGCCCATATACCCTCATATATAGACACGCACATATATATTTCTATTCCCTTCAACTACTGAGAAAAGTTTTAAAAGTTACAATTATTGTTTTTCCATGTTGAAATGTTAATAGTTCTACTTTGATAAGTTCCTTATGATTTCTTTTCCCTGTTTACCTTCTCATGCTTCTCTTGCTTCTTGTATCTGAATGTCAAATTTTCTAATCAACTCTGTTTTTTTAATCAAGAATGCTTGTAAGTCCTCTATTCCACTGAATGACCATATTTTCCCCTGAAACGTGATACTCAGTTTTTCTGGGTAGGTGACTCTTGGTTTTAATCCCAGCTCCTTTGACCTCCAGAATATCATATTCCAAGCCCTTTGATCCCTCAGTGTAGAAGCTGCCAGATCCTGGGTTATCCTGATTGTGTTTCCACAATATTCAAATTGTTTCTTCCTGGTTGCTTGTAATATTCTCTCCTTAATCTTGGAATCCTGGAACCTGGCTATAATATTCCTAGGAGTTTTCTTTATGGGATCTTTTTCAGGAGGTGATCAGTGGATTCTTTCAACCTCTATTTTGCCCTCTAGTTCTAAAACATCAGGGCAGTTTTCTTTGAGAACTTCCTGGAGGATGATTTCTAGGTTCTAACTTTGATCATAGGTTTCCGGTAGTCCAATAATTTTTAAATTACCTCTCCTGGATCTGTTTTCCAGGTCAGTGGTTTTTCCCATGAGATATTTCACATTGCCTTCTATTCTTTCATTTGTTTGGATCTGTTTAACAGCATCTTGATTTCTCATAAAGTCATTAGTTTCCATTTGCTCTAATCTAATTCTGAAGCAATGATTCTCCTCATTGAGCTTTTGAGATTCTTTTTCCATCTGGCAAATTTGGCTTTTTGAGGCATTCTTCTCCTCATTGCCTTTTTGAGCCTCCTTTGCCATTTGAGTCAGTCTGTTTTTTAAGGTATTATTTTCCTCAGTCAGGCTGTTGACTCTCATTTGGTAATTTTCTTGCATCATTCTCATTTCTCTTCCCAATTTTTCCTCCACTTCTCTTATCTGCTTCTTAAGGTCCTCTATGGCCTGTAACCAGCTCTTGGAAGCTTTTTGTGCAGGAGTTCTGACTTCATTGTCTTCCTCCCATTCCATGCTTTGCTCCTTTTTGTCCCCAAAATTGGAGTCTAATGTTGGAATCTTCTGTTTGCTTTGTTTCCTTTGCCTGGTCATGTCGCCCCTTAGTCACTTGACCCCTGGGCTTTTTGCCACAGTAGAACTCTGCCACCAGACAGGGGAGCTTTCATCCCAAATGTTGGGGTTTTCTCAGCTGCTGAAGGTATTAGGTGGGTGCCCTCTCTGAGGCCTCCACATGCTCTTACAAGCTGGACACACACCCCAGGACCTCCGCCCTAGACTGCAATCCAGATCCAAGCAGGTTAAAGCAAGAGTGATTACCCCTCAGACTGGTGCTTGGTCCCCCTACACTCTGCAGGCCAGGAGCTGAAGCTGCCACATGGTGCTGGCTGGCCGTGCAGGCCTCAGCGTCTTCTCGCCCCAGGGGCAAAAGCCACGAACTCCCACTTACTGGTCCCAAAGTCCAGACTGCACTGACCTCTCACTTTGTCCTTCGCATCTATGTGTTGGTAAATCTGGAAACGGCCATAGCTGCTGCCGATCTGGAGTCCCTCTGGCTGGCAGCTGGTCAGGCCCGCCCTGGGGCTAAAGCCTCTGCTTGGGGCTGGCCTCGGCCCCCAGAGCACTGTGCTGGCCAATTCCTGCCAGCCTGCTGGGCTGTCCTCAGCGAGACGTTAGCTTCTCTGTGTCGTTTTGTGGGTTCTGAAGCTCCAAAGTTTGTTTAGAGTCCCCTTTTTACATGGATTGGGGAAGGTGGAAGCCGAAGCAGTGGGGAGGTCCTGCTTCTACTCCGCCATCTTGACTCTACCTACAAAACCCTTCTATTTTAGAGACTGTTAGGACTTGTTTTCTTCTTTAACTTTCTATATCTCCTTTTTGTGCTTATTTTGAGTTTGCTTGTTTGCTCTTTAATTTTTTCAATGTGTATTCAATTCACTAATTCTCTCATTTTTTTTGGTTAATGTATGTTTTTAGGGATATAATTTCCTTCCTCAAGACTACTTTAGTTGCATCTCAGAAATTTAGCTATGTTTTTTGCTATTACCATTAACCTTCATGTAATTATTATTTCCATGATTTTCTTTGATTTACCTTTTATTCAAGATTCCATCATTTTGTCTGCATTGGAGTCAGTGTGTTTTATTTGTGCTCTCTAAAGTCATTACTATTTTATTATTCTATGTTATATGCAGGATATGTTTACTATTTGTCTTTTTGCCTTTTATTTGCAATATCACTGTGCTGTATTGCATGACAGATTTTTGTAAACATTTTATGTGCTGCCATGCAATGCTTATATTCTTTAGTGATCTTATTTAGATTAAATTTTTGTTGTTTTAATTTCTCTAGCGATTTTTTCAATCTTTTATTTTCCTTTTTGTTTATCTTTGTTTTATATTTATGCATATCAGAGAAGGAGTAATTATAGGCTCCTACTATTGTTATTATATATGTCCTATAATCCATTGAATTTTCCCACAATTTTCTCATGTATCTGCTACCACTCTGCTATATTACATATTAATATAAATTCTTCTTATTTGATGACACTTATATAACTTCATCTTGAAGTTCAAGGTGAAGGGCATTGTTATTACAGTTATTTATTTCCACGTTTGTCTTGCTTATGATTTACTAATAATTTATATGTTGCAATTTATTGCTACTAACTTGCATTATTAGAACATGGGATAGAGATCCATATGTATAACATCTGGGTTCCTGTATAGATCACCTTATCTTCAGAGGGGTCTCAGAACAGTTTTCTCTACTATCCAGTTTCCTTTCCATTCTTTCCTTTATGTTCATTACTGACTTGTATGAGGGATATTATGCATATGTTGCCAGGTTTTTTTCTTATAAATAATGCAACTACTGGTTTAACTGCAGCTGTATAAAAATTACCTAAAATATATTGATTTTTTTTTGGGGGGGAGATTTCTGGTTTTTTTTTATGTCAACTACATATCATTTGCACTGACTATTTTTTTGTGACAAATACCAGCATGTGCTGGTGGTTGTTTTTTTTTTTTTTTAAATCACCATTAGCACAGCAAACTATTGATTATTTTATTTGAAACTGTTCAGTTTTTTGAACTGGTATTTAGAAAATAAAATGGAGCACAGAGTACATTTTTTTTCTTGGGAAGCAATACCATTTCTGTATTAGTCAAATAACTATATGATCATATTTCAATATATGCCCTATTTTCAGAAACTGTGAACCTAGTAAATGAAAGCATATTTCACTTGGATTTAGTTGGATTTTTGTCACATGACTTTTTGGTGTTCCTGAAATTTTATTTTGTGTTTTAAAAAGACACAAGATTAAATCCCAACTCCTATCAAATATGGTGCAGTGGACCTGAGTTTATTTCCTTAGAAATATCATAGCAGCCAGACTCTGGGTGGGTCAGTCAATTTCTCTGTGGCTTGGTTTACTAATCTATAAAATGGGGAACCTGGAGCCCTCTAAATAAAGATGGCATAATGGATAGAGCAACAGCCCTGGAGTCAGGAAGATCTGACTTCAAATCTTGCCTGAGACACTTATCAGCTGTGTGACCCTGTGCAAGTCACTTAACTCTGTTTGCCTCAGTTTCCTCATCTCTAAAATGAACTGGGAAGGATATGGTCAATGATTCCAGTAACTTTCCCAAGGAAACCCCAAATATAGTCACAGTCAGACAAGACAGAAACATCTGAACAACAATTAAAAAAAACACCAAACTCTATATGCTATATTATATGGCAAATTTTTGTAAGCATTCCACTCTAGTGCTAAGCAAAGTAAATGATGGCCTTGAAAGCTCCACATCTATGATCCTATTGCCTTGTGACCTTAAATTTAATATCTTTAAATATTTCCCAGGATTTTTTAAAGCTCATCAATACTTCCTTTAACGGCACACCTCATAACCCACACACCTATCTGCCTCTCCATAAGTTCCCCTTAGGCTGTTAAAGGAAGTCAGGCATTCTAAGAGTCCTGCATTGGGAGGAACAGCTCTCCTGGCATGGGGGGCTGCCAGCGGAAAGATACAGTGATGAGAGATGTAGTATTATATGTAGAAGTTATTGCAGGAGTCCACATATGATGTGATGAGGACTTGAACTAAGGCAGTTGTTGTGTGAGTGGAGCAAAGGAAATATGCAAAAGATGTTATAAAGAAAATGTTGGACTAGAGTCAGGAAGACCTGAGTTTGAATCCCACCTCAGACATTTCCTAGCCATTCAGCCCTGGATAAGTTACTTAACCACTTTCTGCCTCAGTTTCCTCATCTGTAAAAAAAGGGGATGATAATAGAATATACCTCACAGGGCTGTTGAGAGAATCAAATGAGATAACATGTGCATAAAGTGCTTTTTTAAACCTTAAAGCACCATATAGATGCAAGTTTTATTATCATTATTATATTTCCAAACTGATTGGATATATGGAGATACTGAGGTAATGGTGTCTTTGACAACAGAAGAAAGGTGCTGAAGTTTGTGGCAGGGTCAGCTGTTTACAACAAAAACAGAGAGGTTAGTGCCTACTATGGTCATTTGTTAATGATCAAGTTGGATGACATTTTCTTATGGGTAAAAAGGTGAATCTCCAGAAGTTCAAAGGAACTAGTATTGTGTTTGTTTTAGATATTTGTGCTTCCCCTCCCCCCCTCTTTCAAAAGAACTTGAGACAGTTTCTATATTAAATAGTGTCAGATAAGATGGGGATAACACTGAAGTCAGGATGTTGGAAGGAAGCAGGGACCCAAGGTAAGTAGATTACAGCATTCGAACGATAAATTTAGCTCTGTTTTCTGGCAGCTAAAACCAAGCTGAGTTACCTCTCTCTAAGTTGACCGACAATGCAAAAGCATCCACATTTGTCTGTAGCAGCTCACTTTTTCCTGGAATTAAATTCAAGCTGAGGCCAGTACCAGGAGCTAAAATAACCCTGATAAGCCAGAACTCAGATCGTAAATTTTGAAAAGTCTAACTTCACATTAAGGTCTTCTTTTACATAATAATTTAATTAGATCCAGAGTATATGGTAGGAATACAATCATTTGGGTCCACATGGAAATAATTAAATGCCATACTGTGAGTCATAACAGAATAGGCTATGTATCTTTGGTTTCATTAATTTTTCAGACTAGAAAAGGCATCAGTGATGGTTAATGAAGTTATTTAAAACTGCTGTAAGCAAAGAGATTTTTGGCTAGGTCAATTATATTTAATCTGAGAACTACATTTGTACAGAAATTTCAGAGAGTGATTGGCACTTTTTCACATCAATGGAAAAAAAATCCTTCTGTTGGAATCTGCAGTAAGAAGAAAACAGATTTTTTTATGGCTTCACTTTCTAAATCTGAATCTAAGATTTATAAACTGACTCATTTCATCTACATGGACATTGCATTTCAGAAAAGTTCCTAGAATTCATAGGTGCAGAAGGAAAAGAAAGGACCCAGGCCAGTGTGAAAGGAATATTGGCCTATAATTAGTGTTTTTTTTAAATGCAGATATAAAAAGTAGATTAAAAATATTCCGTGGGTTTTCAGTTGCTTTTCTGAAATAAAAGTGTCTATTCCATCCTTTCTGATTTTGTGTTGGTCTGGTAAGCATTAATTTGACCCCATGATTAAATATCAGGGAAGTGTAAACATCAGATTATTAGCTTTCCAAAGTTAGGCATTTTCAGGCACTATCAATCTAATTTGTAACTTTTGTTGTTGTTTTCTGAGCAGATCCTTCTAGGAAATTGCCATTGAATGCATAGGTTATTATTTGCTTTTTTTTTAAAGTAATTTTTAATCCTCAGATAATCTCAAAAGCCTTTACAGTACCTTGGGGATTGCTGCTAGACCTGGGTTATTATAATGACTGGTTTTCTGTCTTATTGCTTTTTGCTTATTTTAAGTTGGCAAATACCAGCTGTTCTTTCTTTATTATTATAGTTATGACTCATCTCTTTATCCCATATTTCCCCAAAGTCTGCTAGATCAAGGTATAGAGATTGCTCCAGCATGGTAGAATCTGTGGGTGGGGGCGGGTGGGTGGTGATGTTTAATAAATTTTATTTCATGGTGGGTGTAGTTAGATTGCATTGAATCCACAATTTTAAATGCCCAGATTTCATAGTACCACTATTTGTATACTTGCAGTAACCAGGATGAATCACAGAATAACAGAATTTGGAATTGGAAGGCGCCTCAGCAGCCGTCTAGTGTCCAACACATATATGAAAGGAATTTCTACTGTAACATACCAGACGAGTTGTGAGCTAGCCTTCCACCACCTCTCCAGGCAGCCCGTTTGTTGTGGGCCAAGATGCTAGTGGAAAACTGGAGAGGCTTGAGTTACCTACAAACTCCCACCCCCCATCAGCCTAGACTGTTGTTGCAAGCACTAACTTTGTGCTGCAGGCCTGGGGGAGTTTTATCCCCTCTCCCCTTTGTAGATTGATCTGGGACCCAGATGTGGGCCCTTTAGGCAAGGAGGACATAAAAGTAACTTTTGGGACTGTTTTGAGGGGCTCTTGAGACCCTAGAGAACTTCTTGATGATTGCTTTTGAAAATTTTTATTGTTTTTATCTTTCTGAATTACTTTTCAAACTGCCTTTGAGAACTACTCCTACCTGAGGGTGACTATATTTTTAGTAAAAGGAGTGTTTGCATCCTGGGGCTCTGAGTGATCTGTTGTTCCAGATGTGTAAGGGCCACCTGGCCAGCATTCTACTTTAGGACCATGACATTACATGGAGCCTAATTTGGTCTCTGTAGCTTCTACCTGATTCTGTCTTCTAGGACCCAAGTGAACAAGGATAATCTCTCTGCCATATGACGGCGTTTACGATGCTTTTAGGAAGCTGTTATGCCTTCCTTAAGTTTTCTCTTATCTTCTTCAGGCTACCATTCCCTTCAGTTGCTTGTCATGACATAATCCCCATGGTCCTTCACCCATCTCTGGACACTCTCCAGCTTATCAATCTCCTTAAATTGTGGGGCCTGGAAATGGCCACAGTACTCAAGACAAGGACTGAAGAGACCACCTTGAAGATGACTCTCATCCCACAACCCAATATTACACTGGCTCTGTGGGTGTGGTGACACACTGAGGAATCATGGGTTATCTCCCTCCAAACCCAGACTCCTGTTTTCAAGCTTTAACTTATGTTGATTCATGTTCTTCGCTCCTGTCCTAATGAGCCTAATATAGGAGAATTCTTCTGTAACTGGATAAGAATTACAACCATGATAAGATAAGCTGCATTTTATAGTCTTATTCAGAAGAAGAAGATGGGCCGTGATAATGAACGGAGACAGGGTCTGGATAGCGACTGTTTATCCTAAATGGGGCCCAGGATTTGGAGTCTGGGTTTGATCTTGGCTCTGCTGTGTTATGCTCCTAGGCAAAGGAGGTGACTCCTTTGAACCTCAGCTTTTTCAGTGTGAAAAGTGAAGGGAGCTGGGCCCCCAAACCTTCAAGTCTTGTGGCCTAATATCCCTTAGAAGGACCAGTTCTCATTTGTTGTAATTTAAACGGGTATCCGGGGAGATGGAGGATTTCAAAGGCCTTTTCAACATCTGGTAATTGTAACACTCCCCCCCCCCCAGATCACAATGACTTTCAGCCCTCCCACAGGCAATTATCTGAATAAGTAACCACCTTGGAAAGGGGTATCAGTTAACATGACATCCACTAACTCAATTAGAACTTGGGGGCGGATTTCTTCTATAAGATTTTACCTATAATTGTTAGTCACCTTGTTCTATGGGAAGGGAATAAGCATTTATATATCTCCTATTGTGTACCAGACACTGTGCTAAGAGCTTTTTACAAAATTTATCTTATTTGATCTGTGCTTAATAAATTCTGAATTCTTATAGTCACTGGCTGAGTCACTGAGATGGAGGACCACTAGATGTTACCATCTGCTCTGCCTCGACCCCCTCCATGTCTCCAGGCCCTGCTATATGCTTTGAGGAAGAGCCCTGGATCTTGCTCTCCTCACAAGGGACTTTCAAGGCATTTCTCTTCATCAGCTCTCTCTTACGTGTTACTCCTTCAATTAGAATGTGAGCTCCATGAAAGCATGAACTATTTTGCTTTTTCTGCATACATTCTAGTGCCAAGTATAGTGCTTTGTGCATAGTTAGAACTTAATAAATATGTTTTCATTCATTCATTCCCTTACAGAGGTTGTCCCCCATGCCTGGAGTGCCCTTCTCCATCTGCTGCTTGTTGAAATCCTTCTCTTCCTCCAAGATCCTTCTCAGTGCCACATTTACCATGGTCTTCCTTTATTCCCTCTGCTGAATGTGTTTTCCCCATTCTCATATTTTCCTGGAGTGATTTGTCTGCTTCTCTCCCTTGTGCTGAGTGTGTTCTCCTTTGTATTAAACCTCTTTGTTTACACACCCTCCACTAATATCCTGCCCAGATTCTTATGAGATAGAACTATCTGTGAAGTCCAAGCTGGGACTGGTCCTGCCAAACTTCAGGTATGTGCTAGGTGGTGAGCAGCATACCTACCATTAAAGGACCTTAGCTGAGAGATGTTTCTCACCAAGATGACTTTGGGGGAGCATTTTTTGGGGCATAGTCACTTAGAAACCATCAACCAAATGATATGAAGGTTTCTATCTTTCATTGGAGAGACTATTCACATCAATAAATGACATCTTGGGAGTGTTAAAGTGTCAAGAAATATATGTCATTTGCTCACAACTTCTTGAGGGAAGGAATGGGGCTGTTTTTTTTTATCTCGTATTACTAGCAACAGCCACATGGACTTAGATGATAATTGCTCATCCTAAATTTTTGAAGAGGACCACTGACATCATGGGGTCTTGACTTGTACATGAATTGGATTTAAGAGAGGTAGAGTTATACCAAATCATCAGCCTCACTCACTTCCTGAGTGATCAGAGTCCAGTGACAGGACAAAGTCAAGACAATTGGCAACGACCCAGGACCCAGGATGCAGCTTATGAACTTGGTGTCTTTGATGTCTGCCCAAGCTCTAAACTTTCCACAATACCTGCTTTCAGCCACCTTCATGGCCATTGGAACAACTTGTTCTCATCTGCCCTTTCTGCTGGGGAACACCTTCACATGCTTGGGATAGACATTCCCCTAACTCATCACTGGGTTTGAGGCCTGAGTTGCCCTCAAGCTGGTTTAGCCCATCTCCTGAGATGGTTTTACCAGGGTGTGGCCCCTGTGAATACTACAGCTTCTTGGAGCCATAGGTGAGAGTCGGGTGGTGGGTGGACACCAAAGGCGAATTAGCCACCCTGAAAAGCCCTCACTCCAGAGGTGCTAGTTCTTCCTTAAGCGTCCCCTAAATGTTAACTGGAATAACTACAACACAGAACTTTTTAGGATTGGCAGAGGGCTTAACAAATATTATCTCATTTGGTCCTCACAACAACCCTTGGAAATAGGTGTTATTATTCTCCTTTAACAGATGAGGAATTGAGATTCTGAGAAGGGATTTGCCTAGGGTCACACAGCTAGTAAGTGTCTGAATTTGGACTCAGGTCTCTCTGACTCCAAATCTCTCTCCCTATTGACTATGTCATCTAACTGCTGCCCCTTAGATATTGTGACTGTTTAATAAATGTTTGTTGAATGAATGATGAAAAAGTAGAATGAAGACAAACAGGATGAGATCTTCGATAATGTGGGCTTTTGCAATCTTGGATCATGCTCTTGAACAGGTGTTAGAAAAATCAGAATCCGCTCTGTGGGGCCCTGTTTTTCCTACTGTACCGACTCAGAGGGGCTGTGGTGGGAGGACAAATTTCACTTCTTCTGCTCAGCTATGGAATTGTATGTAGGAGAGAGGATATGCAGTTTCCTATCTGATTATGAAACGTGTATCCCTCGGGGCCACCCTCGGTTCTTAGCTGTTTCCATAGATTACTCAACTGTCTCACTTCATCATTTCCACAGAAGGTTCCTCTAGCTTTATTATATTTTGCCCTTTATTGGTATGTGTCCTTGTCCTGAGGTCTTGAGATCTCTCTTCCCAGCCCTTTGAAGAAAGAGTTTAAACTGGTATGTTGTTTATATAAGAACTGTCAGAAGTAGTTGGAAGGGGCCTCTGATGCTATCTAGTCTGACCTGTACAATTTCCTGTTGGTCATGCCTGTCTTCCATTCTTTGCTCACTCCCAGTCCAATTCAACAGACATTTATTCAGTCAATCAATCAATCAGTTAGTCAACAAACATTCATTAAGCATCTATTGTGTGCCAGCAATTGCATTAGGGATAGAAGTATAAAGAAGTAAATTCCTACTAATAAAGAACTTTCATTCTAATGGGGAAGATAAAGAGTACAAAAAACATTAAAAAAGCAAACAAAAAGTCAATAGAATTAACACATATATCTATATAATTATGTATGCTGTAATTTTGGAGGGAGGGCACTAGAAGTTGGTTGCAGGGCGGGGGGGGGGTGTCAGGAAGACTTTCAGGCAGAGGATGGTGCTTGAGCTCTATATTTGAAGAGAGGGATTCATTGAGGAGTAGGAAAAGAGCCAGTGCATTCTAAGACATTGTTAAGATAGGAGATGGAGTGCTGAGTGGGAGAACCATAGAGAAGGCTAGTTTGGCTAGAGGGCAGGAGGGAGAGTGTAAAACATTACAATGGGATATAAGATCTTCCCTCCCCATTAATAGATTTCACATGGAGCCCCTTAAGGGAAGCTTCCTTAGGGGAAATTTGCTTGAAGGAGGGCTTTCACACCTTTTGCTAATTTCTAATTAGGCACCGTGTCAAGAGGGTTGTGATGCCTCCTGGTTCTGAGAAGTGTATAAATACCCTGAGCTGGTATTTTGCTTTGGGAGTTCACTTATGAGAAGGAATCTTGTGATTCCCTGGTTGAGATTCTGAGTGGTCATATGTTCAGAGCTCTCAGACTGCTCCAATGTAAAGGCTCTTTACATCCAGGGATGTATGTAAAATGTATAGCAATACTGCTTTGATTCAGGCAGTCAGAGCTCTGTCTGTTGGTCTTTATTTCTCTGCTTCTATTTTCTCTGAAGGTCAGGATGCTGACTTTTCCTCTGAACTAGCGAATGTAATTAAAAAAGATTGTTGACCCCTTAAACAGCTATCTTTCCTAGTAAAGCAGATCTAAGAATCTGTGCTAGGGACCCTCTTGGGTATGCCAGTGTGACTGCCACTACAGAGAGTCATGTCTAAAGAGGTTGGAAAAGATAGGTTGGGGAGCGGCTAGGTGGCACAGTGAATAGAGCACTGGCCCTGGAGTCAGGAGGATCTGAGTTCAAATCCGACCTTAGACACTTAACACAAAAACTAGCTGTGTGACCTTGGGCAAGTCACTTAACCCCAATTGCCTTCCAAAAGCAAAAAAAACAAAAAGGAACAGATAGGTTGGGATAATGTGGTGAAGGATTCTCCAAGATAAGAAGAGGTGTTTACATTGTGTCCTAGAAGCAGGGTTTGCTACAGTTGGTTGAATTGCTCCATTACCTACTGCTGGTAAAGCACTGGGAAGACAAAGACAACTACCTGCATTCAAGGAGTTTACATTTGCTGGGAGATGTAAATGTTAACAGCTAAGTCTTCTCTGTGGGAATCTGAGGACAGAATGACCAAGAATTTTAAGGGGGTAGAGGTGAGGGCAGAGTGCAGCAAAGAGATAAGGGACAGCTTGTACGAGTTCACAAAATAGAGATGAATGTTGTGTGTGTGAGAGACCATATGTGAGGAGGGATACTATGGCTTACACCTGCCAGGATGGGCCAGGGCCACCTTTGAAAGGCTTCTAATGCCAGGCTGGGTAGTTGGTACCTTAACCTAGAACCAGATCTGCTGAAATTTCTTGAGCAGGGGAGTGACATTGTCATTCTTTCACTTTAGGACAATTATTTTGGTAATTGTTTAGTGAATAGATGGGATAGGAAAGTCCATTTAGGAGGCTTTTGGCAATAATCTAGTTAGGTGATGAGGGTCCAAATGAGGCTAGAGACTGTGAGAGGAGGAAAGGAGACAGAGGTGACAGATGTTGTAGAAGTTGAGTAGAGAAGATGTGGCAACTGATTTGGATATAGGAGGTGAGAAAATAGTTAAAGGCAACTCCGAGGTTAAAAATCTGGTTGACTCAATAGAAATAGAGGATTTTGAAATTGGACTGGTTTAATGCAGGAAGATAGTGAATTCTGTTTTGGATATGTTGGAAATGCCAATGAGACATCCCAGTTGGACATGTCCAGTAGGCAGTTGGTGATACAAGATGAGACTTCAAGGGAGGGAAGTAGGTCTGGAAAAGTAAATATGGCTATCATGAGTATAGAGATGACAACTAAGCCTATGTTGATGAGATTACCAAGAGAAAGAGTGCAGAGAGAGTGGGTTGTTGGGGGCATGGATGAAGATGGGCAAATGAGATAGAGAAGGCATGGTCAAATGGAAGAACTACCATTGGCCTTCTCAACTTACTTTTTTTTTAAATTAAATTTTATGTTTATTTTTAGTTTACATCACTCATTTCCACAAGATATTGAGTTAAAAAATTTCTCCCCATATTTCCCTTACCAACCTCCCCAACACAGCGATCCCATTGTATACACCCTCCCCCAATCTATTCTCTCTTATATCTCCCTCTGACTTTCCAGTAGAGCAAGATGGATCTCTATACCCCAGTGTCTGTATATCTTCTTTCCAAGTTGCATGTAAAAAATTATACACACACACATATATATATGCGTGTGTATAGATATATACACATATATGTATACATATATACACACACATATATACATGCATACATATACATACATACACACACATACATACACACACACATATAAATATATATAAAACATTTGATTTTAAAACTTTGAATTCCAGAAACTTTCCCTTCCTCCCTCATCACCCACCCTTATTGGGAAGATAGGTAATTCAATATAGGTTGTACATGTATAACCAAGCAAAACATTTCCATAATGGATATATTGTGAAAGACTGACTATATTTCCCTCCATCCTATTCTGCCCCCCCCACTTGTTCTATTCTTTACTCTGACCCTGTCCCTTTTCAAAAGTGTGTGCTTCTAACTTCCCTCCCCCCAAACTGCCCTCCCCTCCATCATCCCCCCACTCATCCCCTTCCCCCCTACTCTCTTATAGGGTGAGATACCCTATTTAGTGTGTATGTCATTCCCTCCCTAAGCCAAATTCAATGAGAATAAGGTTGACCCATTCCCTGTTGCCTTCCTGTTCTTCCCCTCCATTGTAACAGTTTTCCCTTAGCTCTTCTATATTATATAATTTACCCCATTCTGTCTCTCCCCATCTCCTCTCATTATATTCCTCTCTCATCTCTCAATTTCACCTTTTAAGTATCATCCCTTCCTATTCATTTGGTCCTGTGCCCTCTATCTATGTATACCTGCACACATATATACACACACTCACATATGTATTCATAAACCCATATACCCTCCTCCATAGACATACACACACACCTTTATATTCCCCTTTGTTCTCATACTGAGAAAAGTTTTATAAGTTACAATTATCATTTTTCCATGTAGGAATGTAAATAGTTCAACTTAGATAAGTTCCTTATGATTTCTTTTCCCTGTTTACCTTCTCATGCTTCTCTTGCTTCTTGTATCTGAATATCAAATTTTCTTTTTTTTTTTTTTAAGCAATTGGGGTCAAGTAACTTGCTCAAGGTTACACGGCCAGTTATTTCTGGGTGTGGTGCTAAGTATCAGAGCCCAGATTTGATCCCAGGTCATCCCAACTCTGGGGCCGGTGCTCTTACTCACTGCACCACCTGGCTGCCCCTGATTGTCAAATTTTCTATTCAACTCTGATTTTTCATCAAGAATGCTTGAAAGTCCTCTATTTCATTGAAAGACCATATTTTCCCCTGAAACATGATACTCAGTTTTGCTGGGTAGGTGATTCTTGGTTTTAATCCCAGCTCCTTTGCCCTCTGGAATATCATATTCCAAGCCCAAAACCTCAGTGTAGAAGCTGCCAGTTCCTGTGTTATCCTGATTGTGTTTCCACAATATTCAAATTGTTTCTTCTTGTCTGCTTGTAATCTTTTCTCCTTGATCTGGGAATTCCAGAAACTGGCTATAATATTCCTAGGGGCTTTCTTTTTGGGATCTTTTTCAGGAGGTGATCAGTGGATTCTTTCAACCTCTATTTTGCCCTCTGATTGTAAAACATCAGGGCAGTTTTTCTGGAGAATTTCTTGAAGGAAGATTTCTAGGTTCTTTTTTGGATTATGGCTTTCTGGTAGTCCAATAATTTTTAAATTATCTCTCCTGGATCTATTTTCCAGGTCAGTGGTTTTTCCAATGAGATATTTCACATTATCTTCTACTTTTTCATTTGTTTGGGTCTGTTTAATAGTATCTTGATTTCTCATAAAGTCACTAGCTTCCATCTGCTCCAATCTAATTCTGAAGGAATGATTCTCTTCAGTGAGCTTGAGAGATTATTTTTCCATCAGGCAAGTTTGGCTTTTTAAGGCATTCTTTTCCTCATTGGCTTTTTGAGCCTCTTTTACCATTTAAGTTAGTCTATTTTTTTAAGTTAGTTTATTTTCTTCAGTCAGTTTGTTGACTTTCTTTTCATGATTTTCTGGCATCATTCTCTTTTCTCTTCCCAATTTTTCCTTTACTTCTCTCATTTGGTTTTCACAATCCTTCTTAAGCTCCTCTAGGGACTGTGACCAATTCATATTTTTCTTGGAAGCTTTTGGTGCAGGAGTTCTGACTTCCTTGTCTTCCTCCCATTCCATGCTTTGATCCTTTTTGTCCCCCAAAAAGGAATCCAAAGTTGGGTTGCTGTGCTTGCTTTGCTTCCTTATTTTGCCACTTAATTGCCACTCAATTACTTGACTTTTGAGCTTTTTGCCACAGTAGAACTCTGATTCCAGAGAGGAGAGTTTTTTTTTTCCAAATTGTTAGGGTTTTCGCAGCTGCCAGAGGTATTAGTTGGCTGCCCTCTCTGGAGCCTCCACATCCTCTGGTTCACTGGTCACACACCACAGGACCTCCACCCTAGACAGCAATCCAGATCTAAGCAGGTTAAAACAAGAGCGATTACCCCTCAGAATGGTTGCTTGGTCCCTCTACAATCTTCAGGCCAGGAGGTCTAAAGCAGCCATGCAGCTGTGGCCTCCATGCCTCAGCTATTACTCCCTCTGGGGATAGAAGCAGGACCACACTCCTGGACTCCCTGTTCCCAAAGTCAACACTGACCTCTCACTTTGTCTTTGGCATCTAGGGGTTGATAATTCTGGAAACCGCCACAGCTGCTGGTGATCCACTCTCCCAATATCCCTCTAGCCTGGCTGGTTGCACTGCCCTGAGGCTAAAACTGAGGGCTGGGCTCGGCTCTCAGTGTGCTGTGATGAACCCTTTCTGTCCACCTGCCAGGCTGTCTTCAGCAGAAGATTTATTTCTCCTCTCTGTCACTTTGTGGGTTCTGTAGCCCTAAAGTTTGTTTAGAGTTATTTTTATAGGTATTTGAGGTGGTTATGGGGGCAGTGCTCAGAGTTTTCCTGCTTCTATGCCACCATCTTGGCTCTGTCCCTCTCAACTTTCTTTTATAAGTTTTCTTTCCTCATTAGAATGTAAGATCCTTGAGTGCAGGGACTATACTGTCTTTCTTTTTGCTTGTATTTGTATCTCTATATCTTAGTATAGTACCTAGAACTTAGTAGGTACCTAATAAATAGTTGTTGACTTAACTTTTTACATACTATCCCTCCTGTTTGCCTCCTCTAGTCTTCTTGTTCAGGGTACTAAAGGGAGAAGTCTTGTCTCTGGGAGTAGCTGGTGCTCTATCTGAGACTAGGCTGCTTGGGCATCCCCAGAATATTAGCGGGACCCTGGAGAGTAACAGTCTCTAAGAAGGATGTGACCCAAGTCTTATGGCCCTTCTCTCCTCTCTATTGCCACTTGACTCTTGACCACTAGTAAGTATAATAGACATATTTGTGTTTTATGTTATTTCTCTGATCCTGCTTTATATCGTCAGGGAGAGTCTACAGCCCTCCTTGGCAGTGTGAGTAAATTATCTGAGGGTCTTCAAAGAAGAATTTAAGGCTCTTCAGTGAATACCCCAAGATCATGAAGCTAGTATGTATCAGACAGAGCTAAATCTGGAACCTATGTCCTCTAACTGCAAATTACATTGTCCTTCTCATTTAGCCACAGAATTGATTGGTACCAGAAATTAAAATTGTCAAAGAAGGGCTTTGCTTTAGGTAATCCTAGGTAATCTTATTATGTGGTCACTGCTAAGTTCAACCTGAAGTTAACCTTTATTGGGGGGAAGAGGGGATGCTGTCTTGTAAAATCTGTGTTATTATGAGAGAGAGAGAGACAGAGAGAGAGAGACAGAGAGAGAGAGAGAGAG
>NW_027185655.1:4057769-4135534 GCF_028583685.1 Petaurus breviceps papuanus | reverse complement strand
AGAGAGAGAGACAGAGACAGAGAGACAGAGAGAGAGACAGAGACAGAGACAGACAGAGACAGAGACAGAGAGACAGAGAGAGAGGGACAGAGAGAGACAGAGACAGACAGAGACAGAGACAGAGAGACAGACAGAGAGAGAGACAGAGACAGAGAGAGACAGAGACAGAGAGAGAGACAGAGAGAGAGAGACAGAGACAGACAAAGACAGAGACAGAGAGACAGAGAGAGAGGGACAGAGAGAGACAGAGAGAGAGACAGAGAGAGACAGAGACAGAGACAGAGAGACAGACAGAGAGAGAGACAGAGAGAGAGAGAGATAGAGACAGAGAGAGAGACAGAGAGACAGAGAGAGAGATTGAGACATGCACAGAGAGACACAACTATGTGGAGCTATAACATAATCCTTTTTTAAATCAGTTTCAAGGCTTTTAAAAGAGTGAGTTACCTTTCACTATGGGGACTTGATTTTAATTGTAATTGTTCCAAATGCAGTTTTTTGCAATATAACATCTCCCACATGCCCATTTCTGAATCCATTAAGTTCCTCTGTTTCTCAACATGGGAAACCTTACTCAACATGGACAGGAAGAGGATGGGCAGATTGATGGCTCTTCCTAGTTTCTGTTGGAGATGGTGCATGACTATTTTTAGGTGATAGAATGATTTGTCTGGATAATTCTGATAATTAATGAAATACTTGCATATTAACTAGTTACTCAAGTGGATAGAATACCAACTTATTAGAAGAACAAATGAAATTCATCCTCATGAATGGGGAATGTCCAGCAATGTTGCTAATATGCTTCTATTGATTAAGTTTCTTACCCTTTGCTATTGATTGAATAGTTTAGCAAGGGCTTTAGATTGGGGAGAAAGTTTAGGGTATAGAACACTGAGAAGACAGTTGAATATAAATATGAAATTTTGAATAGATTTTGTAACATTCACCCATTCCTTCCTCTCTACCCTTTTTACTCATTTACCTAGATGTTAGTACTGAAAGGTATTGGCATAAAGTAGGCATTGGGCAACTATATGATATATTTATGTGTATATTTTTGTGTGTGTGTGTACACATGCTCATACATGCAGAATCCAGTCTCATATATATGTTCATAGATACATATCTGTATAGGTATTCAGAACCTGTGGTTTCTTTGGTGTGAGGAGGAAATTACTTACAACAGTGCAGATTAGTCACTGTTCTGCAATCTGAGTCTTAGAGATAGCTGAGTAACTGATGCTTGGATCATGCTAAAGATGGCCCTTATGAATCTCTGTTGGTTTTCTCTCTGCTATCCCAGGCTTCCTTGTACATTCAGAAAATTTGAAGAAGAACTGAGAGAAACAGTATTTTACTGAATTAATGCAACTCTGCCAGGAAAAAAAAACAGTCCCCAAAACTCTGGTTGGAAAAACAAGGTATTGTCCAGGCATGGTGGCACACGTCTGCAGTCCCTGCTACTGGGGGAGGTGAAGGCTGGTGGATTGCTAGAGCTCATGAGTTCTGCGCTGCAGTCTAGATAAAAGCAAGTGGTGGTCAGCATGAAGTCCAACACCAAGATGATGAAGCTTTAGTGGCCAACAGTCACCAGGCTACTGAAGAAAGGGCCTAACTAGGTCAGGTCAAAAACAGAGCAGGTAAAAGCTTCCATGATGATCGGTAGTGGGATTAGATGTGTAGGTAGCTACATTTCTAGTCTCTGTGAATTATGGAAGCCTAGTCTCAGAAAGAAAGAGAAGAAGGAAGGAAGGAGGAAAGGAAGAAAAACTATGCTTTATAGTTTTCAAATCACTCATGAGGACAGAGGGAATGGCTTCACCTAATTACTGAATTATATGAATTTTAAATTTTTTTAAAGATATAATGCAGTTTAATTTCCTTTAGGCACCATCATAATACAGGCTAATAAAAACAGCTAATGTTGGAATAGCATTTTAAGATTTACAGATTCTTTGCATATGTTATCCCGTTAGCTTTTCATGCCTGGTTCTATCAGAACAGGCTATTTATGACTAAATAGAGATTCTTATGAGGTTTGTTTATGCATCTTTATTTATGTATAAACAATGACTCATTTGGGACATACTAGTAACATATAAACCGTGCTTAATTCTGTTTGAATGTGCTGAATGATGCTTAACAACAATATTAAAAAGTGCTTTGGCAAAGAATAAGGAAGATGTTCCCAGTGATCAGAGATGTTCAGAAGTGGAATAGGATGCCTCTAAAAACAATGAATTCTAAAGCCAGTGAATGTGATGAGGCAGATGCTGGGTAACTGCTTGTCAGAGCAGATGAGAGAGGTTATACAAGGTGATGTGAAATGTCTTCCAATAAAACCCAGTAAGAAGTGATTGGCTACTTAAGCTGCGCAAGGCACCGCTAGACTCTGGAGCTACAAAGAGAAAACGGAAAAGATGGTCCCTGCCCTCAAGAGGCTTACATTCTGGGAGGGGGGGAGGCAGGGAGGGAGATACAGTTTAAATAAATGAATAGTATATCTTAAGCACTCACTAATTGTATAGCACCAGAAATACAAATAAAATGGTCCCTATTCTCAAGGAGCTCATCTTCTAATGGGAGAAGCAGCACAAATGGAAGCTTGGAGTTGTGATATGGAAACAGATGAAGTGATGCAGGGTTAGTGGAGGAGGAGAAACTATTGACACCTAAGGGAATTGGGAAAGAACGGCACTTGAAATGAGCCTTTGGGCAGCTGCGGAAAAGTGTGAAGGGCAAAGCTGGGGTCATATCTGTAATCACAGGGAAGACCTTTCTTATTTTATGCCAAAATACTTTTTAAAACTGTTGTTAAGCTTCATTCAGCACGTTCAAGCACAATTAAGCACAATTTAGATGTTACTAGTATGTCCCAAATGAGTCTTATTAAATGAGTCTTATTTTTCATATGTAAATAATATAAAGATATATAAACAAGCTGGGCAATAGCAAGTGGGTCAGTTTGGCTGGAATCTTCAATGTGGGAAGGGGAGTAATGTCTAATAATCTTGGAAGGGTAGACTGGAGCCAGACCAGGAAGGACTTTGAATGCCAAGCTGAGGAATTTATATTTTTGAGGGAATAGGCATTTCTTGAACATGAAATGAAATACCCAGAATTATGCAGTTGGAATTTAATTAGGGAGGCTAGATGGTTCAGCATGGAGTCTGGACTTGAGTTCAAATTCTACCGTAGATACTTACTAGCTATGTGACTCTGGGCAAGTCACTGAAACTCTATTCATATAAGTTTCCTCATCTGTAAAGTAAGGATAATAATAGCTCTGACTTCCCAGGGTTGTCATAAGGATAAAATGAGATAATACATATAAAGAAATTTACAAACCTTAAAGTGCTATATAAATGATAACTACTACTACTACTACTACTACTACTACTACTACTATTAGATTCTATATATTATGTGAAGATGTGCATTGTCTCATTTACAGCATTAATTTATATTTTCTTTTATAAACTTTAATCTCATAAGGGAAAACTTCTGCTAGCCTAAATCAAAAGGGAAAGCTTAGTTTCCCTCTCTAAACAATTTTTCTCTATAAAGGGGGGGGGAATTTTATTGGTGGCCAAGAAAGAATACTACGTATATTTATGTAAAAACTGGGAATCAAAATCAGAGAATCCATATTTTGTTGAGAGAAATGCTGAATTCTAAGGTAAAGGGTTAGTTTTCATGGCAATAGTTAAAAATGTTGCCCAAGAGTGAAATGTTTGTTGTGATATTAAAAAGATAATGAGGATGATATTTGGGAGTTACAAACCTTGGATAATATCATTTCAAAATCTTATTGTGGTATAACTCCAAACTCATTTGAAGCTTGTGGTTGTTGCATTGAAATCATTAGCATTTCTTAAGATAATTATAGAAACTCCCTAAAATGAGAGGAATTAAGGTGGTTTGATTAGCAAAGTGGTGACTCAGGGTCTTAGTTCCTTCCTCCCTTTCTCCTTCTCTCCATTTCTCTCCCCCTTCCTCCCTCCCTCCCTCCTCCCTCCGTCCTCCCTTCCTTCCCTCCTCCCTCCCTCCTCCCTCCCTCCCTTTCTTCCTTCCTCCCTCCCTTCTTTCCTTCCTTCCTTCCTTCCTTCCTTCCTTCCTTCCTTCCTTCCTTCCTTCCTTCCTTCCTTCCTTCCTTCCTTCCTTCCTTCCTTCCTCCCAGTGGTTATGGACAAGATATAGTATATCTACATAATATATAAATATATTTATATGTATATATATGTAATATATATATACAACTATGTAATATATATATACACATATGTATATATGAAATGGCATTATATTGGTAATCAAGAGATTATAATAGTTGTTTGACCTAGAGTTATTAATAAGAACAATAATAATATCTAGCATTAATATAGCTGTTAAGATTTACAAAGTACTATATATGTATGTTGTATATATATATGTATATATATACATACATATGCATATATATGTGTGTGTGTGTGTGTGTGTGTGTGTATCCCTTGGTCTCAGTTTTATCTGTAAGGTAAAGGGGTTGGAAAAGATGATCTCTAAGACTTCTTGCATCTGTAACAATCTATTGTTCTGTGATTGAAAATTCTGGTGAATATTGAAAGGTTTCATAGGAGAGATGGCAAGTTTTTGTAGTAGTTCAAATGCCAGGTGAGAGGGCTTACTTGTTGGACTGGGTGAGGGCATATGATGCTGCTTTAGAGCCTTAGCAATTGGAACAGATACCTTTCAATGAACAAAGCAGTCAGATGAACAGAAAGGTAGATAGGTATGTATATGTATATGTGTAAATACAAATGCTATGATGGTTGCATATAACTATCTAAGGTCTTTTAATTATTTGTGCCTGTTTTCTCCACCACTCTTCTATCCCATCAGTACAGGGCTGCCTTTACAAAGTGATGCTGTGTGTGTATGAGATCAAATGAGACAATATTTGTAAAGTGTTTAGTAAAGTGCCTGGCACATAGTAGGGGCTAAATAAAAATTTGTTCCATTCCCTTTCTTATGAGTGATTGAATGAATATGGTGCATTCATTAAATGATTCTTTTTCCCCTCTAGTAAATGATGAAATTGCTGAGTTAGTTTTTTAAAAAACCTATCAATAATGCAACTGACTTATTTGGGGCATAAAACCTGAGAGTATCTTCTATATACTGTCAAGGATGGTACTGAACCAGTGAAATTAACAAGGCAACCAGAGAATGATGCCTCCATTGCTGGAAATGTTATTCCAGAGGCAGAAGCCTGGGAGTGTGTATTTATGCTTTAAAATGCTCTGAATATATCCTTAATATTTACCTGGTGTGCTTTTCCTGTAAAATTTACTCAGTAGCTTTTATATGAGCATTCTTACTAAAATCGGTTGTGGGTTTTCCAGTCTGAAGGCTTTTATTTCCTGGGAATATTTTTTTTAAAGAAAGAGTTCAATATGTGGTTTGTATTTTTATTAAGGTTCTATTCTTCTCAAATGTGATGGAATCCTGGTCTTACTGAAACATAAGAAGTAGAACAGAATGAGAAATAGATAATTACCTGAATATTTATCTAAAGTTGACTGTTTCATCTCCTGTCTCCTTACTTACATGGTAGAGCTGATGCCTGAGTTCCTTCAACCAGAAAGAACATCCAGATATGAAACAAAATTGCTTTAGCATTCTAAAATCTCATTTCTGAGTGTACGGTATATCCAGCCCAGGAATTCTAAACATCTTTTTAAATCGCATAGTTTCTGACATTCCAACTGGGAGACTCTGCAAGTTCTGAATAAGAAAATTGATTTCTGGAAAGCCTGAAGTGTGTGTGTGTGTGTGTGTGTGTGTGTGTGTGTGTGTGTGTACATGAATGCACAACCCAGGGAAAGGATTCTTAATGTTTTAGATAACTCCCTCCTTAAAGATTCAGAGATGCTGCTAAAAATAGCCTTGATAATCTTCTGGGAGATAGGTGAGATTGGGTTGTTCTACAGCAGGGGAGAGAGAATCAGAGCAGAGTTAAACCATTTCTATGTAGTATCATGCCCAGTAAAATCATCTGACTTGAAGCTCTCCCTGCTTCAGCCCTATAATCACTGGAGAACTTATATTAATTGGGACTGATGCTGAGAAGGGGTGTGATATTGGGGTTAGAGATTTGACTTGAGAGTTAGGAGGTCCTGGGTTCAAATCCTGTATCTGATACATCCTGGCCACTGTGTGACCCTAGCAACACTCAGTACCCTAGGTGTTCCTCAGAGACTGTAATATAAATTACAGGGCAGGAACAGATATGCATCGATAGAGGAAGGAAACTGGCACTCATTAAGAGCCTCCTATGTGCCAGGCATTGTTGTAAATGCTTTATAGATATTATCTCATTTGATCCTCACAACAATATTGTGAGGTAGGCGCTATTATAATGCCCATTTTATGGCTGAGGAAACTGAGGTACATAGAAGGTAAGCGCTTTACCTTCTTGTGTCTGTGACCAAATCTGAACTCGGGTCTTTCAGCAAAGCATTGAAATGTCAGATCTGCAGCGATCTTTCTCCTTCCTTTTTCCTTTTTCTCCTCTCCTATTGTCTAGATTAATGCAATATTGCCACATCCCCCCAACTGGGTGGGTCTTCCTGTGTCTTCTTCCTCTAGTTCTTCCTACACACTACTGTCGAAGTAATTTCCTTAAATGTAGCCCTGACCATGGTACTTTTCTACTTAACCAACTCCACTGGCTTCCTATTGCCTTTTTTTTTGTTGTTGTACAATCATTTCGCTCATGTCTAACTCTCCATGACCCCATGTGGGGTTTTTTTGGTAAAGATACTGGAGTGGTTTGCCATTTCGTTCTCTGGCTCATTTTACAGATGAGGAAACAGGCAGACGGGGTTAAGTGACTTGCCCAGGGTCGCATAGCTGTGAAGTGTCTGAGGTCAGATTTGAACTCAGGAAGATGAGTCTTCCTAACTTCAGGTCCAGCCCTCTATATACTATGATGCCACCTAGCTGCCTTTCCTATTGCTTCCAGGATACCATGTAAACTTCTCTGTTTAGCTCTGGAAGCCTTTCACCACCTGGCTAAGGCCTATCTTTCCAGACTCATTTGGATGTTGCTTCCCCTTCCACACTGTAATCCAGCCAAACTGGCCTTCCCTCTATTCCTCACACATGACACTCCCATCTCTGCCTTCTGGACTGGCCATTCCCCCATACGCGGAACACTCTCCTTTTCCCCCTCTATCTCAGACGGCACCTAGGTAGTACAATGGCTAGAGTTCAGGACTTGAAATCAGGACATTCAAGGAATTATTTGAAATCAAATGAAGTCAAATCCAGCTTCCAACACTTACTAGCTGTATGACCCTTATCCCATGTCTGCTTTGGTTTCCTCATCTATAAAATGAAGATAATAATAATACCTATCCCTCAGGGTTGTAATGATCAAATGAGTTATAATTACTTTCTTCTTCTATCATTTAAGTTTGCAAATTGCTTCACAAATATTTCGTCTTAGACTATTGAGTTCTATAACAGTTCCATGAAAGAGGCACCATCACTATTGTCCTCTTTTTCAGGTGAGGAAAGTGCGGGTCAAAAAGTTAAGTGACTTCTCCGAGGTCATATAGGGAGTTAGAGCCAGAGTTGAGATCGAGCCCAGGTGTTTCTCTTCTCAAGTCAAGCACTCTGTCCACTAATACTATACTGCTCTGATAGTGGTACTTCACTTATTTAGTGTTGCTGGGAATGAGCTCTTCTACATAAATGAATTTTCTGGATGACTAGATGACATAATTTAGGAAGGGCTAATCCTTCCTTCCTTCCTTCCTTCCTTCCTTCCTTCCTTCCTTCCTTCCTTCAACAAACCTTTATTTCCAGTCCTATAATGTACAATATACCTGTATTAAGTATTGGGGGAGATAGGAAACATAGTTCTGGTCCTAGAAGATATTAAAATTAATGGAAATCTCCATAAAATTCTCTAACTTCTTAAACAGAATCTGCTACATCCATGCATAAATGCATACAGCTATTTGGAGCAGGAGATAGTAGAGTCAGAAATACCTGAGTTCAAATTCTGTCTTGGACACTTGCTAGTTGTGTGGTACTGGCTAATTCATTCAACTTCTGTTTGCCTCATTTTCCTCATCTTCAAAGTGGGGATAAAAGTAGCACTTGTCTCACAGAGCTGTGAATATGAAATGAGGTGATGTTTGTAAAGTGTTTTTCAAACCTTGAAGTGCTATATAAATGCTGATTATTATTACTGTTGCTGTTACCCTTTGCATCATTTTGGTTGTCAGTGGTTCTGTTACAATGCAGCAATTTTTCTGTCTCTTTCCTGCTTTTAACTTGGCATTATTCCTGTCTACCCATTTACCTTTGATAAGAACTCTAACAAGTCTATTGGGCAGCTAGGTGGCATGGCATATAGAATGCCAGGCCAGGAGTAACACATGATTCTAAATCCAGTCTCACACATTCCTAGCTGTGTGACCCTGGGCAAGTCACTTAACCTTGTCTGCCTCAGTTTCCTTATCTGTAAAATGAGCTGGAGAAGGAAATGGTAAACCACTGCAGTATCTCTGCCAAGAAAACCCCAAAAAGGGTCACAAAGAGTCAGACATGACTGAAACTACTGAACAATAAGCCTATTAAAATTATATGTAAGTTATACTCAATAAGTTCCAAATATTGGCTTTTTGGGCCTCTCCTACAATCTATTCCATCTACCTAGTACTTTGGTTGTCCCAGAACATCCTTCCCCACAACACCCCCCCCCCCCTGTTTTCTGGCTCTTGGTTATATTTTATGTTGATATGTTTTAAACTCTTGATCTACAATTCATCCCTTCCATTATAACATTTGTGGAGCCATGATGGTGACAAGGCCCCTTTCCATTCTTCAAACCTCTGTCCATTTCTGGCATTCGAGGTTCAAGAGATTTCTTTTCCTAGTTCTATGTTGTTTTCACATAGCCATATTCAAGGATTCCACAGTGTAAGAATACAGTTTAGGGATTGAGGGCCCTGATACAGTGAGGCCAAGGTATTGACTAGTCTGCCAGCTTTGCCCTTGCCCCTCCACAGTACTCTCCTAAACAATACAATTATAAGGACAGAATGTGGGGGGAATGGAATAAATATATCAGGACTACCAAAAGTGCCATTGCATCATCTTTCCCATTTGGGTATCTGTGATAGCAACAAGACCTCATTTTCCTTAATTGGCAGAGATGCCTTCTGGAGTCTGGCTAGAGATGTTATCCCATGAGTTGAATATCTGGACCATTCATTAATCATGATGGATTTTTCCAGCAGAGGTGATTGGCATGTAACACCTGGTACATTTAATGAAAACCTATGATATAACTCTGTTTGTTGATGGTTTGTGAGGAACTGGTTTGTAAATGGAAAGGCTACTGGGGCCATTTATGGAATCATATGCCACAGAATGGGAATGTGTTAGTTAGCATTGCCTTGAATGAGAAGATTGATGGCACAATAGACTTGAAATCAGAAAGCTGTAAGTTCAAATGTCTCTTTAGACATTTCATAGCTGGGCAAGTCACAGCTTCTCTGGGACTCAGTTTCCTTGTCTTGAAATAAAGGAGTTGGCTCAATGGTTTCTGAGGTCCTGTTTAACTCTAATAAATCTGTTACCCTGTAATCTTATGAAGTTATAACCATAGTTATATTCTCCTGGGACAGGCATGGGAAACCTGAAGGTTTGAGGCCACCTGTGGCCCTCTAGCTTCTCAAGTGTGGCCCTTTGGCTAAATCCAAACTCCGCAGATCAAACAAACAAGGAAGTTTGTTTTGCTAAGTGTGGATTCGGTCAAAGGGACACACTCAAGGACCTAGAGGGCCACTTGTGGCCTCGAGGCCAGGGGTTTCCCATCCTTGTCCTGGAAGGTCAATACTTAAATTGCAGTTAAATATAAGGCATTTTTGTAGGATTTCTGAGTAGGCTTTTTTCCATTTGCCGCATCTCTGTACATTTCCCCCTCATGACTGATATCTTTTGACAAATGGAATCAGAGCTTGGACTCTTGGTGGTGGTGATCTGCTCCAAGAACACTGGAGTCTTGTCTCCAGTCAGCTTCCACCAAAGGGCACAGTACTAATGAACCTATTGAACTCACAAAATGGCCTTCAAGTCTGGACACATCCATTTTGGGTTCATACTTATTCACTTTAATAGAAAAGACCAGGAAGGGGAAGCCCCAAATTCAGGATCAGGCTTCCATTGACTGGCAGGATATGGGCTTTAGCTGCCTGTCCTAGGGAGCAGATGGTGGTCCAGGTGGAGGATAGAATGAGCTGCCCTCCCCCCATCCCTCATAGGAAGTTTCAGAGCTACATGATGCCATCTGGAAGATTGAAGGAATAGAGATGCTGGGGTGGAGTCGCTCCATTTTTAAAGGTCCACTGAGACACCAGTGGCCATTAAGGCCATTTGTCATCACCAAAGAGCCTTTCATTGCTAAGACACTGGAAGCAGAGAGAAGTTTCATCATCTCTGAGGCATGGAAGCAATGAGCTAGCATCCATGTTCAGCCAGAACCAGGAAGGATCGCTCCATAAATGCTGTGCATCACCCAGTGTCGTTGGGACAGGATGAAGGCTATATGGTGTGACTAAAATGGAATTTCTGACTGTGGCTTCTGGAGACCCACTTTGGAGCTTTCTAGTCATAACCTGTACATTCTCTGGGACCTAGACCTGCCTTCTGAGATCATCAGGATATTTGTTGTAGTTGTTTTCCCTTTCTCAAGCATATCTCCCTGAATTAATCTAATATTGAATTCGTATGAAAGATTAATCCTTAAAATATAGCACTCTATTTAAAAGAACCCAGTAGTCAATGTCTAACAGATTAGCAGATTTCAAAACTGACTCATACATTTCTTGTGTCAAAAAAGAAGGTTAACATTTTCAGAAGCTTGTCAGACTTGACGGAATATGGGCGGCAAGTGCGATGAATCCTCACATTTAATTGAAACCATGTCCATAGAGCTACAGCGGCAGAGGAAATCTATAATCAATGAGTCCCCTCCCGCAGCCCTATTTAGATGAGCTTGGTCGGGAGAGAGGGGAATGGACTGAGGCAAAGCATCCTTTTTCACCCTTATTTTCCTTCAGATCAATCAGTCAGTGTTCAGTCTGGCTCCAGAAGGTTTTGGTTTGGGGAGCAGCAGGTAGCAGTGACGCAGGTCTTGCTGGGTCCCAGAGCCGCACACACCTTAAGCTAACACGGCTGCTGAAAGGTGACAGTGTTTGAACCGCGTCGGGGGGGCATTGATGGAGCAGCACCTCTCCCAATAAAAAGCACATTTATACCAACTCCTTAAGAAGTTTAGACTGGAGGGCTGTCTCCAGAAGCTGGCTCCCCTTCAGCCCAGTCCCATATGTTTGTCTTGGCAGTCTGGCAATGTCTGCTTGGCTAGTGCTAATGCTGGGATATTGAACTGATGAAATGCAGAGTTTTTGATCTCTTCTTACTGGGGCTTCTATTTAGCTAATGACAGCGCAGAAAGCTCTGCCATTAGCCACCTGCAATTGTCCATTTTCCCCCTAAGCTATAGGGAGGGATCACAAGGAGATTTTCATTTTAATACTTAATTCTTAACTTAGTCTATGTGTGTGGAAGGCTGCAATCTTTTCATACTGAGAAAATCAGTCTGACTTTGATTCAGAAATCTATGTCATTTTTCCTTTGACCTAGATTGGTTGGTTAACTTTGGATGAGAAAAAGGAAAGGGTGGTGGGCAAGGGAAGAAGCATTTATTAAGCTCCTACTGTGTTCCAGGTACTGTTCTACATGCTTTACACTTACTATCTCATTTGATTTTCGCGACAACTTGGGAGCATAGGTGCAATTATTATCCCCATTTTACAGCTGAGGAAAATGAAGTAGATAGAAGTTAAGTGACTTGTCCAAGGTGACACTACAGTATGGAGTGGGATTTGAACTCAGGTCTTCCTGACTCCAGCCTTAGCACTCTATCCACTATATCACCTAGATGCCTAGGCATGCAAGGGACGAATTTTCTAGATGGCATTACCTATGCATAGACCCATTTCTGTAATATGTCATCTGTGTGATCTCAAGCAAACTATCTCTTTAGGTCTCATTTCCATCCTATATAATGGGACTGAATAATACTTAATATCTGCAGGTCAAAGTTATAGGATGCTCCATTTAGAGGCAAGGGACTTCAGAGGAATTATGATAATAGCAATACTATAACTAGCATTTATATACCTCCTTAAGATTTGCAAAGCTCTTACAAATATTATCTCATGTTATTTTCACAACAATCCTGGGAGGTAAGTGTTATTTATTATTATCCCATTTTATAAATGGGGAAACCAAGGCAGAGGTTAAGTGATTTGTCTAGAGTTCTACAGCTCTTAAATATCTGAGACCTGATTTGAACTCGGGTTTTTCTAGCACCAAATCTAACCCTCCAGCTAGTTCAAAGACCTCCTTTTACAGATGAAGAAACTGATACCAGATAGATTAAGTCACTTGCTCAAGACCACACAGGTAGAAGTAGGTACCCAAGCCAGAATGTAAACACAGGTCTTCTTTCTCCAGTATCCGGTGTTATTGAAACTTTACCCAGGCAGAGTTTTCTCTCTTTTGTGGTTGAGCCATGGCTGAGAGATACTGCCTTTCCAAATTATTCTTGTGCTGACACATGTTTGGTTTGATTGGAATGGTGCTAAATGCCAGGCTGCTAATCTTAATTATCACGCACTGTTTTGCTGTGTGGGGTGAATCTCATTTTCTTCAGTTAGAAGTGTTAGATGTAAGAACACATAATAAGGAGTGAGAATAAGCCAACTTTTCTTCAATTTTTCAAGGATTTCATCCATGTAAACCCTCCCTCTAATGATGGGGATCAAAACCCTCTAATAAGTGTTTTTCGTGAGCTGCTTTGACCACTCTTCCCCTCCCCAATCCCTGAATTCACCCAGTGCACCAACTTTCCTAGAAATGAGCTCCTCTAAACTCAATTAGGCTAGTCTCCATACAACAAATGGGTTGTTGCTGAGCCCACACATTTGATAGGACCTGAAGGGTTTTATATCTCATTAGTAACATCTTTGGGAACCCAGTGGGGCATTGGAGGAGAACACTGGAGAAATCCAGTCTTAAATAATAATGTTGTTGTTGTGTTGTTTCAGTCATGTCTGACTCTTCATGATCTTCATGATTGGGGTTTTCTTGGCAAAGATATTGATGTGGCTTGCCATTTCCTTCTCCAGCTCATTTATAGATGGGGAACTGAGGAAAACAGGGTGAAGTGATTTGCCCAGGGTCACACAGCTACTATCTGAGGGTGGATTTGAACCCATGAAGAGGAGTCTTCCTGATTGTAAACTCAGTGCTTTATCCACCACTCCACCTAATACTAATAATGACAATAGTGAGATTTTAAATAGTGTTTTATGATTCGAAAAGTGCTTTACATATATTTTCTCATATTCTCCTCATAATAACTGTGAGAAATAGGTACTATTGCGGTTTTTAGTTTAAGTTTTGCTCTGACTCTTCATGACCCCATTTGGGGGTTTTCTTGGCAAAGATATTAGAGGAGTTTGCCTTTGGCAGCTCATTTTTTAGATGAGGAAATTGGGGGCAAACAGGGTGAAATGACTTGCCCAGGGTCACATAGCTAGTAAGTGTCTGAGACCAGATTTGAATTTAGGAGGAGGACTCTTCCTGACTCCAGGCCTGGCGCTTTATTCACTATACCACCTAGCTTCCCCAAAAGTAGAAGTACTGTTGTATGTCCTCATTTCATAAATAAGGAAACTGAGCCTAATTTACTTGCCCAGGATTACACATTGAGGCAGAATTCAAACTCTGACTTCATATCTATTTTATGTATTAGTCTACCTAGTATTGCTGTCTGAAAGCAGAGTAAAGTAGTGGGAGGTGTAAAGGGAAAATCATGTGTGTGTGTGTGTGTGTGTGTGTGTGTGTGTGTGTGTGTGTGTGTGTGTGAAGAATGAAAGGGTCCTACCTGTGAGACCTAGACTATGTAATGTCCTTTTGGTGAGTTGCTGCTTTAAAAGCATTATTGAGAGTCTTATTTCTCACACATGGACACATGAGCTTATTCTTGGGAGCCTTTATGACTGTTTTCAAAATAGAGCTTCTCAGTGCAAATCAGAATGTAAATGGCAAAAGCATCAAAAGGTGGGATTTTTTTGTAGTCATTGATGTAGCCAAAAATAAGTCAACAGGAAGACATAAAAATTGACCCAGAGGAATGGAGGAAAGATGATGACTGGGGTTTAGACAGAAGAAATGAAATTCTATAAGGAGATGAAAAATGATTAAGCTCGACAGTTTTCCAAGGGTTATTAAGAACATTGTATATCCCCATGTTCTGGACTTGGAAAGGTATTTTTTTTCTCTTTCTCTTTTCTATTTCAAGCCCCTCCATTGGGGCTTCCAAAGCATCCAAGTTCTCACTGAACCTGATGACTCTTTGTACCTTGTGGCATGTGATTGCTGTGTTAAAGATGAGCGTATTAGAGGCTTTGGTGTTGCAGCCCATATTGTTGCAGACAGATGGACTTGACTGAGGATAACAGACCTATCCCCTGGGAAAAACAGGAGAATGCCGAGTGCATGACAGATGGCGTGAGAAATCTCTTGTCAAGTTGAGATTAGTAATATTGGATTAGTTATCACTCCTGATACTCTTGTATATAAGAAAAGGAAATATATTGTAAAAATGACTCTAATTATGTCTTTCTCCCCTCTTTTAACACATTGTTGATGAAATTTACAGCCACATTTGGGCACAGATGGCATCTTTATTTGAATGACTTTGTATTTCTGGTATAGTGATTTTTGGCATGTCTAGGCATCTGTCTGTCTCTTCTTAGGGGCTTTCATTCCCATGTGATTGTTTTTATTAAAAAATAAAGCATTCTATTAATTTTTCTGCAGCATTTAGAAATATGAGGGTGGGCATTCTTAAATAAATAATAGTTACTGGTTCAGAATGCTTTATTTTATTCTCTTATTTCTTAGGTGATCCCTGTATTTTTAAAGTCCTGAAGACTTTTCATCCCACTTTTTTTCTCTCCCTCTTCTCAGTTCCACCCCCCCCCAATGAAATCCATTCTAACATGGAGCAATTTAATATTCAGATGGTCAAAGAAGGTGAAGCCAAATGATCAGCTCTCCTCTGAGGTTCAGTTGTTAAGTAACAGAATGCCAAGCTCATCTTGCATTTGAATAGAGGCATGGTTAGGCACATCCTAGAAACAGCCATCCTTCCTGTCTATCTACTAATACTTTATTATCTTGCTTTAGAAAATAACCATTTCTTCATTTTCTTTACTATATTGAATTTTGAATGTGTTACTTTGCTTATAGAAATGGGAGCAGAAGAACCCAGATACAACCTCCTCTTAACTCTTGGCCATTGAGATTATTAAGGAATAATAGAACTAGGGGGAATTAAGGTTCAGGTTATGAATCACTCCTCTTGTTTTTATTTCTTTTCTCCCACTTATTACTTTGGACTGGGAGAGAGAGAGAGAGAGAGAGAGAGAGAGAGAGAGAGAGAGAGAGAGAGAGAGAGAGAGAGAGAGAGAGAGAGAAGGCTAGTAAGTTCTTGGAGAAAAGACCTTGTTCAAAATAACTTCCTCTTTCTCCTCCTCCTCCTCCTCCTCCTCCTTCTTCTCCTTCTTCTTCTTCTTCTTCTTCTTCTTCTTCTTCTTCTTCTTCTTCTTCTTCTTCTTCTTCTTCTTCTTCTTCTTCTTCTTCTTCTTCCTTCTTTCTTCTTCCTTCTTTCTTCTTTCTTCTTCTGCAGTTGGGGTTTAAGTGACTTGCCCAAAGTCACATAGCTCGTAAGTGTGTCAAGTGGCTGAGTCCGGATTTGAACTCAGGTTCTCCTGACTCCAGGGCCCATTCTCTATTCACTGTGCCACCTAGCCTCCCCTAACCACTTCTTTCCATAACAGACAAGTATACAATTTTAAAGTTATCTTTCATTTTCTATACTGTATTGAATTTTGAAGGTGTTACATTGTCCACAGCAAAAGCTTTGGGTGGTTTATTTTGTTTATTAAAGATCCACGCTCTACCACTCCACCTTCAGTGCTTCCCAGATAATATGTAACCAAGACTAATGCAGTATATTCATTTGATGTACCAGGGAGGATGAATTAGAGGAGAAAGAGGGGGAGAAACGGAACAATTCACAGGGAGAGGAATTGATGAGCACAGATAGTGGAGAAACTACAGCAGCCAAAGATTTTCTGAACTTAAGGAATAGGGACAGGCTTCCTAATCAGTGCCTTCCCTTTCCTTCTAGCTGTAGGAAAGGGAGAGGAGGTGTTACTTCTGAGAGGAGACTGTCTCAACCACACTGCATTCAACCCAAAGCTCAGTGTTACTATGTTTGAAATAGTGTGACCACTAGCAGTACAAGACTGCCGTAACGTAATGTCCTTTTGGTGAGTTTTTGAGAATACTACTTGATAGTCATGGTTATTATGTAATATCTCAATATCCTCCTTTAACTTAAGACCTAACTCCTCACTCATTGTCATAAAGCCCATTGCTAAACCAATCTGAACTACCTTTACCCACCATGCTGACTTTTTGACTGTTTCTTTAAGGAAAGTATAGTGGTAGGTATATTTTTGCCTTTTCTTATTGTATCCATCATTTGTCTTTTATTTGTAGAAATAATTCTGTTCCCAAGGCCTGAGACAATTATTTCTGCAAAATATAAGTTAGGAGAATTTAGGCCTCTGGGTGTTTGTTTACTCTAACCAGACCAGATCATTTCTAAATCTATTATTTCTGTGATTGGTGTACACAATTCTAATAATCTAAAAAAGCAATACCAGCATTCCCTTTTCTCTCCTACCAGTCAGTGAAGGATATCATTCCTATGTCATTTCTCTGTTTACTCTGCCCAATGTTACTTGAAGTGAGATTCCCAGTAGACTAACCCAGATAAATCCCTGTCTCATAAGGCTGTGTAGAACTCTTGGGTCTCTGGCTTTGGTGACTGATATGAAAAGGAGTTGAGAGATGATTGCCAGGGACTCTCTGTCCTATCTAAGTTCTTCCTAAATTTCCATTTTTTTTTACCCTGGCTCACAGGAGATGCTAAGCTACAGAAGTATGCCTTTCTCATTTGTTTCAGAAGGAGATAAACAGCTAGTGAATCAGAAAGGCAGAGGGAGAAAGGATATGAAGTTTGTAGCTGATTATGAAACTTAAAGAGAATTTGGGCAAAGGCGATTGACATTGAATCATTTATGGTTCTAAAAATCATTTCTCCTGGAACCACCTCTTTTCCTTGACATTTTAGAAATTTTAATGACTCTGTCAGAGAGTGTCCAATATTTGTATGTTCAAAGCAAGAGAGAAGATTCAGAGTAGGGAAATAATCTGAGCAAGATTGATTGGATCACAGAATATGAATTGGAAAGGAGTTGGGAAGTCGTCTATTCCTGTCCATCCCTGAGTAGGAGGCCTTTTATGATCAATTTTTGCTTAAAGATATCTAGGGATAGATAACATACACCCTTGTACTCTTGTACAACTCTAAGTATTAGGAAGTTTTCCCTTGTATCTCATTGAAATCTACCCTTTCTGATGGACTACTTAATAATCTATTTTGGTTATTACAAAGCAGATTAATTAATACATTTTTTAGTATATTCCTTGGATTTTCAGTGGAATCAGTTTTATTTTGAATAGAGTTTTGTATTTTAGGTTCACTATATGCAGACACTCCAAATTAATTAAACATATAATTTATTGGTCAGTAGTCAGACAACAAATATGCACTAAGGACTTAACTTGGGCCAGGTCTTACACTAAGCACACAGGATACTAAGAGAGACAAAAATAGTCTCTTACACTCTAGTGGTGCTTACATTCTAACATGTAAAGAGTTAGGTACATAAAAAGATATATACAGAGTGGATGGAAAAGTACTGACAGAGGGAAAGACACTACCAGCTAGAGGGTAGGGAAAAAGCCTCTCATAGAAGGTGGGATTCGAACTGAATCTTGAAAGAAGCAAAGGAAAATGAGAGAGCATTCCAGACATTGGGGAGAGCCAGCGCAAAAGCACCGAGATGGGAAATGGAGTTTTTTTGTGCCAGAAACAGCAAGAAGTCCAGTAGAGTTGGATTGTAGAGTGTGTGGAGGGGAGGGGAGAAAAGGGTAAGACTGGAACAGTAGGAATAAATTGGGTTATGAAGAACTTTAAATGCTAAAGAAATGCTAAGGAGAGGATTTGATCCTGAAGGTAGTGGGAACCACTTGAGTTTAATGGGTTGGAGTGTGACATGGTTGGACCTACACTTTAAATTTCTGTAATGAACTGTTTTCTTCAATAGTGATGAGAGAGATATCACATTTGGCCCCTGACTTAGAGTCTGTGGGATGTTGCATAGGAAAATGAACATGGTGTTAAAAAGAAGATAAGCTGGGCTAGATGAAATATATATTCAGTGGAGGCCCATACAGTCATGCACATGTGCATGTATATGTGTATATGCATATATACACATATGTATGTAGTATGCATGTATGTATGTGTATGTATTGAAAAGTGCCATTTCTCTGCATGAGTGCCTTCTTTTCCCTTGTCACATCACTATTATATGGTGTTAGTTTCCCAGGGGACCAGGAGCTATCCTTTATTTTTTTTTTAACTCTTTACATGGTGCTTCCATGTAAAGTAGTCTACGCACATTGGACATATGATGATGCTTCTGCCTGAATTATGAAATTTATTAGGGAGCAAGGTGAAGATGGGGCACAGGGATGTTCTTATTTCAGGAAGCCTGGATACAAAATCAGAAAATTTGGTGGGGGGGCTTCTAATTCAAAGCTCAGTACTACCATGGAGGAAATCACTTCTCATTGTAATGCTCAGGAAAGGCCTGATATGTCATCCTGCTAAGATAGCAATGTTCTACTGATTTCATCGTCCATGAAAATTCTTTTTTGTTGTTTTATCATGTCATGGAGATGTCGTTGCATCCTCAAAGGCTCTTCCAGTGGATTAAAAGCTTGAGAAGCTCCTACCAGTGAGGAAAGATCAATATTTTGGTTATTATAGCACTGATGGAAGATTGTAGATTTGTTATTTGAGATTATGATAGAAGGATTGTAATCTAGGGTTGGGAAGATAATAGGATGTGGACAAAATCATGAATTTTGAAGTATTTCAAGGAACTTTTTTCTGACTGGGATAAAGTAAGAATTTTAGAGAAAGCTAGCTTTTTAATCTAAAGATGTTAATTGGGATGCTTAGGGGATCCTGTTTTTTTTTTTAACTTTTTTTTTTAGTTTCATTTTCTTTGTCTTCTCAGCTTAGGAATTCCAATGACAGGAAGAGAATGTCTTCCATCCATAGAGATTTCATGAAAATGTAACTATATGCAGCTTATATAGTCAATTCTCTGTCGATCCCAAAAGGGAATGTAATATTTTGAGATAACAGAATTTGAGATGATCCACCAATTATCTTAAATCCCCCCATGCATCAATTCTACTAAGTTTTAATTGACTCATATATTTCTGTAAGAGATGGTATGAGGAATAGGAACAGATCACCTGAGACTCTAATTTTCATGTTACCCATGACGGGTTTAGATTTTACACTAAATTAGTTAGTGAAAGATATTTACTCTCTAGGGACTTCAATCTGCCTTGTATCAGCTTATTGGTTCTCTATATTTTTTTCTTCAAGCTCTTAAAAATAGTATCATAACTTAACTTAAAGATTAACTGCTTTGTGTTCATGAGAATCTTTAGTGCTTGAGATTCTATAATCTTGTTAAAATGGAGGAACTTTTTAGTCAGACTTCTTAGTCTTATAATGAAAAGTCAGAACAAAATATATGATTTTTGGCAGGAATAGGCAGGAATAATAATTGTATTATCAGGCAAAACAAAAATAAAAATTCTACATATAAATGTAAACAAGAAAATCATATTATGCTCAAGGGACATATTGAATCAATATCATTTTCAAATTTCTATGCTCCAAATGACATAGCATGTAAATTAATAAGGGAACAATTGACTGAATTGTGAAAAAGATAACACACTATTAGTGGGATACCTTAATATTCCTCTCTCAGAAATGGAGTTATTGAGGCAGCTACGTGGTGCAGTGAATATAGCACCCTGTGTTCAAATCTGGCCTCAGACACTTAACACTTAACTAGCCACGTGATCTTGGGCAAGTCACTTAACCCCAATTGCCCTGCCTTCCCCCAGAAAAGAATTGAACCTATCTATAGGATGATAAAAGGAAAATATAGACCTAAAATTGTTGGGGAATTTATACCTACATATTTATGGCACCTTTTGAATGGGAGATATAAAGAGTATACATATTTCTCAGAACAATATGCACTTTAAAAATTTATGTATAAGGGTTCAGAGAAATTGCAAATAAATTTAAGAAGACAAATAGTAAACATGTCCTTTAGAGACAATAAAATAGCAGTTATTTCAGGGAGCACAAACAAAATATGTGGATGCAAATGGAGAAATGAAATAGTAAATGGATCAAACAACAGATTGTAGAAATAGTTAAGAATTATGTGAATGACGACGATGATGAAACAACATACTAAAATTTCTGGGATACAACTAACGCAATCTTCAGAGGAAAAAGTATATTCCTAAAGACAAATTAACAAAATAGATAAGGAGAAGATTGAGGGACTAAGCATACATTTAAAAGTTAGAAAGCCAACAAATAAGCTCAATGCAAAAGAGGAAATATTGAAAATTAGAGGAGACAATAAAAAGTATGTGGTAACTGTAAGAATAGTGTTAGAAGAGCTAGAGATCAGAATCAGCTTAAGTTGGAAAAAAAGTTCAAGATAATGAAAAAGTCTTTATAGATGTATTGAGCAAAAGAGGAGGATTAAGGAAGGTACACACTATTCATTTCACTGGGTCCTGAGGTAACAAAGGGAAACACCTAACTGTCCAACAATTAAAAAAGATTGAACCAAACCAATTTTCATAACCCAGAATTCAACTATCCCAGTTTTTTTTCTGGGAATAGGTGTTGTGGACTCCATTATACCTTGGAGACAACCTCAATCTTCTACCTTAGACATGCTCTGTGGATGGCTCTTTAGAGTGGACAAAATGATAATCGATGACAGAGTAAATGGAATTCCTTAACACATTTCATTTTGGCTTTTTTTGTTCAAGGAGAATGATCCTTTGACCAAGTAGGCTAGGGGAAAATGACTTGTGAGCAGTTGGTACCCTGGATAATTAGAGACTTAGTAAGAGAGCACATGACTTCTCTAAAGGGGTTCAAGTCCCAAGCTCAATTGAATGACATCCTTGAATACTTTAAGAATTGGCAAATAGTATTGATGAGACATTTATTCCAGAGTGATCTTTGAAAGATCTTGAATAGGAACATAAAACATAGTTAAAGGCAAATATATTCTTAGTTATCAAAGAAGGAAAAAAGAGTGAGGTGTGCAAATTACAAGCTAAATCTGTGGTTCCTAAACTATATATTGCAGAATGCTTTAAATTTGAGAGGGAAACATGGATACTATTCATCTCTCAGCTGCCCTGCAAACTATTAGCTCAAAGCAGTTTATGCTTTCCCCACTGAATCACACAACATTCATTTTGATGACTGATCTAGAATAAGATGTTTTTCGTTTACTTGTACTTTTGGCCATGTCAGTGGCTTCCAGAACTATCATTTGTGATATCATATCTCTGCAAAACTGGTTTTTTGTCAGTTGCTATGATGAAAAGTACTAAGTAAAAATCAGCATGGTATAGAAAATGTCCAATATGATTCTAAGGTTTGAGAAATCAGGTAGTGCCCATTAGGCAAACACATCCCATTAATAAGTAATTTAAGAATAAAATTAAAGATTATTTTTTCTTCCAATTGAATTGTATTTTTTAAACAACCACTAATTCATTAAGACATAAGTACTTAATAATTTGGGCCTAACCATTTAACAAATGCAAATGTTAGGTGTTTCTTTTGTTTTAGGGGAATCATTACTGAGACCAAATTACTGACTGAGCCATTATTCAGACAAAATTACTGAGACACTAAAGGAGTTATGGACCAAGAATGTTAGGGAACTTTCATTATAAAACTTGGTTTTGATTTTGGCTAGATCCCCCAAGAACAGGTCATGTCTGGCGAATGAAATTTTTTGACAATAGTAGTAAGCTGGTAGATCAGGGCACTGATAAAGGTAATTGTTTGCCCAGTATTTAGAAAGTAATTTTGGAAAACATTTTTCCTGCCATTCCAGGGAAATTGGAGAGATATAGGAGGTGCTACAGACAGGAAATGAGATAGAGTGGCTAAATTAAAGGAGTAGTTACTAATGGTTTGATGTCAACTTGGAAAGAAACCGCTAGTGGAGTGCCCGTTAGGACCTGGGCTTAGTCCTGTGCTGGTGGACATTTTTTTCCTAATGGCTTTAATAAATGCATAGCTAGTACACCTGCCATGTTTGCAGATGACAAGGCTTGGATGGAAAAGCAAATTTGCATTTTCTGAGTTCAGGTTGTTTGAGGTTCAATTAAAAAAGTAACACTAATGATACCTAACCTCAGGCATGAGAGCACATCTGTAAATAGTAGATAAATAGACATGTGATATGCTGAGTTTTCCATCATATAATAATTCCTATTAGTTAATAATTTTCCTTATAATTCTATGCTATTTTTTAAAATTCTCAAGCTCTGGGTTTTCATCTTGTTGACTGACCCCAAAGAGTAATTATTTTCATTTTGAATTATTACCCTCACCTGTTGTTTACTCCAGAAAAATCTCCAAATATACTTTATGTCCAGCTTCTAACAAATGTAGTTAACAGAAGGATCCTAAGTTCCCATATATGTACTCAAGATGGTAAATGCATATTGGGCATAGAGTAGACTTCATTTCAATGGACAAAAGATGCACAAGACCAAAAGGACTGATGGGACATCTAAAAGAAGATACAGAAAATCCCCCAAAGCCCAGTATCTTTACAAAGAGGTTAACTCAGGGTTGCAAGTGTAGTGACATTTTAATATTATGTTGAATCCCTAATGCTTCCATGGGACTTGATATAGTCTTTCCCAGAGTCACAATGAACCTGGATCCTCTGGTTTAAACTATTCTTAGAAGGCAAGCACTTTGGGGAGTTTATAGTTCTCTTTTTATTGAACCCATACTGCCTGAGCAGTTGATTTAAGTTGTGTGTGTGTGTGTATGTGTGTGTGTGTGTGTGTGTGTGTGTGTGTGTGTGTGTGTGTGTGTGTGTGTGTGTGTATGGGGTGAGGGAATTTTGAATGCCCTGATATTTAGAAACTCATTTTAGGATTTTAACCCTTACTTTTACTTTGGTTGCAATGGCTTCATGGTTAATCTTCTTTTTTCTTGAAGAGATCCAGTACTCAAGAAATCTCCATTTTCTGAAAAGGTCTGGTAACCCAAATGCTCAAATTTGAGATTTCTCTAAGACAAGATTCTGCCTCCAAAAAAATCTCTATTTTTTTTGCTTGAAAGTTGAACTCTGAGATCCTATTCTTTTTTAATAGTATTTTTCCAATCATACGTAAAGACAATTTTTAGCATTAATTTGTATAGAATTTTGAGTTCCATTTTTTTCTCCCTCCCCTCTTCCTAAAATGGAAAGCAATTTGATATAGGCTATCTATGTACAGTCATATAAAACATATTTCCATATTAGTCATAGTTGTGAAAGAAGAAACTGATCAAAAGGAAAAAATTAAATAAAGTGAAATTAATGTGCTTTGATATACATTCAGAATCTATCAATTCTTTCTCTGTATGTGGATAGGATTTTCCACCATGAATCCTTTGTAATTGTCTTGGGTCATTGTGTTGCTGAGAAGAGCTAAGTCATTCATAGTTGATCATTCCACAGTGTTGCTATTATTCCTGGTTTTGCCCATTTTACTTTGTATGAGTTCATACAAGTATTTCCAGGTTTTTCTGAAATATGTCTGCTCATCATTTCTTATTACACAATAGTATTGCATTACATTCTTATAGTATAGCTTGTTTAGCCATTCCCCAGTTGATGGGCATCACTTCAATTTCCAATTTTTGGCCACCACAAAAAGAGCTGCTGTAAATATTTTTGTACATGTAGGTCCTTTTCCCTTTTTTATGATGAAAGCATATTCTTGAGGCAATCAGATTTCTCTCCTTTGTATTTCAGGAGCATAGTCAATGCCTTTTCAAGGCATAGGTGCAACTACACACCTCTTTCTTCTATGTGGTTTTTGGACTAGTAAAACTCAGTATTAGGTTTTAATTTCTATTAACTGTACTCAGAAAAGTATGGATGAACATATTTAACTCTCATATGAGACTACCTCAAGGTTAATGGATCATGTGGGAAAGAGACTATGTACATTCATGAGCTTCTCCCCATCCCTCCATTCCAAAATGATATGCACCATTGCTAACTGGTCAGTCTTCTGTACAGACAGAGAGAAGGGAAAAAAGTGGGAATGGGGGTGGGGAAATGACAAAAGTGGTCTGTCAATTTTCTTTTATAGTCCAGTGTAGAGGAATGGCAGATATAATAAGAATCCCAACCAGCCAATCATCTTGGAAGTGCCCAAATTTCCTGAAAATAATAAGGATCCACCCTCTTTACTCTGAGTAATATGCCAAAGACCATTCCTACAGATGTCCCAAAGACCGACTGCCATATAAACCCATCAAGTTAATTGCAATACTCCTCCCCTGACCTTTACATAGGCAATTCAGCCACTCAATAAGCCTTTATTAAATGTTTCTATGTATTAAATTCTCCTGTTATATGCTAAGTACTATATTAAGCTCTAGGGGAAAAAAGAAAAAAGAAACAGGCTTTGCCATCCATGAATTTATGCTGCATAGGGAGAAATAAAATGTATACATATAAGTATATTGAAAAAAGATATACAAAATTACAACAAAAACAAAAATAGGAGATAGAAAACAAGTATTAGCATGTGGAAGTCCAAGAAAACCCTTGGGTATGAAGTGGTGTTTGGACTGAGCTTTGGAGGGATGAAGAGTAAGTGAATCCTAGGTATGATGAGCTATTGATGCAAAAGCATTGAGACTTGAGGTGGAAGGCTGTCTGTGAGGAACAGTAAGAAGGCAAGTTTGGACAGACTGGAGAGTGTATGAAAGGGAGTGGTGGCTAATAACACTGGAAGTGGTAGGTTGTTGACAGTTAATTGATAGGCAGAAGAGCTTATATTTGATTATAGAGTTAGTAGGGAGTCACTGGAGTTTATTGAGCCTCAGAGTGATATGGTCAGGGCTGTCCTTAACTGTGTGGAGGATGGGTTTGAGAGGGGAGGAATGGTTACTTTAATAGTCCAGGAAGCAGATGATGAGAGCCTGAACTGGGATGTGATTGGAGAGAATAACAATGTGAGAGATATGGAGGTCAAATCAACAAGACTTGAGGACTGATAGGATGCAGAGGGTGAGAGAGAGTGAGAAGCCAAGAGTGGTTTCGAGGTCACAAGTCTCCATGATACTTTCAAAAGAAATAGAAAAGTAGAGAAGAGAGGTGGTTTGGACATGGGGAAGATGATGTAATATGTTTTGCACATGTTAATTTTAATATGCCTATGGGCCATTTAGGGAAGAATGTTTACTAGGCAATTAGTGATAAGGGACTTAAGCTTAGAAGAGAGATTTATGAAAGAATGAATTAATAAGAAAACATTAACTACATGAAATCAAAGAGGTCCTCAGTCATATAAAGTTTATGCATTAAATTATAATTAAACTTATAATGACTACTTAATGAATACAGATGAAAACCAAAATAATACTCTACATAGTTTTTAATATTAGAAATATTTGTTGTACTTTACCACATACTCCCATTCATTTTCCCCATATCAAAAACTTTGATGCTTTTCTCTTCTCTCAATTTCTAATTGCCTATGTGGCACAAAGAGAAAATGTTGTGAGATATTTTTTCTTAAAATTTTCTTCAGTAGCAAAATAAAAACAAATTAACTTAAAAAATGACAAAGTATTTACTGTGGGTTTACTATGTGCAGAGTAGTGTACTAAGTTCAGGATTACAAAAACAAAATTAGGATTGTCTCTGATCTTAAATTGCTTAACTTTAATAAGAGGAGACAACCTATATAGGGAAATGGTGGCCAGGGTTTTGTTTTGTTTTGTTTGTTTGTGGTATTTTAGGTTGGGGATGTCACAGGAATTGTGAGTAGAACCATGAGGGAATTGACAGACACATTTTGTTTTGTTATCAGTGGCAGGTTTAACTCGATTATGGTTCCAGGACTAAAGAGAGGTGAGTAGAGAGTTCATGCTTAGGGGTGGGGTAAGATGACAGGGAAGATAGCCTTAGTAGGGTTGAACTAAGTAAATATAGTAGACCATGTGACATACTTATCAATTGGGGTATTCTGGGTCCCAGGTTGAGAGAACCAGGGCTAATGGGATTAAGTTCCCCAGGCTTTGGACTCTGGGTCAGAGTACATAATAATGGGGCAGATGACAAAGTCTGGTTGTCCAGAGGGTGATCAGTGTGAGATACAACTTTCAAAAAAAGATCTGGAAGTTGTTTAGTTGGTGATAATAATTGAACCCAGAAGAACTGATGTGATCATTAAAAGAATGTAGAGAGAGAAGAGAGAGCCTTGGAGGCATGCCCATAGTTAGTATGTAAGCTATGGAGGAGGATCCCAGGAAGAATACTATGAAAGATAGGAGAACCAAGCAAGTATGCTCTCATTAAAACCAAGAAAGAAGAGTGTATAAAGAAGATTGTCAACAATTTCAAATGTAGAGAGGGCGAGGAGAAGGTGGATTGAGAAAAGTCCAGTGGATTTGGCAACTGACTACAACTGACTGCAGAATCATAGAGAGAATTCTGTGCTTCTGATTTCTCATGATATACTACAAACACATGTGCTTGTTTCCCATTCTGGTGACTGATCAATACCAGCTTGTCTCTTCTCTACTTTATTACACTGTTGGACTTGCTGATAGTTTTAAGTTAAGATACCACTTGTTTTTCTTTGAACTGAAAATTTGAAGTGCTTTAATTAAGGTATCTTATTTCCAAAGACTTAGTATTATTTTGTTGTTCTCATTTGTCACTCTCTTTATTTCTGTATCACTGTTTATTTGGCAAGTCTTTACTGTACATAGGACTCTAGTAAAGCTCTGAGAGGGGCTAACCAGTAGCCTGTGTGATATGGGGACCTTATTTTCTAGTGTGAGGAGAAGCCCCTGGCAGAAAAAGACATACAAATTCAAGTCTATTCTCTAAACAGAGAAACAGCAAGGAGGTTGTAGAAACTGTCAGACTGACTCACATGACAGAATCTAGAATGTTCAAATGGGGCAGAGGGCATAATCGTCTATTAGCACTAAAGAATTCTTTGAGAGGACTGCAAGGAGTGAGAGGCATGGGAAAAGAATGCCAGACATGGGAGAAATGAGCTCAGTAGGGCAGGCTTTTAATGGTAATGAATCATCAACAACAGGGCAGGTGATTCTAAGGATACTTTGACAGCCACAGCCCTTTCCTATGACATGGAAGTTAATAGAGGAAGAATACTCTTTTCATTCCTGGGAGCTGGCCAATTAATTAAATCATACTTTTCTCCAGGGAGAGGGAAAAGAATAGAAGAGGGGCCTTAGAGGAAAAAAAGGAATAGTATCACTTCTATCAGTAGTTGTGATGAAGTTGGCATGAATTGGCTCATTCAGCACTGAGATGGGGACAGCACTTTCCCATTTGCAAACAAGCATCCCTACTGCAGCGTTTTATGGGGACAACAGTATTGAGAACATTGAAGAAGGCCTAAGAACAGTTAACAATGCCAAAATAAAATAGGATTTACAGTTGGAAGGGACTCTGGACATCCTTGAGTTCAAACTATTCATATTAAAGAAAAGGAAACTGAAGCTTAGAAAGGTAATATTTATAGCAGAGTTAGTTTTGATCCCTAGGCTGCTGACTCCAAATCTAGAACTCTTTTTATTTATTTATTTATATTCTTTTAGTTATGTTAAACTTGCTCCCTTTTATGCCTCTAAGGTCCTCTAATTTGTTCTAAGAGCAGTAGGAAGATCCTGGTGAAGCTTCAGGGAATGGGAAGAGTGGCATAAGATTGACAATGTTTCTTAAGGAGAAACTTACCTACTTGATATGGGCTATTGTACCTTTTCCCTGGTGTGGAAACTCACAAGGAAGCAACAAGGTTAACTTGGGGCAGCATATGGTGCTGGCCCCATGTGACCAAGGGTGCTTATTCAGTATCTCTTCTATAATGCTAATTCTTGCCTCCGTACTAACAAGTCATGGAATTTCTTTCTTTCTTTTTTTCTGATAAAGGCCTCATCTCTCAAAAATACAGAGAAATGAGTCAAAGCCATTTATTTTTATAAGAATGCAAGTCCCTTCCCAATTGACAAATGCTCGAAGGATAGGAATTTCAGAGGTGACTAGGACCACAGGGATCCTCTCCAGTATGTGCCTAAAGGCAATTTTCTAGCTTTGAAGACCTATTTTTAAAAAATTAAAAATATTTTTTTGGTCTTTATTAATTTGTTTGTTTACTTTTAGTTTACAGGATTCAATTCTACAATTCCTTGAGTTTCAAATTTTCTTCCCCTCCTCCTCTTTTCCCCCCTTCCCCCATGGCAGCATACAATCAAGTATAGGATCTGCAAATAATTTCACATGAGACATTAATCAAGTTATAAAGAGGGATTGTATTGGATGAAATGAGCAAAGGGAAAGAGGAAACAAACCCAAACAAGAAAAAGACAAAGAGCAGGTAGTTTGCTTCAATCTGCATTCAAACTCTGTTCTTTCTAGTTCTTTCTCTGAATGTAGACATCTCTTTCCATCATGAGTCTTTTGGAGTTGACTTATAACCTTGCATTGCTGAGAAGAGTCCAGTCTATCAAAGTTGGTCATCAAACATATGTTGTGTCTGTAACTGTGTACAAATTTCTCCTGGTTCTGTTCTTCTCACTCAGCATCAGTTTGTATAAGCCCCCTCCAGGTAAATATGAAGTCCATCTGCTCCTTATTTCTTATAGCACAGTAATATTCCATTACATTCATATACCACATCTTGTTCAGCCATTCCCCAATTGATGGACATCCCCTTAATTTCCAATTCTTTGCCACTACAAAAAGAGCTGCTACAAATATTTTTGTACATATGGGTCTTCCTCCCCCTTCTATGATCTCTTTGGGAAACAACCCTAGAAGTGGTATTGTTGGGTCAAAGGGCTTGAAATTACTCACAGCCCTTTGGGCATAGTTCCAGATTGCTCTCCAGAATGGTTGAATCAGTTCACAACTCCATCAACAATGCATTAGTGTTCCAATTTGTCCACATCCTCTCCAGCATTTGTCATTTTCCTGTTTTGTCATCTTGGCCAATCTGACTGGTGAGATGTGATACCTCAGAGATGTTTTGATTTCCATTTCTCTAATCAATAGTGATTAAGAGCATTTTTTCATATGCTTATAGATATGTTTAATATCTTTCTCTGAAAACTGCCTGTTCATATCCTTTGACCATTTATCAGTTGGGGAACGACTTGTATTCTTATAGATTTGACTCGATTCTCTGTATATTTTCGAAATGAGGCCTTTATCAGAGACATTGGTTATAAAAATTATTTCCAATTTTCCACTTCCCTCTTAATCATGGTTACATTGGCTTTGTTTGTACAGAAACTTTTCAATTTCATGTAATCAAAATTATCCATTTTGCATTTTATAATTCTTTCCAATTCTTGTTTGGTTATAAAGTCTTTGCCCCTCCATAAATCTGACAGGTAAAGTATTCCTTGCTTTCCCAGATTGCTTACAGTATCAGCCTTTAAACCTAGACCATGAACCCATTTAGACTTGATTTTGGTGTACGGTGTTAGATAATGGTCTATACTATGCCATACTATATTCCAGTTTTCCTAGCAGTTTTTGTCAAATAGTGAGTTCTTATCCCCTAAACTGGTGACTTTGTGTTTATAAAACAGTAGATTACTATAATCATTGACTGCTGAGTCTCATGTTCCCAATTCCATTGATCTACTGCTCTATTCCTCAGCCAGTACCAAGTAGTTTTGATGACTGCTGCTTTATAATACAGATTAAAATATGGTATAGCTAGGCTACCTTCGCTAGCATTTCTTTTCATCAATTCCCTTGATATGCTAGATCTTTTGTTCTTCCAAATGAATTTTGTTACTATTTTTTCCTTAGTTCTATAAAGTAATTTTTTGGTAAATTGATTGGTATGGCACTAAATATGTAATTTAATTTAGGTAAAATTGTCATTTTTATTATATTAGCTCGACCCAGCCATGAGAAACTGATGCTTTTCCAATTAGTTAGATCTGACTTTATTTGTGTGAAAAGTGTTTTGAAGTTGTGTTCATATAGGTCCTAGGTTTGTTTTGGCAGGTAGATTCCCAAATTCTTTATAATGTCTACAGTAACTTTAAATGGGATTTCTCTATCTCTAGCTGTTGTATTTCATTATATATATATAGGAATGCCAAGGACATATGTGGGTTTGCTTTATATCCTGCAACTTTGCCAAATTTGTTTATTGTCTCAAGTAGTTTTTTACTTGATTCTCTAGGATTCCCTAAGTATATAATCATGTCATCTGCAAAGAGTGATAGCTTGGTCTCTTCTTTGCCTAATTTGATTCCTTTGATTTCTTTTTCTTCTCTAATTGCTATTGCTAACATTTTTAGTACCAGATTGAATAAGAGGGGTGATAGTGGACACCCTTGTTTTACCCCTGATCTTATTGGATATGCTTCTAACTTATCCCCATTAAATATAATACTTGCTGATGGCTTTAAATAGATGCTACCTATTACATTGAGGAAGGCTCCATTTATTCCTATACTTTCTAGTGTTTTTAATAGGAATGGATGTTGTACTTCATCAAAAGCCTTTTCTGCATCTATTGAGATAATCATGTGGTTTCTGCTAGTTTTATTGTTGATATGATCAATTACACTGATGGTTTTCCTAATATTCAATCATTCTTGCATTTCTGGAATAAATCCTACCTGATCAAAGTGTATTATTCTTGTGATAAGTTGCTGTAGTCTTTTTGTTAATATTTTATTTAAAAATTTTTTGCATCTATATTCACAATGGAAATTGGTCTATAGTTTTCTTTCTCCATTTTATCTCTTCCTGATTTAGGTATCAGTACAATATTTGTGTCATAAAATGAATTTGGTAGGAGTCCTTCTTCACTAATTTTTCCAAATATTTTGTAGAGTATTGGAATCAATTGTTCTGTAAATGTGGGATAGAATTCGCTAGTAAATCCATCTGTCCCTGGGGATTTTTTCCTAGGGAGTTCACTGATGGCTTGTTTGATTTCTTTTTCTGAGATGGGGTTATTTAAGTAACTTACTTCCTCTTCTGTTAATCTGGGCAACTTACATTTTTGTAAATATTCATCTGTTTCACGAAGATCGTCAAATTTATGTGCATATAATTTGGCAAAACAATTCCTAATTATTGTTTTAATTTCTTCTTCATTGGAGGAAGATTCACCATTTTCATTTTTGATACTCATAATTTGGTTTTCTTTCTTTTATTATCATATTGACTTATGGTCTATCAATTTTATTGTTTCTTTTTTCATAAAATCAGCTCTTAGTTTTATTTATTAATTCAATAGTTTTCTCACTTTCAATTTTATTAATATCTCCTTTGGTTTTCATTATTTCTAATTGAGTATTTAATTGGGGATTTTCAATTTGTTCTTTTTCTAGCTTTTTCAATTGCATGCCCAATTCATTGACCTCCCTTTTCTCTAATTTATTAATGTATGCACTCAGGTATATAAAATTTCCCCTAAGAACTGCCTTTGCTGCATCCCAAAAATTTTGGTTTGTTATATCATTATTGTCATTCTCTGTCTGTGTCTGTCTGTCTCCCTTTCTCTCTTTTTTGCTTTTTTGGAGGGCAACTGGAGTTAAGTGACTTGGCCAAAGTCGCACAGCTAGTAAGTGTGTTAAGTGTCTGATGCCGAATTTGAACTCAGGTCCTCCTGAATTCAGGGCTGGTGCTCTATTCACTGCACCATCTAGCTGCCTCATGTTGTCATTATCTTGAATGACATTGCTGATTGTTTCTATAATTTCTTGTTTCACCTACTCTTTCTTTAGGACTAAATTGTTTAGTTTCCAATTAGTTTTTAGCCTGTCTTTCTATGGCCCTTTATTGCATATGATTTTTATTGCATCATGGTCTGAGGATGATGCATTTAATATTTTTGCCTTTCTGCACTGACTTGTGAGGTTTTTATGCCCTAGTACACGGTCGATTTTTGTGTATGTGCCATGTATTGCTGAGAAGAAGGTATATTCCTTTTTAACCCCATTCAGATTTCTCCAGAGATCTATCATATCTAGCCGCTCTAAAATTCTATTCAGCTTTTTAACTTCTTTCTTGTTTATTTTAAGGTTAGATTTATCAAGTTCAGAGAGGGGGGAGATTACGGTCCCCCGCTAGTATAGTTTTGCTATCTATTTCTTCCTGCAATTCCCTTAACTTCTCCTCTAGGGATTTGGATGCTCATGCCACTTGGTGCATATATGTTAAGTAATGATATTGCTTCATTCTTGATGGTGCCTTTTAGCAGGATATAGTTTCCTTCCTTATCTCTTTTAATTAGCTCTATTTTTATTTTTGCTTTATCTGAGATAAGGATTGCTACCCCTTCTTTTTTTACTTAAGCTGAAGTATAATATATTCTACTCCAGCCTTTTACCTTTACCCTGTGCATATCCCCTTGTTTCAAATGTGTTTCTTGTAGACAGCATATTGTAGGATTATGGTTTTTAATCCATTCTGCTATCCACCTCTGTATTATGGGAGAGTTCATCCCATTTACCTTCACAGTAATGATTACTATCTGTCTCTTTCCCTTCATCCTATTCCTTCCCCCGTTTATGTTTTTGTTTCTTTCCTCTCCCTTCCCCTCCTTAAGGGTCTTACTTTTTACCACTGCCTTCCTCAGTATTCCCTCCCTGTGACCCTCCTTCTTTACCTATCCTTTCCCTTACTGCTATTTTCCTCCCTTATAATCCCTCCTTCTTCTCCCCCCCTTACCCCTCCTACTGCCTGTAGGGCACAATGGATTTTTATACTTATCAGAGTATGTTATTCCCTCTTTGAGACCAAAGCAATGAGAGTAAATTTTATACAGTGCTCTTCTCCCTCCCTCCTTTTCCTCTATTATAATGAGTTTTTGTATCTTTTCATGTTAGAATCTTAAACTTAATTGACTATGTTGATTCCTCTTTGAACCAGAACCAATGAGAATAATGTTCAAATGATGTTCATCTCCCTCTCTCTTTCCCCTCTACTATAGTATGACTTTATGCCTCTTCATATGGCATAATTTACCTTTTTATACCTCATTTTTTCCTTTTATCCCATTATTGTCCCTTTGAAACACTTAATAAGGTTGTTTTTTAATCATCAGATTAGTTCTTTTATACCCACACCCTCTATCTATGTATATCCCTTTTAAAGGTTGTGATAATCATATAAATTTCAATATTGACAGGTATAAGTTTCTCATATAGGGATGTAAACATTTTGCTCTTATTGCATCCCAAGTTATGTGCATGTGTGCATGAGTGTGTGTGTGTGTGTGTGTGTGTGTGTTTTCCTTGTTTACCTTTTTATGTATTTCTTGAATCTTGTAATTGAAGATCAAATTTTCCATTGAGCTCTGGCTTTTTCATCAGGAAAGTCTGGAAGTCCCTTATTTCATTAAATGACCATCTTCTTGCCTGAAGGATTATTCTCAGTTTTGCTGGGTAGTTGATCCTTGGTTGCAGTTCTAGCTTTTTTGCCTTTCGAAATATCAAATTCCACTCCATCTAATCTTTTAATGTAGAAGCTGCTTGGTCCTGTGTAATCTTGACTGTAGTTCCACTATATTTGAATTGTTTCTTTTTGGCTGCTTGCAGTATTTTCTCCTTAACCCTGTAATTCTGGAATTTGGCTACTATAGTTCTTGGAGTTTTGAATTTGGGATCTCTTTCAAGAGGAGTCCAGTGAATTCTTTCAATAACTATTTTACCTTCTGATTCTAGGACTTCAGGACAGTTTTCTTTGACAATCTCTTGGAGGATGTTGTCCAGGATGCTTTTTTCCAGTAGCCCAATAATTCTTAAGTTCTCTCTCCTGAATCTGGTCTCCAGGTCAGTTGTTTTTTCAGTGAGATATTTTACACTTCTAATTTTTCAATCTTCATGTTTTGCTTGATTGACTCTTGGTGCATCATAGAGTTCTGAGCTTTGATTTTACTGATTCTAATTTTTAGTGAATTATTTTCTTTGGTTAGTTTTTGAAGGTCCTTTTTTAGGGAGGTATTTTCTCCAGTTAGGTCACAAATTTTACTTTTTAAGGATTTGTTTTCTTCAGTGAGACTTTTTTCCACTTTAGTCACTGTAGACTGAAATTTATCTTCTACCTCTCTAATTTGGGTTTTAAGATCTTTCTTGAGCTCCTCCAAGAGTGCTTTTTGGACTTGAGACCAGTTTGTGTTTCCTTCTGTGGTCTCAGGTGTGAGTATAGAGTCCATGTTGTCCTCTGTATTTGGTTGTTCTTGATCACTATATTAAGCTCTAATAGATTTTCTTGCCTTCCCCTTCTCCTTCTCAGCTTCCTTCCTTCCCATTGTAATTTCCTATTTCCTAATTTTTCAGGCTGGGAGCTAAGGGCCTCGTTGTTGACTCTGTGCACTGTAGCCTCTGGGTGTCTAGACTGAGGCCAAAGCCAGGATTCTCAGTGTTTCCCCTGAGTTACCCTGAGGTTCACAGAGTAACCAGTGGGGGAGGGGTGGTCTGGCCAGATTTCCACCTCTATGCCCCTGGGCTACAGCTCAGACAGGCTCAGCAGGTGATATCTTCAGATTCCCCTGATAGTGCTGGGGTCCACCTGGGCTTCTGTTGTTAGTGCTTACTGGCTCCAACCCCTGGGCTTTGGGAACTCTTGTCCGTCAGGTGCAGTGGGGGTTGCTGGGATCCCTTCCTCCCTTCTCTTCAGACTCCTTACTGCCTCAGTTATACCCTTTCTCTGTGACTCCTAAGCCTAATGATATTTCTGCTATTTCAGGATTTTACTCTGGGTGGGACATTTATCTCTGGGTTTTCTTCATCAGGGAGGGGGAATTGGAGCAGCCAGAGTTTACTTTGCCATCCTGGTCCCTGCGAAGTCAGGCAGGTGATTTTTAAACTTCCAGACTGAGGGCTGATAGCCCCAGGAGAAGCTACTGTCTCTGCTGAAGGCCCTGAGCTTTCTCTTACCCAGCTCTGATGTATCCTCCCATCACTTGGTGAGATGGCTGGGAATTGCCCTTGGGGTGGATGAGTCTGCTGGCTGGGGCTCCTTCTTTCTCTGCTGTAGTCTACTCTCTAGTCTGAGCTGCTGCAGCCCCCATGTGCTCTGCACTCCCCCTGCCCCGACCCATGTGGGCATTTTCCTGGGATGGATTCTGCCATGCTTCATCTCCCAGTGGATTCTGACACTCCAAAATCCACTCAGATTCACTTTTTAAAATTTAGTGACAGTATTCATGGAGGAGCTTAGAAAAGTTACTGCTTCTGTTCTGCCATCTTGGCTCCACCCTGCCTTGAAGACCTATTAAGACAGTCCATTCCTCTTTACTTTAATCAGCTTTAATTGTGACCACATTTTAAAAATGACATCAGTCTTAAATTTGCCTATTAACAATATTCATTATTAGACTGTGAGATCCTTGTGATCAGGGATATATATATATATATATATATATATATATATATATATATATATATATATATATATATATATGTGTGTGTGTGTGTGTGTGTGTGTGTGTGTGTGTGTGTGTATGTGTGTGTGTGTTTGTGTGTGTGTATTTGCCTTTCTTTGTATTCCCAGTACTTAGAATAATGTCTGGAAGACAGTAGGTGTTTAATACATGCTTGATGACTTCTATCCATTGCTGCTAGTTCTCTCTGGGCCAGGCATAATGAATCAAATTTTGCTTTTGCATGAAATCACTTCAAATACTTAAAGACAGCTATCACGTCCCAAATGAGTTTTCTCTTTTCTAGGCTAAATATCCCCAGTTCCTTTAACTGATCACCACCAACATGATTCTAAGACTTAAACACACACACACACACAATTACAACACCTGGTTGTTTTGCTCTGAATACCCCAAGTCAGGGGTTTATAACTGTTTTGTGCATGTCATGGACCTTTTTATCAGTCTGGTGAAACCTCTGGACCCCTTATTAGAATAATAGTTTGATGTGAATAAATAAAAGACAGGATTACAAAGAAAACCAATTATATATAAATATATCATATATAAACATAATTAATGTGTATACATGCATATGTCTCTGTCTCCATATAATTTATATACATATACAAACATATCTCAACAAGTTCTTGAACTCCAGACTAAGAACCCCTGATATAAAACTTATCAGTGTATTTCATCAATGAGGTACCTAGAAAGGAATAAAATACTTGAGCTTTGAGCAGGGCCCTGCACAGTTGGCCACCATATCTCTTTTAATGTAGCCGTTAGTTTCTTTTTGGCTGCTTTCTCACACTCTTGACTAATCTTGCCACCCACAAAAATTCCTAGATCTTTTTTCAGGTGAAGTGTTGTCTAGCCATGTCTCCCCACCCTAAAGGCATGTCATCGTCAGTGTCCATGGGTTTAATTACTGTCTCCATGCAGATGATTTCCAGATCTACATAACCAACCTTTATCTCTCTCCTTAGTCACTTATTTCCAACCCTCTAGCTGATGTTTCAAATTGGATGTCTTTGGGGGCTAACCAAACTTTCCATGTCGAAAACAGAAGTCATCTTTCCTTTTCAAGCCTCTTTTCTGACCTTCCTTGCTTCTGTTCAGAGTACCATAATTCTTCTAGTCATATAGTTTCACAGCCTTCTCACTATCCTTCTCTCTTAGTGCCTCATTCTCCTTTATCTCACATACCAGTGGTTAATTCTTGTTATTATTATATTTCTTGCATCTGCCTCTTTCTTCCTACACCCACAACTCCAACCCTTGTTCCAGTCCTCGTTTGGCTTCTTGCCTGGACTATTGTAAGAGTCTACTAATTGAGGCCTGCCTCAACTCCAGTCTATCCCTCTGTTAAAGTCCAGATCTGACCATTTAATTCTCCTACTCAAGAAACTCAAATGTTCCCTATTTCCTCTAGGATCAACTATAATTCTTTGGTTTATCATTTAATGTTTTGGTCTTAGCCTGTTTTTCTAGCCTTATTCAGTAAATCAATCAGCAAGCATTTATGAAATATCTACATATTCCAGGCATCAAAGGAAACAAGCATTTATTAAGTGCTAGGAATTTTGCTAAGCACTTTACAAATATCTTATTTGATCCTCACAATAATGCTGGGAGGTGGTTAGAGTATTATCCTAATTTATAGTTAAGGAAACTCAAGTAGAGGTTTCCCAGTCCATTGGACTTGCCAAGAGCCACACAGCTAGTAAGTGTCTAAGACTGAATTGTAACTCGACTCTTCCTGATTCCAGACCTAGTACTGAGCCACCAGGAGTTTCTAAAATACAAATTCAAAAGTGAAACAATTCCTCTTCCTGCCATCTGTGGTCCAGGGAAATCGGCCTTCTTGCTGATCTTTACAAGACAGCCCATTCTCTTATCTCTGACCCATTCACACTGGCCTCTTTCCTATCACATGAACAGGACTCGTGGCTCAGGATATTTTCTGTTTCCTGCGTCTAAAACGTTCTTCTTCCTCATTGCTGCCTACTAACTTCCCTGGCTTCACTTAAGTCCCAATTAAAATCCTACCTTTTACAGGAAGACTTCCCCAAGCCCTTCAGTGCCTTCCCTCTTTTAGTTGCTTCCTATTTATCTTGTACATGGTTTGTTACATATTTGGCTATTTCTTGTCTCCCCCATTGAATGTGAGCTCCTTGGGGACAATGACTTTTTTTTTTCGCTTCTTTTTATATCCTGAGGGTTTAGCCCGGTATCTCTGCGTAGGAGGTGCTTAAAAAATACTTATTGACTGACTGTGCCATCCCATGACTGTTCTCCCTGGTCTGGAGTGGATTCCCTCCTCATCTCTGCTTCTAGAATCCTTTGTTTCCCTCGAAATTAAGCCCAGTCACCACCTTCTACATGAAGCCTTTCCTGTCACCCCCAAATGGTAGTACATTCTCTCTCCCCCACCCTCTCTCATACGCGCGCACACACACACACACACACACACACACACACACACACACACACTTCAATTCCCTTTTTCTTTGAGAAGAAGCACTTCATCATAGAATCATAAGATTTAGAGCTAGAAATGACTTAGAGATATAATATAATCTTCTAATTTGGAAGATGAAGAAACTGAGGCCAAGGAAAGTGAAATAATTTGTTCTTGGAGCTGGTATGTATCAGAGCCAATATCAAACACAGTTGTATTGATTCCACCCATTTGGTTTTATTCCATTGTAGCAGCAAGAATCCCAGCATCCCCAGGGTGGCTGCCAACACAGGTTCTTAGATCTGCTTTTCTAAAGGAAAGCAGCTCAAAATGGGTTAACAATCTTGCTTTAATCAAACATATGTCATTTACCTAGTTCAGGGGAAAAGGTCAGCACCCCGAACTTCAGAGAATACAGACAAGTTACAAGCAGACAACAAATACAGAGAAACATTAGCAGATAGGCTTCCCACTGTCTGACTATTACATCCATACCTAGTTAGTTACCTGAGAGGGAAGCACCAAAATATGGGTTTTCAAAACCAGGGAGCTCAATGGCTGCCCAGAGTCTCGTCTGGTCAAATCACATAACTCTTCTTAAAGTGAGCCCCAAAACAAAACCTCACATCAGGGTATATATAGCCTTCTCCTGGCTCAGAGAATGTCACAACCCTCTTTACCCACTGTCCAATCACAAAGTATCAAGGTGTGGGAGTTCCTGAAAAACAAGCCTCCCACCACAGGCTCCAGGTGACCACATTCAGCCTATTAGGGGGCAGAGTATATTTTCAAATCCTGGAAGGTTCTCGGAGTCACTTAAGCCTATCAAAGGGCCTAGAGGAAGGGAAGATCTTAAATTCCCACTTCCATAACATCCATATATCCATTTACTGATGCATCATGAGTTGCTGTAACTAAAGAGAAAAAAAAATCTCCAATCTTACCTTCTGGCAATGAGACTCTCCCAACAGATCCTTGGATGAAATATGCACAGTCCATTAATGGGCCCCATTCCTGAAGCATTCCCAGGCCATTGGAACCTAGCATAACTTGTCCTCTGCTGGCATAGCCTTTCAGGACCATGGTCACCTGCATTCCATGAAGAATCCCCAGGGAGGATGCCTTTAGACTTAGAGTTAGGATTAGCCCTTCAGATATGTTTGTTAATAGTATTTCATTTTTTACAGTTATATGTATAGCCAATTTTCGACCTTCCTTTTTTTTAAAAAAGCAATTGGGGTTAAGTAAGTTGCTCAAGGTTACATGGCCAGTTATTTCTGGATGTGGTGCTATGTATCTGAGCCCATATTTGATCTTCAAGTCATCCTGACACTGGAGCCGGTGCTCTTACTCACTGAGCCACCTGGCCGCCCCTAAGCAATTGGGGTTAAGTAACTTGCTGAAGGTTACATGGCCAGGTGTTTCTGGTTGGGTGTTAAGTGTCTGAGCCTGGGATTCGATCCCCAGGTCATCCTGACACTGGAGCTGGTGCCCTTACTCGCTGTGCCACCCAGCCGCCCCTGACCTTTATTTTTTAAATAAGATTTTGGGGTTTCAGGTTTTTCTCTTCCCTCCCTTCCCTATCCCCAAGATGGCAGGAAATCCCTTCAGATATTTTTAAAAGACATCTACAGTGTCTTTCTTTAAGTCCCCTTTTTTATAGGCTAAAGTATCTACTCTCAGTCAATTCACATGAGATGGTTAACAGACACCTCCTTGGCCTAGTTAATAGGCTTATGTTCATATCCTTTTCTTTGTTGATGTTTCTCTTAAACATTCCTACTTTTTAAAAGAAGAAATTGCCTTCTCTTCCTTCCAAGTAAAGATAACTATGCCATATAGCTTTGTCAAATGATCTTCTCCATGGAGTGGCCTCATTTTAAACCAAGATCTTTACTTACTGGCATGCAAATAACGACTGAAGAGGACTTCTAGTTAAGATGGCAAGGAGAGGGGTTATAGAGAAACACACTTTTTCCTACAGAAAACCAAGGGAATATCTGAAAATGATCTCAGAAAAGAAAGAGAAAACTGAAAATAAACTGAAGTGAGCTCTTTGCTCTTGGCCAGAACTATTCAGTCAATCAATCAATCAATCAATCAATCAATCAAGTATCAATTTTGTTCCAGGCACTGTGCTAAGTTCCAGGGATACAAAAAGGGGCAAGATATAATCTTTGCCCTCAAGGAGCTCAACAAACAAATGGATATAATAAATTTCCAGAATAAATGAGAAATAATTAAGAGAGGGAAGGCACCAGAATTAAGAGAAGTTGGGGAAGGCTTCCTATAGAAGATGGGACTTTAGTTGGGACTTAAAAGAAGGCAGGGAAGCTAAGAGACTGAGATGAGGAGGGAGAGCATTCCAAGAATGGGGGCAGCCAGAGACAATGCCCAGATCCAACAGATGGAGCATTTTGTTCATGAAATAGCCCAGAGGCCAGTGTTACTGGATCAGAGTACATGGTGTAGAGTAAGATATGAGAAGACTGGAAAGGTAGAAGGGGACCAGGTTGTGAAGGGCTTTGAGTGCTAAGCAGAGGATTTTGTTTTCAATTCTGGAGGCAATAGGGAGCCACTGGAGCTTGTTGGGAATGGGTGGGGGTGACATGGTCAGACCTATGTTTCAGGGAAATCATTTTAGTTGCTGAATGAAGAATGAAATGGAGTGGGGAGAGACCTAAGGCAGATAGAGCCGCTATGATGATATTACATTAGTCTAGGAATGAGGTGATGGGGGCCTACACTGGAGTGATGACAACATCAAGAGAGAAAGGGCCTACCTGAGAGATACTACAAAGTTAAATTGACAGGCCTTGTCTATAGGTTCAATGTAGCAGGTAAGAGTGAGGAATCTATGACAACTCCTAGGTTACAAGACTGAGGGACTTGTAGCATGGTGTACTCTTTTCAATAATTGGGAAAATACACAGTGGGAAGATGTAGGGAGAAATATGATGCATTCCATTTTCAAATAAGAATGGCAGAAAAGATGAGTAGCCAAATTGGGGCAACCAACACCAAGTCAAATAAAATTGAAATCTGGAAGAGACAAGAAGAACCAGGACAAAGAAATGCTCCTGCAAATAGACTTGAACTCAGTCAGAGCTTTGAAGAAGGAGGTTGCAAACCTGAATGACCTCTATTAATTGAAGTTCTGAAGCCAGAACCTGGCCCAGGTCTGTCCAAATTGAAACTAGGGACAGAACTAGCCTCTAGTCATTACTATAAAGAGATCCTTAGCATAACTGTGAATTTCTCAAAGCACTGGAAGATAGCTCCATGTACTGGTACCAGAACATGTTGGGGTTCACTTCTGGAGGCCTGAGATCAATATGATCTCCACTATTCCACTGGAGTCCATCATGGCCATAGCAGAAGATAAGACCACATCCTAATTGGAGTTAGTATGAGAAGATTAGAAAGACTACCCAAAGCCAGAACCCACAGTGGACAACCAGGAGACTGAGAGAGAAGCCAAGGATGGAGGCAGAGGATGGGACATATAATTATCCATTCCATTCAGATTGGCAGTGGTGTTCAGAGGGAACAGCACCAAAAAATGAGACTAAAAATATGACTAAATAGAAGAAAACACTGAACCCAATGGAGAAAAATGATGAGTTAAAACAGAGTTAATCTTGAGTTAAGAGAAAACTAAGTGGTAAAGTAAGAAAGAAAGAGTAACTCTAGGACAATTATAATAGAACCTCAGAGAAAAAAATTAGCTGACCACAAGGATTATATATGTGGCTTGAAGAAAGGAAGCAAAACATTACAAAAGAAAATTATAAATAAGAGTTTTAGGAGAAAAAATTGAGAAGAAAATAGTCTAAAACATAAGATGAATAAACTTACCCAAATATTAGACTCCTTGAAAAATAGGATGTTACAAAGGGAATTTAATAATTCCATGGGACAATAAGAACTAGTAGTACAAAGTCAAAATAGCATAAAAGCAGAAAAAACATGTTACCAACTATCAAAAACAACTGTACTAGTAAAGCAATTGAGGAAAGAAAATTCAAAGAATCACCAGGTTCTCTGGGAATCATGAGTAAACAAAAGACAGTGAAAACCTATTTCAAACAATCATAAAAGAATGTTTTCTAGAGCTATTAGATATGAATCACCTCTGGAATAAAATCCCCAAAGGAAAAGATCTAAGAATGTCACAGCCAAAAACAAGAACTTCCAGGTCAATGAAAAAAACACCATCAGCTTCCAGAAAGAAAGAATTCAAGTAACAAATAATCACAGTTTAGATCACACATGACTTTATGACAGCTACTATGAAAGATAGTAAATCTTGGAATATGATTTTCCAAAAAGTCAAAGAGAGAGCAATACAACAAAGAATAGCTTATTCTACAAGACTAAGCATTACCATACCAGGAAACTAGACCTTTGATGGATGAGGGCTTTCAAGCATTCTTGATTTAAAAAATAAAAGAGATCTGAGTGGAAACTTTGAATTGCAAACATGGAGTCAGGAGAAACCTAGAAAGTCAACCACATTTGGGCACTCAGAAAAGGCCAAACAATGACAAAGTACCTATATTTTAATAGGATTCCTTCAGAATCTTTATGTTTTTAAAGGGTTATAGATAGAGATTAAGACAAACATGACTTGGGACTGGCTTCTTTCTATTTTGTTAATTTTGAGAGAGGAAAGAAAAGACAGGTTGGAGGGAGGGGAATGAGCATTTATATTGCACCTACTATGTTCCAGGCACTGTGCTAACCACTTTTAAAAATGTTATCTAATTTAATTCACACACTAATCCTGTGAGGTAGGTGCTGTTATTATCCCCATTTTACAGTTGAAAGTACTGAGACTAACAAGAGGTTAATTGACTTGCCCAGAATCAAATGACTAGTGTGTCTGAGGCCAGAGTTAAACTTAAGATGGAGGAGAAACTTACTATTTGACATCAGTGGGGTATGAAAGAATGAAAGTATATAAACCCAGAGGAATGGATAGAGAATCTAATATAATAGTCTCGCTCTTAACTTTATAAGATAAAGGATTGTTGAACTATACCTACAGAGTGTTTGGCACAGAAATACATCAAATGACAGAGAAACAGGTAGGGACAGGGAAAAGAGGAGGAAGATGAGTGTAAGAACAAGGTAGGGCAGAATTAAAGATGGAATATTCAAGAGAAAAACAAATGTCAGCTTCAGAATGTCATTCATAAAGGAAGCATTAAAAGAGAAGGAAAGTTGTCAGAATTTAGAGACTGGGATCTGGGTATAGGGAGGAGATAAGGGGCAGAGGATTGGGACAAACCATTTCCATCACTGATTGTGGATTCTGACCACATTTCCTCTCATTCACTATTTTCTTCTTTGTAAAGAAAAGGACTGGAGGAAAAGAGGCAAACGTATAAGAGATTATGATAAAGAGAAATACAAAATTAACAGTCTTAATAGTGCATGTGAATCAAATGAACTCCCCCATACAGTGAATGGAGGGTAGCAGAATAAAGAACAGAAACTTAGAAGATTCTCAGTTGAATCATAATTAAAGTTTTGCAAAAGTGAGGGTAGGTTGTAATTTGCATTGTTGAAGGGAATTCAGACACTGGAACACTGGAATCTCCTCTTTTATTATAAGACTTTTTCTAGAATAATTCCTCAATGTAAACTTTCTTTTTCCAGCAATGTTAATTATAAGTAGTAATCTCTGACACAAAAAGAATTAGAAAAATTGGTAATAAAATTTAATGGCTTCTTACTATTAGTACGACAGTCAGTCATCATAAAACTGAATTTAAGTTAAATAAAATTGCCACAGGCAAAAGGGAAGAAATCAGTGAGATATTTAATGTCAGCCTTTTAATACCCAGGATAAGATCATGATGACAGCTACCAACTTATTTTTATGATCTGGGAAATACATGAAAGATAATGTTTAATCATGTGTCACCTACTGTGATTGGTGAGACAAATATTTGTAAAATGCCTTTGCTGCCCTTTTAGATTTTTTGTATATTTTTATAGGATCTGCTCCATTAGGTAACAACAGAAGGGCCTCTCTTTGCATTGGGGTGTGTATGTGTTTTCTCCTCAGAAGTGAAATCAGCACTGGTATGAAGTATCTGATTCATGAGTTCTCAGAACTGATGTCTTTTATTCCTCAAATGCTGATAGCACAAGGAGGCCCCATGAACAGGAGAACTACGCCTCACATACTTGTCATTGAACTTATGCTTGGATACATCTTCCTTATTCAAATAGGACAGGACTGTGTTTTTGAGAGAATCTCTTGAAGTGATAGATTTTTTTTTCTGGCTGAGGTACTCAGATTGCCAGTCTATAATTTCTACATTTTCTCTTTATTTTGTAGCTTTAATGCAATCATAACTCTGAGTAATAGTGGTCTAAGGTACAGTGTCTAGCATAGTAGGTGCTTACTAGATGTGTTGATTTACTGACTGCCTGAGCTGGTCTCCAGAGGTAACAGACTTCATCTTCATGCATTGCTAGGGTTTTGAGGAATGATTTGACTTGATAATCATGAAAGGCAGGAAATTAATTGATTCATCTAATGAAAGTAATGAGGTTTAATTAACTAACTTTGCACTGACCGTCCAACCCAAATCTTCCTTTTATCTTTGAGCCCCCATAATTCACTGTTGTGGTTTGATCTTTGTTCTCAGAAATCCATTATAAGCCCTTCCAGATCAGTCAAAATGTATTTCAGTTGCTTTAAGGAAATGACTTTGTGTTGCCTGTCTAAAAAGAAGCTCCATGCCTGTCTTCTAGGTATGAAGTATTGCATCTTTTATGAAAATATTTCATATTTCTTCCATATGAGCATGAACTCAGAACTGAAGGTTTTTCAGGCTTACACATTTGCTTGAATGTTACACAAGTAAGGATCTCAATCTTTTTAATCTCCATATAAAACAATGGCCAGCATTCATAAAGTACCTTAAAGTTTTTCAAAGCACTTTACAAATATTTTTTCATTTGAACCTCCTGGCATCTTGGGAAGTGGGTTCTTTTAGGATCTTTATTTTACAAATGCGGAAACTAAGGCACTGACTTGCACGGCATTTTCCATTGAATTTTTGATTGCATCTCCTTCGTGAAGGAGAGTGATATGGATCAAAATGTATTTCATTTCTTTCTTCTTGAAACACCCCCCACCCCCAAAACAAACAAACTGGATTTTTTTTCACATAGTTAAGAAGTGTCTGAGTCTGGATTCAGACCAATCTTCCTAACTCCAGTTCCAGTGCTCTATCAGTGGCACCACCCAGCTACATGTATCCTTGTTAAATTGATGTTTTACATGGACCTTCTTGGTGTCATGTGTATATTTTCTCTAACAAGAGTGTGATTAGGGTCTTTATCTCTTGCACTGGAGTACCTCACAGGGAGCTGGGTGTGTGTTCGTTGGCTCTGAGGAGATGGGATGTGTGCTCTGGCTTAACTCCTGAAGGAATTGCTCTTTGAGTAAATTCATCATTCTCTCCTTGGTCCCTGTGACTTGGGTGTCATGTCAAAGATGAGTGGTGATTGAACTAGGAAGACCCACTTTTTTCAGCAAGAAAGGAAGAAGATCCCACCTCTCTTTCTCTTCCTCTCCTTAAAGTGTCCTCTTTGTTGGGGCATCTCCTATTTTATTGCTCCTTTGTGCTTATTAAAGGAGACATTGTAACATTGTGCCAAGGAGAAAGTAAAATATCAGTTCAGTAGTTCCTTAAAATCCCTTTGCCTTAACCAGAGAGCATTAATAGGTACTAAGTCATTGTTTCATGTTTTAAATGCACATTTGTGAAACTTTTGTGTTCTGAGTATTTCTTTTGTTGTGGAGGAAATAAATAGCTGTCCTGGACCTAGTATCTGCTTTCAACACTGAGGGCCTTTTATGGAAGAGATCTTTTTAATCCTTTTCGGACTGTAGACATGAATCAGACTTAATCTCTGTTTATGAGATTTTTTTCCCCAGAACTCAGGGGTGGGAGCAATGGGTCAGAGAGAGTATAAGAAATCTACCCTTGGCACACAACCCAACTTGGGTGTTAAGTTTCCCTGGTATTAAACTCTCATTCACATGAGTTCCAAACTTGTTCCTGTCATAGGGACAAGTGACCCTTGGACCATTGGTGATAGCTTTTCAAATTGTTTACTTGATAAAAAAGATTTTTTAATCACTTATGTGCTAGATACTGTGTAATAACTTGGGCTTCACTTATGTAATAATTATTAAAAATTTTGAACTTTACAGTTTTAGTAGTAATTGTGTGGTAGAGCAGGGCAAGTTCTAGGGGAGGGAAATTTGGAGGATACTTTTTGCCTACATTGGATGGAGGAAAATAAAAGTTAATCTTAAGTGAATTGAAAGCTAGTAAAAAGTTTAATGGAAAATTCTGCAGTTTTACTTTGGTGCTCACAATTTTACTTTGGGGTTCTAAAAAAATGAAAAAAAGTTATTATATAGCAGTAGGCTTCTTTTTTTTTCCTGTGGATTTGTAGACATCACAGAAAAGAAAAAAATTACCTCCTTCAGTTGGAAGGGAAAGCCAAGGTTAGCTTTTATATTGCCTTTGGAAATAGATACTTTCAAATGTAGGCAAATAGCTTTGCAGTAAATGGATTATTTAAACAAAACTCCTGTGCCAAGATAAGGCCTTACACCAGTAACATAGCAACTGTAGGTATAAACTTAGTTTTGCCCACAAAGATGGCAAGAAAGTGAGTCATTAGCATGAAAAGAGAGCGGTGGTGTATTGCCAACTCAGAAATGCTAATTATCTTACCTGAAGAGGGAAACCCACTGCTGTGTTGGCAAGGTTTTTCCCATCTCTGAGTATGAAGCCCATGGGATCATGGTCCTGCTGTCACTCATATCAGAGAGAGTCTTGAGGATTTCCCAAAGACCATACACTTAATTGAGCCTCTATTAAATTGTGTGCCTAATTTTGAAGAAATACATTATCGGAGAAATGTATAAATGATAGAAACAGATGACTTTATTACTTGACAGAAGACTTAGTCATACTCCTAGGTAATTTCATTTAAAATAAACTGTTAGGGTGAGGAGGCAAGACATATCTTGGCATTTGAACACAGTAAAACAAAGTTTGTGTGCTTCATGAAGGAAAGCAATATGAAACAAAAATATTTTGTTTACTTTTTTCTCTTTTTTAAAAAAAACTGTGGTTTTGTATATTATAAACTTGACAGAAGTTTCCACATGCAAAGAACAGCAATTGAGGATTGATTATGAAATTTTATTGCTTACAGATTTTTTAAAGACACAAATTTAATAAAATTATATATGATGTGATATATGCACACATACATGTACACATATACATATATATTGATATATGCGTACATATAAACACATGTATATACACATATAAAAATTTAACATGTTTATTCCAAAACTTATTGGCATCTATCAGTAAACTTTTATTCTTTACTGTGCATTAAGAAAAAGGTTTCATTGACATATGTTTTTTTTCTTTTCATTTTTGGGAACTTCATAATCATAAACTTCTTCCTTCTCTTTCCTCTCCCATAAAACTCTGTCCTTTTACTAAACAAACATGGCCAAAGAAAACATGCCACCCCTGCTCCCCCATATATTGTCAGTGCCAAAAAATGTGTACTTCATTCTTCGCCTACAGTCTATCCCCATCCCTGTCCAAAGGTGGGAAGCCTACCTATTCCTCAGTCTTCTGCCTTCATGATTATCCATTGAATTGAGCTGAATTTTTAAAAAACTTTTGCAGTTTTTTGAACACAGAAAATTGTCTTAGTGGTTCTTATATCACTTCATACAAGTTATCTTAAATTCATCTGAATTTATTCCTTTTTGTCATTTGTCATGTCATAATAAGATTTCATTACATTAATGTAGCATAATTAGCTTAACTATTCACCAATTGTTGGGTAATCTCTTTATTTTTTCCAGGTACTTTTCTGTTCCTTTTTAGCATGTGATTGTTTTCTCTGAGATGTTCTGCTTGTAGTTGTTATGGAATTACTATTCCTAGGTTCATCTTTTGGGCATCTCTTGACCCACAACATTTCTTCATTATGTTGGGTGTTTTCTTTACTCAAGCAATTGACTTAATAAGCTTTATTATTAGGGCAGTGAATCCTGGGATTGACTGTGTCACTGATTTTCTGTGTGACCTCAAAACCTGATCCTTTGCACCAGTTTCCAAATTGATAAAATAATAAAATAAAATCAACTTTTTCTCTAAGGATTTTTGTCAGAAATAGCAAATGTTGGGAAAACTATCTGTAAATGTGAATGTTAATTATGAAAGGTTGTGCTATTGAGAGCAGAGTTTCTTTGTATAAAATGTAAAGAATCTAGTTTAGATTTCCTATCCATTCCCCCTTAATGCCTAATTTAAGCAGCACCTCCTCCTTGAATTATTCCTTTACTCTCTTCTCACTCTACCTTTACCTAACCTGTTAAGGGCAGCTCTCTCCTTGGGCTCTGTATTAGAATTATTTGCTATTTTGTTTTATCTCTCGACTACTCTCTAAGATCCATGAGGGCAGAGACTGTGTACAATCTAAACTTTTCTTAATCAAAATGTATTTATCTCAATGAATGACAGCTCTCTGTACCATTCAATCAGTTAGCTTTTATTAAATGCTTCTTTTGTGCCAATCATTGTACAAGGCACTGAGGATACAGAAGGAAAACAATAAATTCTCTGTCTTCAAGGATCTTGCATTCTTTTGGGGGAAGAATATGACATAAACTACCCTCCTGTATTCTCTGACACTCGTACAAAAGAGGCGGTGAAAGAGAGTTAGGTTTAGCCCTAAACTATGATCATCTCAGGGTTTGGAGTTGGGGTTAGCATATGGAAGAATATACTGACACTTAGATATGTATTTCTTTTTTCCCATTTTTATTATATTAATACATATTTATGGAATAAAACAAGCAACTCCATGATATAGTACAATGCAAAAGATGATTGTAGATGAAACTGCACATCTACTTTGCATGATTTTTCTATTTCTTTCAAATACGCAACAAAATATCATGTAAATTTCTTTTTTCCTCCTTTTTTCTACCTTCCCCCACACCACCCTACAAATGGCTTCCATTAGACACAAATACACACACAGAGAAGCATATATACATATACATACATACACAATACATGTATGATTATTCTATATTTCTATTTATCAATTCTTTCTTTGGGTACAGATAGCATCTTTCTTCATATGTCCTTCACAGTTAATTTACAAAATCTAAAAGACTGGCATTTTAATTGGTTTTAGGTATGTTTAATTGGACTGAGATCACTGACATTATTATTTTAATATGACATTGTTGAAAGGCATATAGTTAATCAAAGTTGTTCTTAATATTGCTGTTACTGTATACAATGTTATCTTGGTTCTGCTCATTTTGCTCTCCATTATTTCATGCAAGTTTTTCTAAGATCACTGAGCTCATAGTTTCTTATAGCACAGCAGCATTCTGTCACAATCATATATCTCAACTTGTTCAGCCTTTCTCCAATTGATGGATATCCCTCCAATTTCCAATTCTTTGAAACAAAAAAGAGAGCTGCTATAATCATCTTAGAATATATATGTTCTTTTCCTTTCCCATGAATCATCTTTAGAAATAGATCTAGTAGTGGTGTTGCTGGGTCAAAGGGTATAGGTAGTTTTATAACTCTTTAGACATAATTCCATATTGTTCTCTAAAGTGGTTGAATTAGTTCACAATTCCATCTGCAATGAATTAGTGTCCCAATGTTTACACATTCCTCCAACATTTGTTTCTTTTCCCTTCAAACACTTTAGTCACTCTGGTAGGTGTAAAATGATGTCTTAAGGATATTTCAATTTGCATTCCTCTAATCAATAATAATTTAGGATATTTTTTCATATGACTATAAATTGTCTTTATTTCTTCATTAGAAAACTGCCTGTTCACATCCTTTGACCATTTATTAGTTGGGGGATTTTTATATTAATATATTAAATAAATATTCTATATTTATTTCAGAAAAAGAGAGTAGCAGGCATATACCATGAAAGGAAAGATAGGACCTGTGATTTCATTGGTATAGAGAACTCTCTGTGAGGAGTTTTTTTTTTTTCAACTCTGTAACATTAGATTCAAAAGTGTTCAGTCACAGAGTGGGTAGCATTCTGTGATCTGAAATTTTGTGGAGGAGGTCAGCCCAGTTGGAATGAACAACTCTTAGGGATTGAATTCTGAAGGCAGAAAGAAAAGCAGCTCCTGTGAGGAGGAAAAAGTGGGAAAAGGGTGGAATTTAGAGTAAAAAAAGCATGGATTTTAACCCTGATTTTCCTTCTTACCACTGATGTGACCCTGAGAGTTGTTGTGAGGATCAAATGAGATAATATTTTTAAAGTGCTTTGCAAACCTTAAAGTGGGAGCTAAAATACTAGCTCTTGGCAAAAGCTACAGATCAGAATGTGGTTTATTCTTTTATTGTCTTGACTTAAGAAAGTGATAGAGCAAATGTTAATAATGCTGAGTAAGCTTAAAAGTGAGTGATGTAGGTTTTTCTCCCTGATTATCTGGTTCTTAAACATTTACCATCACACCCCTGGACTAAAAGAAATGTAAGAATGAAGGCAGGGTGCCTGAACCGATTTAGGTATTGAGGTTAGTATGTTTCCTTCTGATTCTGTGTTAGATTAATCTTTTTTTTTCTTTTATTGAACCATTGTTGAATATGTTACCTTCATGATAACATTAAAATTTCAATGTAATTTTAAGCTTTAAAAACTTAAAATTGTGCTTAGACTCAGGATACAGAACTGAAAAATTTAACCAGGGGTTGAATTTTCAAAATAAAATAGTATGAGGTACATCTCTAATAGTTTAACTATTACTTAGAATCATAGAATTATAAAGTTGAAAGGAACTTTTACTTATATCACACACATACATGTACATACATATACACACATATACAAACATGTATGTGTATATATGTATATGTGTGTATGTGTGTGTGTATATATATATATATATATATATATATATATATATATATATATATATATATAAACTTAGATTACCCAATCTTCTCATTTTTACAAATGTGGATGGGAAGCTTTCATCAATAATAATGAATGGCTTGCCCAAAGTCATACCTCGACAACTGAATGTTGAATCCTGTTTTCCCAATTTCTCATCCACCATGCCCTCTGTTGTAGGGGTGTCTCAGACTTGCATGAAAATCTAGGTCTGGGCTCAAAAGTAATAACCGTGATTGGGAGGTAGAGATTAGAAAGACCTGAAGGGAATCAAGTCAGATCCTGGGGGTTGATCAGATGAGATAATTGAATATAAAAGCCCATTACAAAGTGATAAAGAAAAGATTCTCTTGAACTGTCCAGCTGTCTAATTGAAGCAATCACAGAATTCTGTTTACAAAATCTAAAAGCCTGGCATTTTAATTGTTTTTAGGTTGTGTTGAATTAGGCTGAACTTTTGCTCATGGACTTTATTATTTTAATATGACTAATTATTGAAAGGCACATATTCTTGAAGGCTTCTTCAAACTAAGTGAATCATTATTATTTTTTCTTTTTTTCAGGGGGAAGGGCAGGGCAATTGGGGTTAAGTGACTTGCCCAAGGTCACATGGTTAATAAGTGTTAAGTGTCTGAGGCTGGATTTGAACTCATGTCCTCCTGACTCCAGGGTTGGTGCTATATTCACTGTGCCACCTAGCCAGCCCAGAATCCATTCTTTAGAGATTTTTTTTCTTCTAAGAATTACTTGTTAACTTCATCATGTGGTAGTTGAACTGCTGGGCATGGGTAAGGAGGTTATGGGGAAGGGACAAGGAATTTAGGCTTGCCTCACTTTAAGAGACCCTGATAGGCAAAATACAATTGAAGATTTATTTTCCTTATGAAAGGAGGCAGTGATGTCTAACTACTGTGACACTCTTTCATGAGATGGATATTTAAGACATAAAAACGCGAAGCATTTTTCAGGACTGCCGAATCAGCATTTTGCCTTCAGCTGAACTGATACTCTCCCCTACACGCTGTTTTCCCCAAGGCTCATGTCCTCTGGTGAGCTAGGCCAGGCTTTTGTCCTCCCCTGAGCATCTTCTGCACTTCTCCAGAGATCTTTCTCAGATTAGACCCACCCCGACTGGTCAGTCTCCTGTCCAGACTCTCCAGGCTATGCCTTTGCCAACTTCTTTCTTTTACAAGTCTCCTTCTTGGGTCCCACAGGACTCAACATCTCCACCTGCTATACAGGTAAACCTTGAAGAAGGTACTTGAGCAATAATGATCAAAACTTTCTTCAATGGACCTCTCTCCAACCATTGATAATTTCTCTGCATTCATTCTTCAGTGGACAAAAAGCCAATGGGAGTAGGGCTCCAGAGGGTAGAGTCAAAGGCACAGCAGACCTGAGTGAGTTGGCCATAATACTCATTTTTCTTTTTCCACAGGAAATAAAATAAGTCATTCTAATTCTATAAAATCAAAAAGTTTTGTAGGAACGGGGAAACAACTTTTGTAGAAAAATGACTTTGATAAAGGCAAGATCCCTATAGAGAACTGATACAAATACATAAGAATGTTAAGTTTATTGAAGGCAGGGACTATCTTTTTTTTTTCTCTTTTTATCCCCAGCACTTAGCAGACTGCCTGGAGCACAGTAAGGATTAATAAATATTTATTGATTAATTGATTGACTGATACTCTCTCCTAAACACTATCTCCCTCAAGGCACGTTGTCCTCTGGTAAACTAGGCCAGGGTTTAGACCTCTACTGCTGTTGATTTTTTGACTTCTCTTCCAAGAGCTGATATAATAGTTGTGTGGGGAACCTTTCATAGTTAACTGATTGAGGAATCCAGAAACTCCTAACATCTTGAATTCAAAAGGTTGCTTCCGAGGCTGGAAATGTGCATATTATAATTCATATTAAGTCAGTCATACTTAGGAAAGAAATAGAAAACAGAAAAATCAACTACTGCTTTGAGATCCAATCTCAGGGTCAGCCAGGCCTGCATATATGCTGAGTGCCAGGCAGAAGCCCTTTGTAGTTTCTGCCAGAATGGGTGGGGGCACTTTCTTTTCATTACACTATATTCCCTCCAAGGGACATATAAGAATCTCCAAAAGATATAAAATCATTGAGATTTTAAAACTTAGAAGCCAGTGGGGAATTGAGTTAACTAATTAATTCATTCCTGGCACCAAGGTGGCACAGAGCGCTGGACCTGGAGTCAGGAAGACCTGAATTCAAACCATATCTTAGACCCTGCCTTAGTTTCCTCTTTGGTGGAAAATACTAGCACCTATATTACAGGGTCGTTATAAGGATCAAATGAAATAGTGCTTGGAGAGCACTTTGCAGGCTGCAGAGCACTCCGTAAGTACTAGTTACTCCCCATTTAAAGGCAAGGTGAGCTCTAACAGAAGCAGTCAGGTACTTGGACATTGAGTTCTTCATTTCCATTTCCTTTCCACAGGCTGGAATGATAAGGACAGATGATGATGAATATTTCATTGAACCTTTGGAAAAAGGTAAGCAGAAGGAAGAAGAGAAAGGGAGGATTCACGTGGTATATAAGAGATCTTCGGTCAAGCATGTACCCTTTGACATGTCCAAGGACTTCCTATCCAGAGGTGCGTATCTTTGCTAGACTTAAATTTTTAAATGTGAAGGATAGGTACTGAAAAAAAAATTTTCTCCTGAGTTGCAAGAATTTGGCTGTATGCTTTAGGATAAGTGGAACTTCATAAGTAGAAGTAAATAAATTAATAAAGGCATAATGTTCTTAGAGTTACTGTACTTTGGATCATTGAATAAACTAATATTCATATAAATAAGACAGAGAAAAGCATCATAGCATAGCAGCCAGTCATCATCATAGGAAGTCCTGGGTTCAAATCCTGACCCACACAATTACTACCTTTGTGACTTTTCTGGGGAAGGTCATTTAGCCTTTGCCTTGGTTTCCTCCTTTGTAAAATGACCTCTAAGATACCATTCAGCTCTAAAGCTAAGATAACATGCATATTGTGATGGCTAGATAGCTCATTACTTACCTTTAAGACTTATGGAAAAGCTTTATTTAGCCCAAAATATGAAAATATTTGTGTTTTCAGTTACCCTTATAGAAATATATACTTTTTATCTTTCAAAAAGGCTTTATAACATGTTGTTTCTTTAATAGAAATACATCTTAACATAGCATAGAGTTTATTATCAGCTTCTAGTACAAAATTCCTCCCTCAACTTTTTATGGATGTTGGGTGAGCCAAAGAACTGAAAAACAGCTATATAACACAGTTACAGAAGAACAAATGCTGGTGCTTTTATAGATAGTTTTCCCCCATCCTCTTTCTAGTAAAGTCTGAAAATAGTCATTGATGCTAAGGAGTTACTCTTTTGAAAAATTGTGCCTTTTGGTTTTTCTTGTAAACTTAGGATATGTAAATGGGAAGTGGGTCTCTCAATTTCCAAATATATCTCCTTACACTTCAAAGAGTCTGCATCTAATTGGCATTGTAAAGCTTTCATTTACTATTTAAAGGTGAGAGAATCTTTTTTCTAAGTTTGTTATCTCAATTTCACTCCAAAGCTTAGTAGGTACATCCTTAACAATGTTATCCCCTTCAGCTAAAGTTTTTTTTAATGTATTTTATTGATTATAGTCATAATTGATATTTAATCCTGGAAGCTGAGAGAGACCTACAATATTTTCAAACATTATTGAGGAAAGTAATTGCTTTACAGGTTCATTAGTTCCTTGAAGTAACTGAGAAGCTGGATTTTATTAGACTAATGCCTATATCTATGTAGTGAATTTTTCTCTCTCAACAGTTTTGATGCAATTTGACTTTTAGGTGATAAAATATTCACCTCTGATATAGTATATATAAGATATATTTACTTTTTGTTAACAATTGAACACATTTAAGATTTTTGCATTAATATTCATTAGTCATAATGGTCTATAATTCTCTTTTTCTGTTTTATCCTTTCCTAGTTTAGGTGGTTTGCAAGATATGATATAATGGTCAGTACTGGCTCAAGCCTATTCTCTAGTTGTTTAGTTTCAGTGTTAAAACAAAAAGAGATACTTGTATGTCATTCAGTCTTTCAATAGCATAGAACGAATATTCAGCGAGAATACTGTAGCACTTTTCTATTCAGAAAAGTGTCTGGTTAGCAGAGAAGAGTGTCATGCCTCCCATGGCCTTAGGATGTCCACCAACTCTGAAAGTTCTGACTACACGTGGGTATTTTTATGCACTTAGGCAACCAGAAGTTGCATCAATGGGGGCAAGACTTGACCTGTAGCCTCCTGGACAAATCATGTCCCAAGGACAGTGTTGTTACCTTTCAAGGGGGAAAAATAAAACCAAAGTAAATAAAAACTCACCCAGTTTACCTGGTGATGGGGACCCTGGTGGATAGTAATCCTATCACACATGGTGGAGATCCAGCTTCTGGAGGGGCTAACAGGTCAGTTGTTGAGTACTTTTAATGACCATCCTGACCTCCTGAATTTCACAAGGTTGTAATCTGATCTGTTCCATTTTTGTTACTCCACATAAGATCAGGAAAGATTAAACACACCAGAAACAAAAGAAATAATGGTAATATCCCGTGTCGCTTACATGGGAAGATAAGGCGTAAGCAACTAGAGGCTTACAATAGTTCTTACTTTCCTTGCCACCAGGGACCCAACACTGAAGATGCCCTCCTCCCTTGCCTGATTTTTCTTTGTCCCTTCACCCACCTGGGGCATCCAAAACCCATTTGAATTTTTCAACTGCCCATTTGACTTGGGTAAGATGGAGGTCCCCAACTCTATTCTTTCTGTTTAGAAAGAGGAAACAAGCCTTACCATTTGCCAACTTCCACTGCCTCTTAAAACCTCCATGCCTTTCCTGTAAATCCCTATGACTAGCATCTTGTCATATCCCTTGCTTCTAAACCCTTTGGATTTCCAGGTCTTTCTCAGTCCTGAAGCTTAACCTTCTTTGATGGGTTTCCTCTACCAATTAGAATACAAATTTCTTGCGAACAGGGACTGCCTTAGTTTTTCTATTTGTATCTTTAGTATTTGGCACATATTACATGTTAATAAATGCTTTTATATTCATCCATTTCATTTTTGAATGACATTTCTTTTTCTGGCTCTTCTTTGGAGGTTTTGTTGACGACATACAGAAAGGTTAACAATATGTGTTTATTTTTATATCCTGTTACTCTGCTGAAGTTATTAACTTTTCAACTATCTCTAGGTTTCTCTAAACAAACCATCATGTTATCTGCAGAAGCAATAATTTGCTTCTATTTTGCCCATGCCAGAGGTTCCCCAAATTTCTCAGTCCATGGTGCTCTTAGTAATTTTTTTCATGGTACCTCTAGGCCAAAAGAAATATCTAACAGTTCTGTTTATTAAGTAGTTATTTCCAAACAACTTAATAAGTAGTTATGTTCTAAAAACTTAGCAGCTATTTAAAAACACACATGAATTGAAAGAAAAAAATAATATTTTTATTTATTTCTAAATAAACACAATTACTTACTAATGAGATATATGTGCCTGTTGGGTGCTGCATAATTTCTCAAACCTTGGAATCATATTGGAAACCACTATCCTTATTTCCTGTTCCACACTGACTTTCTTGAATTATTTACTTCATATCATAGCAACTGATGGAAATCCATGGTACAGCAAATGGAATTAGTATGAACTGAATTTTAGCACTTAGCAGTGGGTATTCATTTACTGAGGTGCAAAGTTTGAAAACCGCAGACCTATGGGGAGTCCATAAATTTCTTTACTAGTGGTGACAATGAACATTCTTGCTTTATTGGTAAGGATTCTAGCCTTGCCAGTCACAGAAATGCTAGCTTTTGGCTTTAGATAGATATTCTTGCCATATTAAGGAAAGGCCCATTTATTTCTATGCTTTTTAGTGTTCACAACATAAATGAATATTGCATTTTGTCAAAAGATTTTTTCTGCAGTTATGGATAAAATTATGTGATTTTTAGTTATTAAAATGTTCTTATGTTTATAACTTTGCTAATATGGAACCAACATTTTATTTCTGGTATAAAAATCACCTGGTCATAGTGTATAATATTTTAAATATGTCATTGTAACCTCTTTGCTAAAAATTTTATTCATCCCAGCCCCATTTATGACCTTGTATAGTTAAAAGCATGAAAACAAGTGTTTTATTTCTAAGTAGGTTGTTGCTAAAGAAAGTAATTTTCTATTGTTTTACTCCTTTGTATAGATTCTCCTCAGCCTTTGGTTCTTTTGAAGGAATGATTACAATTTTTATACTAGACATCTATTTATTTTTTATATTTTTAGTTTTTTTGGTTTCAAAGTACTTGTCCATTTAGATGAGCCATTCCTTTCTCCTAAAACAAAATCAGCTTTTATCTGACTTAATTGATCACTGAGCTAATTTTTGTATGGCATCCTTGCTGAAAATAAACTTAGAGTCAATCTTTTTCCTTTAAAAGACCCAGTACTATTATGTCTTTTCCTCCAAACTTCTGCCTGTTTTTTGTTATCTATGCCCTCTAGCACTAAGTGTTGGACAAGATTTGTTTATGGAAGACGGTGAGAGTGACCATTGGAGACAATGCTCCAGGGAGATTCGTAATGCACAGAAATTTGTTCTCTCACACAAATGATTTTCTCCATTCCTTAGATTAATCCCTGGAGCCCTGGTCATGAAGAGGTCTTGAGTAGGTCCCCTGAAAGTTGATACATTGCTTAGAAGGATGCTCTGGGAAGTATTTGTTTTCGGGTCTTTCCTTCATCTTTCTTTCACTCCTACTGCTTTCTTGTTTCCTTCTGTCCTGTATTAAATTGTTGTAAGCAATACTTCATTTTTAGACTCTTTTCTTCTGCCTTCTGGTCACCAGGCGTTACACTTCTGCATTGCATCCCCTTTTCTTTTCAGGCTCAGGTTTGGTCTGGATCATAGGTTTCAACTCAACCTTGTAGTGAAGTTCCCCCTGGGATACTGCCAGCACATGGCCAGAGGATGAATACCAGAGCTAGAATGTTTAAAATTGCCCCAGTCAGTGAGGTTGTGGGTCCCCTTAGGTCAGTGTCAATTCTTTGGGAGAATGAGGTTGCTTGGTGTTGTACTAGATGGAGCTCTAAACCTTGAGTCAGGTAGACATGGGTTCAAATCTAGCCTCAGACTAGACTCAGTAGCTGAAATATAGTAGATGCCTCTCTCCCTTCCTCCCATTTGAAGTCCTTTAAAATCTATTTAGCTGTATTACATATTCTCTTCCTCAGACACTATATATTCCAGTGAAACTAGATTAGTAATTGTTGTCGCATAGATGAAATTCCATTTTCTGCATTTCTACAGTCAGTTCCCTGTTCCTTGAATGCTCTCCTTCCTTCTACACCTATATCCCTGGTTCCTTTTGCAGTTGATCGCAAGGGGCACTTCTTTCAAGACCCCTGGTCCCACCTCTTGTCAGGGCTCACTCCCACCCTCCACAAACCACTTTGCGTTTGCTTGTAAATATCTTGCAATTACTTCTCTTTGGGTCTGTGGTGCCTCCCAGTGGTATGTGAACTTCTTAAGGAAAACTTGATCCTTTGAAGCCCCAGAGCATAGCATAGTGCCTGGAACATATTAGGTGCTTAATAAATGCTCTTTGATAGACTAAATTCCAGCATAGCATCAGTTTTTTCCCCTCTGGTAATCCTGTATTAAATATATTTGATAAGGGGCGGTTAGGTGGTGCAGTGAGTAAAGCGTTGGCCCTGGAGTCACGAGGACCCAAGTTCAGTTCTGGCCTCAGACCCTTAACACCCACACACAAAAACCTAGCTGGGTAACCTTGGGCAAGTTACTTAACCCCAATTGCCCTCCAAAAGGCAAAACATATATACATATATATATATATATATGTACATATATATGTATATATTTGATAGTTCAACAAATGAAATATTGAGGTATACAGATTTTGGGGTATTTTTTGTTTTTACAAATCAGATAATAGAAAGAATTAGAGTTATCCTAGGGGCTACTGTCCCCCACCCTATCAAGTAAGAAGTTATATCACCCAATGTAGGAAACTCAGAAACAAAAAAAAGAGGAAAAGTAAAAGAACCTGCCATAAAACCATTCTTACAGAAGAATTAAGTAAAGACCATTTCATCAAGTTGTCCTGTTAAGGGCACTGCCAATGTTTCTGCTCCATTCCTCGTCTCCCCCCCCCCCTTTCTGTACCCATGCTAGGGGTAGGGGTGGGGAGCACACAGATTCCCATGGCAGCATAAATCTTAAGCAGTATCTCTCACAGTTCATCCCTAGAAAGTTTTCCAAGGGTTCCTGCTCTTAAGTTGGGAGGTGTCCCCTTCATTGTGGGCCTCTCATTACTGGCTTTTTTCCTTTATTATTTAGAATAAGTAATAATAATGATGATGATAGCTGGCATTTATACAGCACTTTAAGGTTTGCAAAGTGCTGTACAAATAATATTTTACTTGATCCTCACAAAAACCCTGGGATGTGGGTGTTGTTATTATCCTCACTTGACAGTTGTGGAAATTGAGACAGACAGAGGTTAAGTGACCTGCACAAGGTCATATAGCTAGCCATAAGTGTCTGAGGATGGATTTGAAATCAGATCTTTTTAAAAATAGTATTTTAATTTTTTTACAATTACATGTAAAGACCATTTTTAAACATTAAAAAAAATCAGTTCCAAGTTTCCCCCTCCCCTGCCTTCCATCCCCCCCTCACTAAAAAGGTAAGAATTTTAAATAGGTTATATATGTGCAATCATGTAAAACTTATTTCCATATTAGTCATATGGTGAAATAAGAAAAAGATCAAAAGAAAAAAAACACAAAAAGAATAAAGAAAGTGAAAATAGTATACTTCTGATCTACATTCAAACTCTATTCTGTTACTATGTACAATGTTCTTCTGGTTCTGCTCACTTCACTCAGCATCAATTCATTTAAGTTTTTCCAGGCTTTTTTTTCCCCCTGAAATCAGTTCATAGTTTTCCAAATATAGAACTTACCTCTTCCTATTTATAGAAAGAAACCTTTTTGCCTCATGCAGAATATACTTTTCCTACAAGTTTTTCTCATTTTCTTTTTTTTTTTTTAAAGCAATGGGGGTTAAGTAACTTGCTCAAGGTTACATGGCCAGTTATTTCTGGGTGTGGTGCTAAGTATCCGAGCCTGGATTTGATCCCCAGGTCATCCTGACACTGGAGCCGGTGCTCTTACTTGTTGAGCCACCTGGCCACCCCAGTTTTTCTCATTTTCAAGATCTATATCATGTGGGAATTATGTGTTCTGTTCAGAGGTGAAACATGGCAATTCTGGAGACAGTATCTGTGAAAAGCCCTTCTTATCTGTCTGTAGGGCTAGGCTTAGGGTGGAATTTATGGATAGGCATCTTATCTTTAAGCTCATGGCATACAGTGGGGGCAGATGGAAACCAAGTCACTCCTAGGAGTTTAGTCAGTGAAGAGTAAGAAACCACTGGAGATGAGAAAAATAGACTATAAAGAAATGCTTACATATGACTATTTTCCTAATAAAAACTAAGTGAATAAAATAACCAGTACAAATGTATACATAGGAGATACAAGAAATTTATCAGTATAGTGCTTAGTAAGGATTTTATATACTTTCAGGAACTTCAATTTAAACATGTCTCTAAGCCAAAGAACCATCAGTTTGTTTTCCTAATGCTTTGGGCTTAGACTAATTTAACGGAAAGCAAATAAAGATCTCTTTAACAAAACCAAACAAGCACAGAGATTAATTTTCTTGCTGTAGGCAGTAATTGGGAGGGACATGATTCACATTACTAAGAAAATATGAGGAAAAGAAAAAAATATCCTTAACCAAAATAAAAATTTATACATGCACGTGCACACACACACACACACAAGATAACTATGCAAAAGTTCACTAACACCTTTGGAACAGTTAGACTTTTTTGGAAACATACATATATGTCAGTGAAATATTTATTGTATATTAGACACATATACATATATGTGAGCTGAATTACTCTACACATTTGTTTGACTCTGTCTTGTACCCATTTAAAAAAAAACAAAAGTAGTTTTAGAATATTTGAAACATTTGCAAAGATTATTAAGAAATTTGGGTGATATGTGTCAACATTTAAGCCACATCTGTAAAGTTTCTGTGTTGAATTGCATAATAGCTACTATATTTAAAGCTACATTGAAATTTAACATTAATCATAGTTCAAAATATCACAGCTAGGTCTTGATTAGTGTAAATAATGTATCCTGTGAAGTGGTCCTGTTATTCAAATTTGTACTGTGTATTTTCATTGGGCCAGAACCAATTACAACGTTTCACATAATTGTAATTTCAAAAAGTACGAATTCATATACATGCTGCAATTGCATCTGGGTCCTAATTAGTATGAATAATGCATCCCCTGAAGTGATAGCATTAATTTGAGTTTTCACTGTATATTTCCATTGGACTGGAACCAATGACCATATTTACATAATTAAAACTTAGAACAGTGCAAAGTCAAATGCATGCCACTACAGGGAAGCCTTTATTCATACTAATCTGGACTGAGCTGTAATAGAAAAAGTTATTTTTTTACTTAGAAATTAATTTTTTCCAATGTTTTAGCATTTGCTCACTTTTATCTACTAGAGATTATAAAAGGTAGTCTTTAAATTTATGGTTTAAAGAAAAGATTGTCTAACTCATTTTGGGATCTTAAGGGAAAACCTTATAGAATTTTGTAACAAATGAAATGGTAAGATTCAGTTATAAAGTGACCAAATTCCATACAGTAGCTATAATTAGAAAATAATTTGAAATGTTTCCCATAATTTATATTCATCTTGTTAATTACTAAAATCAAAGTCAACCATGAAACAATTTTATGGTTGTTCCTTGGAGCCTCAGCTGAAGATGGGTTTATTTTTATGTTAATGCTTACTTTATTTCTTATCTGGCATCTTAATTATTGTTGAATGACTTTACAACTGAATAGACTCCATTTTTGGCACAGGGAAAAATAAATCAATTTGTGACACTGTTTATCCACTTTGGTGGGGATTTTGTGAACAGGGCTGGATGTAAACATAATTGTGACATAAATCAGTTTGTTTTCCAGGTCTTTGCATACCTCCCTTCATCCTTTTGGTCAGTTTTGTTGCTCTCATTGTTTTCCTGCCATCAATTAGGAGACTCAGCATTTTTCTATTTGTTGATTGATTGAATGAATGAATATACAAATATGTCTGTGATCTTATTGATTTGGGAGTTCTAAACAGTGGTTCAGATCTGAGCCCGTCTTATCCATTTTAAGCTCACCACACAAGGTCTACCCATAGTTTTGGAGGATTTTCTCACTTTTTCTCATTTTTGCAAAGATATCAGTGGAACAATCTACGTGTCTTCCTGCCATTCCTACCTCCTGCACATGGTCAGTTCATTTACTTTTCCTCTCACTAAATTCCTCCATAATATCCTTTATTTCTGTCCTTCAGAGTTCCTTGTTAGTTATATGTTGCAACCTACTGAATTTAAAAAAGAACACCCATTAAGCACTTTCTGCATGCTATTATGCACTGGAAAACAGTCCCTACTCTCAAGGAGATCACGCTTAAAATTTTATTTTTTTATTCTGAATTTAATGAACCTTAAGAAAGTAAAAGGAACATTTCCATATTGAAAGTAGAATAGCAAAAGAGAATTTCATGTGAAACTATTAATCTTTGTTATGTGCAGCTTGCTTGGATGAGTTCGCGTTCTAATTGGGGGAGACATTACATGTAGGAAGGTTCTGTTTTGGAGCAGATGGAAAGGCCCAGGGGTCTTCAGGGTCCAGTATCAGGACAGATGAAAATGCCCAGGGTTCTGCATGGCTCATTGAAAGGGGAGATGAAAAGTCCTAGTGGGGTCTCCATCTTACTGGAAAGATTTTAGTTGGTAATTCTCTCTCCAGCAAAAGAACGTGAGTCCATCCCACAACCAGAGTACTGGAGTGGCGTTAGGAGTAGATTTGACTCAGACTAGTCCCTTGATACTTTAGGTTTGGTATTGGAATGAAATGAGGCCATCCCACAGTTAACAACATGGAGTTTATTTAGCTATGATGTAGAATGGATGTTCAGTAAAGATACTTATTCCCTTAGCTTGGGTAGATGAGTACCATCTCGGCAATGCATATGGTCAGCAGAACAGTGTTTGGTGACTTGCATGGTCTTGGGGCATCTGCCAAGTCAGGAGGCCTATGACTACACGTGGGTAGAGACTGAATTTGCAAAACTGGCGCTTAGTTGAAAGACCAGCTGTAGGACGGGGCATTTAACTGCCTCCCCCCCTTTTTTGTCATGGACACCATGGGCAATTTGGTTAAGTTAATGGACATCTTGGAGTAATGGCTAGTTGCTTACAATAATAATTAATAAAAATGTTAAATTTTAGTTAGAGGTCAGTGGAAATAAAGATATAATTTTTTACACTTATCAATGGATTTCAGGTTAAGAACCCTAGAGTAATCATTCTCAACCTTTTGGGAATCAGGATCCTTTTATACTCTTAAAAGTTATCCCAAAGAGCTTTTGCTTATATGGTTTACATTGCTTAATATTCGCCATATTAGAAATGAAAATATCTTAGTATTATTATGAAAAGTTTGGAGCAAACTTTGGAAATAACCTCTTGAGGAGACCTAACTCACATTTCATATATCTGACTCATACATATTTGTTCCCTTGCTGAACTTTTGTATCAATAGATACTTCCATTATTTCAATACTACTGAATGATCAAAGCAGAAATTCTTGGGAGCCACTTCTAAGGTTGCAGCCTGTGCTCTCTTGATTTCCATGATCTCATAACTTGCCACTATTGTCATATATATGTTTCTACACAAGTAGCATGGATAATCCACCTGTGTAGATACTCGCTCCCAGCTTGTTTTCTTCACTGTCCTGTTATTATCTTGGACAGACTGGAATTGGTTCCAATAAGTTCTCTGTTTCTCACATGAGAGCCATGTTGTCCAACTTCTTTTTATGCCAATTAATTCTTTAGGAATCTTATGTTTCTCTGATGGAACTCAGGTATGGGTAAGTCCATCAAGGCACAGTGATTTCATAGAGAAATTATCATAAAGACGATTTCTTCAAGATGTCTCCAAAAGAACGATTGGGTTATGATGGTAACTTGATTTTGACTGTCCAGAATAGCAGTGCATCTGCCATTCTCAATTTTCACCATTAACTTTATTGCAGGATCATGGAATCACAGAATTTGAGAATTAGAAGGGCTGTCATCAGAATCTAGTCTAACACAGATATCCCTATCATGATATTCCTGATAATTTCCTCTGAACCCAGGTGGAATGATCCCATAAGGCCTTGATGATGAGGTTGTACTTACCTTTTTTTCAGATTTGAAGTGACCTTCTTTTCTGTCTGTATCTCCATTTCCCCATGCAGATTCAGAAGTTTTCATATTCAACAGGATCAAGTCTGCCTTCTTTTGGCAAGTGAATTGAACATTTATATGATTATATTATCCAGAATTTTAACAAAAGGTGAATGTCCATCTATGGTTGTGTTTCGCTGATGTCACTCTTATATCCAGCCTCCACGGCCTCCATTTCCTTGACCTTTATATCCTTTTTGTGGGTTTCTGCTTTTGAACCTGTGTCTTCAGTGTGGCAGCCTCCTTTGGCTTCTGTAGCCTGTTGAAAAGTTGTTTGCAAACTGCTTGAGGCTGGAGCTTCCCATTGGGAAATCTTGGCAATTGTATCCTGTAGATCTTATTCATCAATGAAGTGAAATATGATAAAATCAGTTGTGACTGGAGAGTGGTAAAATGTTGCTTGTACCTCCTGGATGTATCCCATACTTCCATTCACTTACTACAATCTGACCATATCCACATCCCCAGTTGTTACAGTCTGTCTCTTTAATTGGCAACTACCTGAGTCATAAACTCATGTGTCTTTTTCCTTTATACTGAACAGTTAAGTGAATAATTATGTCCAATACTTCCCATGACTTTCACTATTTCTAAATTGACTCTTGAAACTCATAATTGCCATGAGATGTCAGATATTATGGCCTTTATAAAAGACTTAGTACAAATATCAAAACTACTCACCTAAACGTTCCATCAATATATTTTTCTTTCCTCAGCAAACCAGCCCTGTAATGTTTCTTACACACGAGTGATCCAAGTTTACCATAATTGTCCTCCAGGACAGCTTGGATCTTTTCATGAGAAAATTCTTAATTTGGTTCTATAATGGGCTTCTCTTAGAATATCCCTAACCTTGGACTTACCCCTGGTGATGTTTGTCTGTCTGACCTGAAAGCTGGCCTTCCCTTCATTCGAGGGTGTGGCTTCAATTACTAACATAGGGAATATGGTCTCTCCCTCACCCACAAATAAGATGTCTATTTCTGACATAGAAAAACTAGCCTCAGTCTCATCCACCTAGAGGTTTCTATTTCTGACCATAGTTTGGACCATAATTTCTTTGCTGAGGTTCTCCCTATGCTTTTTAAAGCTGCAGATTCTTCTTCCATCCTCAGATAGGGAGCAGGTCAGGGCAGGGGGCGGGGGAGACTGAAACTTGTTGATTTAGGTTCACAAGGGAATAGTCACAAGTAAAACAAACTAATTTTAGAGTTAGAGTCATGTAGGGTAGGTTAAGAGCAAAGAAAGAAAGGATAAGAACAAGAAAGTAAGATTTGCATGAAGGGAAGGAAAGGTGGTTGACTGAGTAGAAGCAGGTTGCTTCAGTGAGGGATCACTAGTGACAATCATACTCCATTTTCACCACCTTCCTTTTGCTATAGAGGAAAAAAGTGAAAGATGACATGATGGAGGGAAATGCATAACTGAGAATCAGTTGTGAGTGTGAATTTTTAAAAAATCACCCATGAAATAAAAGGAATGCAAAATATATTAGGAAAAAAAGAATCTGATTGTTTATCAGAGAAGCCCACTTGAAAGAAACACTTAGAGTTAAAATAAGAATCTAGAGCAGCATGAAGCAGGTAGTAATCATGCTTTCAGACCAAGTTCTAAGTCACTAATAGTGGGAAATGCAAATTAAAATAACTCTAAGGTCCTACTAATCAACTTGCCAAAGATGTCCCCCTCCCCAAAGGAGAAAATCACAATGGTGGAGAGATTGTGGAAGAAGAGGCACATTTCATTTTTGGTGGAGCTAGGCACTGGTTCAGCCAGTTTAGAGAGCAATTCTGAGCTATACCCCAAAAATTACTTAATTGTAATTTTGACCCAGAGATAACACTACTAGGCTCATATCTAAAAGAAATAAAAGAAAGAGGGTAAGGACCCACTTGTACAAAAATAACGGTTTTAATTATAGAACGGAGTGAGCAAATTCTAAAAAATAATTTATTCAATGTTACAATTTTACAATTTATTCTATAACTACAATATATAAGATACAATATAGACAATCAACTTTGAAAGATTCAAGAACTGAGCTCATCCATGACTTCATACGACTAATGATGAAGCAAGAAACTCTTGACAGAAACATGATGGACTAAAGATACCAAATAAGACACATTTTCTTACTGGACCAATGTGTGAATTTATCTTATTTGACGATTCATTATAATAGACCATTGTGTAAAGTAAAAAATGTATGGGGAAGCAGACTTGCGGATGATCACGCCCTTCCCTCTAAAATAAAAAGAAGACAGAGAAGGGGTTCGTGGAAGTATTTTTTAATTTACAAAAGAGCAGGAGGAGGTTCAGAGGGAATTACGGATAAGCAAGACAGCTTCAAATTGTGTAGAATTCATTATAGACTCACAAAAACCAAAGTGTACACAGTCGATCTGTGGCTTCACATACAGTTCTCCTTCTTGGTTCTTTATACGTGGAAATTGTTATTGTTGGTCAAATTCATATGAACAGAAGTTTTATAATATTAAATGCAAATATTTAGTGCCTTAGCCAAAGAAAATAGTATGTATTCATAGCAAGTCAAGATCACCTTCACTTACCAACAACTGGTATTTAACTACTTAAAAGAAGTCAATTCAGTATGAGTGACAGATACACATGCTCTCATTTAGACTTACTACATTATTAATAATGTATAATAATGGATTTTTGTATTTCTATTTGTCACTTGAATGTAACAGATTGATTATGATAGAGGAAAATGCTTACGATGATGAAAATGAACATGGAAAATAATCTAAATAGGATTTGAAAGATATCACATTGTAAAACTTCAGTGAACCAGAAATAAGAAAGTATTTCCATAAATATGTATGAACATTATAAAATCAAAAGGAAAACGACATTTAAGGGAAAAACAAAACTAGAAAAAATAAAATAAATTTTGCATGAATCTTAAAATAATCAGGAGGAAATAAAAATAATTTTTCTTCCAAGTAAGTATTACTGAAACAACCCTGGAAAAACAAAGGAACAAGTCTTAAAAAAAAGGGGGGGGGATATTTTCCCAAGAAGCCCCCATTTATAACCACTAGGTGGCACTGATAAGCAAGGCAAACCATCAATCAAACCATAGCTTGAGGGGCTTCTCTGCACATGGTGGGGGGGGTGGGGTGATGGAGGGCTCAGGAGAGACTCATCCCCTTTTTTCTTCTCAGAAGAATGACTTTCTATGTCAGCACTTACTATTTCTCCTTTTGAGTTTGTCTTCCTTTTCTAGTCCAGTATGCCACCGTATTCTAGAGAAAAAAAGTGGCAATGGGCACCTTTGGTTCAGTAATTCACCACACTGGTTTTACTAGTTTGTGTTTGCCAGGAGGATCTGGAGCTAAGGAGGACACTCTTTCTCCACCTCTCTGTCTCCTGGTAGAGAGGGAGAAGAGAAGGGGGTCAAGGACCTTTTGGGACACCCACAGTTAGCAGGGGTGACCTAGATGAGGATCCGTCAGAATAGCCTGAGCTGGAGTGGGCAGAGAGGTAGGAGAAGAGACAAGGTAGAGTAGTGTCACTGAAACCTAGAGAGAAGAGGATATCAAAAAGAAGATGGTGATTGACAGTGTCAAAGGTTACGGAGAAGTCAAAAAGGACTGAGAAGATGCTATAAGATTTGACAACTAAGAGATCATTGGTCACTCAGAAAAGATTGGTTTTGGTTGAATAGTATGGTCAGAATCCAGACTGTAGAGAGTTAAGTAGAGAATGAGAGAAAAGGCACCAATTGTGAATGGTCTTCTCGAGGACTTTAGCTCCAAAAGGGAGGAGAGAAATGGGACAATAACTAGTGAGGATGGATGGAACAAGTGAGGCTTTTTTTTTAAACTTGAGCATGTTTGCAGGCAGTAGGGAAGAAGCCAGTAGATGGGGAGAGATTGAAGATTAAATGAGAGAATGGGCACAATCTGTCGAAGGAGCAGGCTGGAATGGAATCCCTCATGCATACTTTCTTTGGGAGAGAGAAGGGCCGCCTTGTTCTATGAGAGAGGAGTGAAGGAGGCAGTAGTAGAAGAAGGTACCTGAGTAATTGGGAAGAGAAGGAGGAAAGATGGGGTTAATGACAAATGACCACAATTTGGTCAGTGACATATAAGGCAAGGTTCTCAGTTTAGGGGTGGGGGGAGAGCCAGCTATGGAAAGTTTGAGGGGGATGAAAAGGTGTGGAAGAGTCACTGTAGTGAATAGGATACTGAGTCAATTAAGGACTTGTGGAGGGATTACCTAGCATCAATTAGGGCCCAGTTAAAATTCTGTAACATAAATGTGTAATGTATGCATTAAGCATGGCTCCATGATTTTATCAAGCCTTGTTCAACAGCACATGTGTAGGAGTGAAGGGATTTTGTAAGAGTCATGGGAGTTATCCATAGGCAAAGCTTAGCAGGGCTACATCAACAGTAGGATAAATGGCAAATGGAATTTCAGAGATGAGGACAGTGTAGAACTGAACAGGTTCACTAAAGGGGCCACGATGGGGCAGGGAGGAGAGGTAGCTGGTGATGGCCTGGGGAGACACCTGCAGAATGGAAGGGTTTGGAGGCCACAGTGAGGATGAAGGACATGGAATGACAATAGATTGTAATCAGACACGAGAATTTCAGAGTTTATGAACATGGAAGTGGTGCCTTTGTGGATGGCAGCAAAATCAGGGTGATGACCATCCCTGGGTGCAGCTGATGTAGAGTGAGGAATAGTTCAATGAGTAAGTTGAGGACCTGGGAGGTCAGAGTGTCTGAGGGAGTATCATCCTGCATGTTAAAGTATTTAGCATGAGAGGAGTTGAGGAAGTGAAAAAGAGGCATTAAATTTATTGTGGAAAGAGAGAGTCCTAGAGGTAATCTAGCTACAAGAATTTTGATTTGTTGGTAGACATAGACCGAGTAAATCTCAGAAGAGGAGAGGCTATTGAATGATGCTTATAGGGAGAGACCTAGAAATGGCAATAGGAACAAGAAATATTCCATCTTTTCTGCTTCACCCAGTGATTGGGTGGGGCTTGTGGGAGGGAGAGAGGGAGGATGAATGAAAATACAACCAGTGCTTGAAAGAGTGCCCAGGGAGGCTATGTTCTAGGGGGGTGGGGGCAGCCGGATCTCAGTGAGAGCCAGAAGAAGGAAGGAGTAGGAAAAAAAAGAGATTTAGGATGAAAGTAACTTTGTTACTTATGGAGTAGGAATCCCAGAAAGCAGAATGGAAGTGCTAGGTAGATTTAAAGTGATGCATTGGAAGGAGTTGACTTGAGGGGGATTGGAATAGGAGACCAAGCAGCTTGGAAATGGAGAATTAAGTCTAGTGAGTGATAGCCATGTGTTCAAAATAACTTGGATGGGGAGTATGTGAGCAATGGGAGTTTGTTAGTTTTTGAGGAATGTGTTCAGTAGGTTATCAGCATCTCTAGGAGTTTGTCCTTAGGGTAGAATTCTCTCAGGGCATTAGATCACTCTGAGGAGGAGATCAATAGGGAGAACCAAGAGAATGGCATTTCTCTCTTCCTTCTGCAGGCAAGCTAGGTCAGGTGAAGAGACCAGGATGTGAATATTAGAAATAAGAAGTAATAGAAAAATAATTAATAATGAACTGAATGTACAATTTAAAATTAGCTAAACAGGGTCAAAATAATTACAAAAGAAGAAAATTAGAAACAAATCATTAGAAATTCTAAAGACCATAGTAATAATAATAAATAAACCATGAAAAATTAATTCTTTGAAAAGACCAAAAAATAGGAAAAAGGGTAATGTGATTAAAAGGAGGAGGAAAGGAAGATCAAATTCTGGGGGGGAATCATAAACAAGTGAAATCACAGCAAAAGATAAATAAAAAGAATTCTCAGAACCTATGTGCACTTATGTCCCTCCCCAAAATCCTGAGAATTTAAGAGAAATGGAAAATTGTCAACAAAAATACAAAATTTCCAAATGAACAAGACATGTAGTAGAATCCTTAATCCAATTTAGGAAAAAGAATTCAACTGAGATGCAAAGGTATTACGAAAGATCAAATCTCCCAATCCTGATGGATTTTCAGCTAGTTTGTACAAAACTTAAAAAAAATAAATGCTACTTACGCTACAAAAATGATTCTAAAAAATTGAAAGGGAACACCTTCTGCAAAATTTTTTGTGTGGTACATATAGTTGTAATAAGCAAAGACAGTGTAAAGAAAGAGAATTGTAGACCAATAATATTAATGAAAATTGATTTAAAATTATAAGTAAAATATTGACATAAGCTATAGCATTATCAAAAAAGGATTCATTGTGGTAAAGTTGGATTTATTCATTCTGATGAAGTAGGTTAGGAAAACAATGAAACAAGTTGTAATAAAACCAAAAATATCCCAAGCTGCATGATTTTACCAACAGATGCCAAAAAGCCTTTGACAAAACATGATACTTATTTCTGTGCAAAGCCCTACAAAACATAGGTATAAAAGAATCTTTTCAAAAAATTAGAAAAAAAACCCAAACACTAGTATTATGTCATAGGGAAATCTTTCCTCATGATGAACAAAGGAGTAAGTAAAATAAAATAAAGTAAAGTAAATAAAGGAGTAAAGTAAGGATATGTCCCTGTCTCAACTCTTATTTGACATAGTTTTTACAAATGCTAGCAATATTAATAAGATGAGAGAAATTTAAAGGCAAAAATGTAGGTAAAGAAGATACTTTCCCTATTTGCTTTTGACATTGGCTTAAGTAAAAACTGCTATAATAGATATGAATAATCAAAGAAACTACAGTAATGTAAGGGTCTGGTTGAATTGGAAGAACCACCAGTGGGGGCATGATCCTTGGGCTACTTAGATGCCATTGGTTGGGGTGGTTTGTGGGAACAATGTTTATTTAAACATTTTTTAAAAATTTATTTTAAAGTTTATTTATTTATGTTATTATATATTATATATATTAATTATTATATACTATATATATTAATATTTATATAAAAGTTTATTTAAACATGTTTATATAAACAATGATGTTTATTCTCAACATGACTCATTTGAATGGGCTGCAAATAACCGGCTACCAGCCTTTGAAAGGAAATGGTAGCCCACCAGGCCCTACTCTCTGTCCTTTTGCTTGGCCTTCTAGTACCCTGGATTCTGTCATCTGACTTGCTGGTGCACCCTCATTACCACCAAGTTTGTCTGTCACCTGTTGTCCTGCTTTCCATACACTCTGAAGTCAAACTTTCTCAAAATGTGACCCCAAATTAGGACTGTCTCCTTTTAAATTTTTGTACCCTTAACCCTTAGCACACTGTTTGGTACATACATAGTAAGCACTTGGGAAATGCTTTTTCATTTAGTCATTCAAAATAAGCCCAGAATCACCAATAGCATTTCCATATAAGAAGGGTATCCCATACTCCTCACACTAAGTTGATGTAACTGTAAGACACTCCCATTTCCCAATACTTCTATCAGATGAGAGAATACCTCTCTGATTTAGTTATAGAATCAATCAATCCAAAATGTAATTAGGTATGAGAAAGTCTTTAATAAATATGGGAGAAGTGAAGTGTTTGGATCGTTGAATGACAGCAGATGTCAGTCAAGAAATAGTTATTAAGTGCCTACTATGTCCCAGGAACTGTGCTAAGTGCTGGGGATATGGGATACAAAAATACAGCCCCTACCCTCAAGAAACATACAATCTACTTGGGGAAGAGAGCACATAAAGAGAAGCTAAAGGGGGTGGTGGCGAAGAGAAGTATCTGGTTCCAGGGAAGGATAGAATGCAGTGCAGAATGAAGAGGTGACTCACCTTGGCAACTTTCCTTTAATAGTGGTTTTAGGAGAAGCTCTCCACTCCACTCTCTAATCAGAGAGGTCCTGGGGGCAGAGAGTTCTGATGATAAGGAGTGTGAAGGGTGATGTGTTTTGGTAGGATAGTGAGGTTTCTGATGGCATGATGAGAAGTCCAAAGGTGTCCCCCAGCCCTTCTTTATGACTTCATGAACTTTGCAAGTTGTTCCTGGAAAAGCAGGGGATGATGGCATTGGGAAGTGAGAACAAACTAGACATATCGAGTAAAGGCTGATTCAGGGAGTATGAGCTCTGTGGGTAGGAGAGAATTGCAGTTTTGAAACTCTACAAGGGACCTCACCCAGCAATGAGCAAATACCTCAGGGGGAATTTGTGAATACTTCAGGAAGGGTGACAAGGACTTCCATCCAACTAGGAGCTATGTTACCTGTTTGGTACAGGTACTCTCTGAGCCTAAGCTCACTTTCCCTTGGGTTTAATATGGACTTTTTGGAGAGTACCCCAGACTTGGTGGTGGGCAATGTTTTTTTTTAACCAGCTCTTCTTACTATGCCACATTAATCCATTTTTCTAAAAGCCAATTAATTTTAGCTTTTGGTAATCAGTGGGGAGCACAGCACCCAGGAGCTTATGAGTAACAGTATAAGAAACCACTCCCAATTGATTAGGGGAACCCTGAGAACTTTTGAAGGGAGAAGGAGTCAGCTACTCTATGAGACACAACTTATCAGTGGGAGTACGAGTCAGAGTTGGGAGAGTAAGTCCAGCAAAGATGCTACCACAACAGTAACAAAATCCAGGAGGGAAAGATATAAAGGGAACTCTCATTCAAGATGTCTACAAAGCACTTAAACAACTGAGAAAGAATATCTGTATGAATAAAACTACAAAACATTCTTTAAAGCACATCAACTTGAGGGCTATTTAGTGCTCATGATTGGGCTATGCCAGTATAATTTTTAAAATGATGATACTACCTAAATTAGATTTAGTGATATAGAAAGTAAACTAGCAAGAGGAAGGTTTTATGGAGCCAGATAAAATATTTACCAAGTTCTCTTGCAGGAACAAAGTCTATAATGCCAAGAAAAAGAATGACAAAATGTCAAAAAGAAAGGAGGAATAATACTTCCTGACTTTCCATAAGAAAGTTGTTGTTCAGTCACATTCTACTCTTTGTGACACAGTGGACCATCCTGTCCATGGCGTTTTCTTGGCAAAAACACTGGAATGGTTTGACAGTTGTTTCCCCAGTGGATTAAAGCAAACAAGTTTAGTGACTTCCCCAGGGTTACACAACTAGTAAGTGTCTGAGGCCAGATGTGAACTCAGGCCTTCCTGACTCCAGTCCCAGCATTCTACCCAGTGAATCATATAGCTGCCTACAAAAAAAGTAGTAATCATCAAAACTATCTGTTAGTAAGTAAGAATAGAAGAGTAGGTCAGTACAATGGACTAAATAAAGAGGAATCAGATATTCAGAAATCCCATATTTGATAAACATGAAAAGGTTGTCCTTATTTTGGGAAAAGTGCTTATTTGACAAGAATTTATAGGAAAGCTTGAAATCACTTTGGCAGAAATTAGGTTTAGGTCAATATGTTACAATACATATCATAGTGAGCTCAAAATGGATATTCATCCTGAGTGAGTATCATGGAGCACCCCACTGAAAAAATCAGAAAAGGAGTAGATCATGTACTTTTCACAGGTGTGGCTAATAGAAGAATGATTAACCAAAGAGGGGTGAGAGGGTTATCGAAAAATATAGAATAGGTCATTTAAATGACAAGAAATTCTCTTTTACTTTTAAAAAGGCGAGTTACTTTGTTCAGTAGGGAAGTTATTTTGGAAACAATAGCAAAAGGTAATTTCAAAAAAGTATTTTACAGTAGAAGGAAAGTAATAGCATCTATTTCAGCCTCACTCCTATAAGTAAGAAACTTAAAAGTTTTTTTTTTTTTCACTTGACAGCAGAAAGTAATATATTCTACCCATGTCACAGCTGGCAAGTTTTCCTTGGGCATAATGTTGCCACTGTCTAGCCAAAAGAATATTCTTCCCTCTTCATTAGAACAACACATACACACACACACACACACACACACACACAAAATCTGGCATGGTTAAGTCAGAGACACTTACTCACTTCATCACCAGGGAAGAGTTCAATTTCCTTCTGCCTTTTTGAGATTTTTACTTGAGAGTTAGGTAAATAGCATCTGTCTTTGCCATTTTCACCCTGGATAAAGTCATTTTCTCTTTTTAACTTCTTTTCCTTAAAATCATTAGAGAAAGCCTGAATAGGGAAAATATTAAAGGGTCATATAGGAAATGATTACCTCTCTGGCAAACCAAGGACTGGTTAGTGGAGAGAGCACTGAAATTGGGGTCAAAAAATTCAGCAGTGCGACTACCTGTGTGACCTTAGAAAGCTCACTTAAGTCTTCCTGGCCTCAGTATTATGTAAAATGAGAAAGTTGCATTGGATGACCTCAGAGGCCTCTTCTAGCCCTAACTCTAAACTTCTATAGCCTTTCAAGTCCATGTCTGCTTAAAGCCAATTAAATAATCCAAAGGTGAACTATACTATTGAGCTGCTCAGCTTGAAAAATGAGAGAATAGAAATCAAATTTCCTTCTAGTGATATGTGGCTTGGGAGGTGTGTTTTTTTTAACTTTATTTGCACAACATCATTGCACTGCTTTACATTTTTTATGGATTCAGGGGCATTTCCCCCCTGCCTTCTGTAAATTATAAACTGTTCATTCTCCAGAAGTGTTGTGCTAAAGTCATTTTGGTAATTACTTGGAAATAAGGCACAGGAAGCCTTTATCTCCTTGCTTCTTTTCAGGGTTTTCATTTTCTCTCATGAACTCAAGTGCTTGAGTGGGTGGTGTGGTTGTCATGGCACTGTCCTTGAACATCTTTGTCCCAGGTGACAAACATGTAGGAGTCACAGATGATTTGAGAGTTGTTCCTGGTTGCCAGGGAATGAAACCATGAGTCAGAAGCTGAAATAATGGGAAGACTATTGCTTACTTTAAAAATCCTAGGAACGTCTCATGGCACAGTGATATTTCTTATGCTACGGTCACATCAGCGGGGGCCAACACTCTCTCTCTCTCTTTTTTGAAATTTCTCATGACCTGTGCACCCTGATCAAAGAGAAACTCTTGCCTGCTTTTATTCATTGCCCTTCAAAATTCATTAAGAGAGGGTAATTTTAGTGGAGTTGATTTCTTCCCTCCCCACCACTAATATGAAGGCATAGAAAGAGATAATACTAAATCAACAGAATCTATCCAAAGAACTATTACTAATTTAATGGATAAATATAAATGCTTCACAGCTGTCAGGACCCATTTATTCATGAAGTTCACCAATCCAATAGAACACATATATACCTATCTAAAAGTCAACCCCATTTTTAAGGACTGCTATTGTAACATTTATATGCAAGTACTTATTGATATTAAGTTTACAGAAATCCAACATTTGAGTTGGAAGGGATCTCAGCAACCACTTAGCCCAGCCCATAAACGAAAGAAATCCCCACTATAACTTATTTGCCGATTGGTCATTTAGCCGTTGCTTGAAGACTTCCAAGGTAGTGGTAACCTACCCCTTCTGGAGTCAGTCCTTTTCACTTTTTCACAGTTCTAAATATCATCAGGATTTTTCCAACTTCCCCCATCATTCCTTGTCTGCCTTCTGGGGTCAAATGTAACAGGTCCAATCCCTCCTTCATATTCCTTCTCCGTACTTTCCTTCAAATACCTGAAGGCCCACTATGAGTTTCTCTTCTCCAGGCTAAACAGCCCCAGTTGCTTCAGTCAGTCCTCATGTGATGTGAACCCAGGGCCCTTCGCCAGCCTGGTTGCCCTTCTCTGGACACCCTGTAGCTTGTCATCATCCTTAGACTGTGGTGCCCAGAACTGAACAGAGTTTTCCAGAGGGAGTCTGGCAAGAGCAGAGAGAGTTCAGTGGGGACATCACCTCCTTATTCCTGGGAACAATGCCTATCTCAATGTGGACTGAGATCTCATTAGTGTTCTGGGCTGCAACATCACACCATTGACCCATATTGACCTTGTGGTGCACCAAGGCCCTGATCTTTTCCAGAACAAGTAATGCTTGCCTTAGCTTGTGTCGGTCAACCAGTCAACAAGCATTTATTAAGCTCCACTGTGTTCCAGGCATAGTGCCAAACACTGGGGATGCAAAGGAAGGTAACAACAAATGACTCACAAAGAAATCACAGCCTCATGGGGGTGACAACATGCAAACAACTCTGTGCAAACAAGATAGATAGAGGAGAACTGGAGACAATATCAGAGGGAAGGCATGGGCACTAAGAGGGTCTGGGACTTTTTGTAAATGGTGGTATTTTAGCTGGGACTTAAAGGAATCCAGAGAGGCCAGGAGGTGGAAATAATGAGAGCAATCCACAGGTATGGGGGAAAGCCAAGGGAACATTCCCAGAGTGGGAGATGGAGGGTCTTGTGATAGACAGCAAGGAAGCCAGTGCCCCTGGATCACAGACCACCTAGTAGGATGAAAGGTTGGAGGGGATCAAGTTCTGAAGGACTTTGCCAAACAGAGTCTGTGAAGGGCTTTGAAGACCAGATATAAAATATTTGATCAGGGAAGGGATAAGGAGCCACTGGAACTTATTAGGGAGGTGATGTTGTACTTAAGGAAGAGCAGTTTAACAGATGAGTGGAGTAGGAAGAGACTTGAGCAGGGACACCAGTGAGGCTACTGTGGTAATCCAGGCTTGAGGTGAGGAAGGCCTCCCCTGGCAGCAGCGGCACAGGAGAGAAGTATATACAAGAAATGTGGTGAAGGAAGAATGTATAGGAAACAGTTTGGATATCTGATCCTAGGTGGGGGAGAGAAGGGCAGGTGGAGGGAGGGAGAGGAGAGGGAGAGAGGGGAGAGAGAGACAGAGACAGAGACAGAGACAGAGAGACAGACGGAGAGAGGAGAGAGAGAGAGAGAAAGAGAGAGAGAGAGAGAGAGAGAGAGAGAGAGAGACAGAGAGAGAGAGAGAGACAGAGAGACAGAGAGAGAGAGACAGAGAGACAGAGAGACAGAGAGAGAGAGACAGAGAGA
>NW_027185655.1:4039092-4057669 GCF_028583685.1 Petaurus breviceps papuanus | reverse complement strand
AGAGAGAGAGAGAGACAGAGAGACAGAGAGAGAGAGACAGAGAGAGAGAGAGAGAGACAGAGAGAGAGAGAAAGACAGAGAGAGAGAGAGACAGAGAGAGAGAGACAGAGACAGAGACAGAGACAGAGAGAGATGAGGATACCAAATCATATTGGATTCACAACCAGCCTCTCACTTGCTTTGGGGGAGATTTGTTGTCTAGGAAAGGGGACCAAGAGGTATTAATCTGCAGTCTGTCATTGGCCTTTAATATCAAAGATGGGACAGAATGTCTTTTGGTTGACCTTGTCCATGGAACTAGGTAAAGGAAGCAAAGGACAGGAGCTCCATGTGACTGCAATTTACCTTAAAATGTTCTAAAATGGCATTACTTGTATCAAAAAAGGGGGAAAATAGAGTGATCTCTCTCTGCTCCTAGATGTTCCCTTTGAAGCTCTTTCAGTCTTATTCAATAGTATCTGATCTTTTGATAGATAACTCTGTATCAAGTCAGCACGTGGGAAGCTTGGAGCAAGAACTAAAGGAAAGAACCTTGGGTATTATTAGCCTTGGGATGACAGATAGCTCTGGTCACATATCTGGAACCTGTGGGACAGGGGGGAAAGCTAAAAGGCAATGGGCAGTGAGATTAAGTTAGGGGACAGGGAGACCCAGGTTGGATTGTGTAGATTGGGGATCCAGGGAACAATTTCCAGTTCAAATCTTTGCTTGCTACATGGTATAGGGTAGTGATGTGATCCACAGATGCACTGGGGGGGGGGGGGGCTGACACTCTTTCAGGGAATCTGTGAGTTGAAAACTGTTTTCATAATAATACTAAGATGTTATTTGCCTGTGAAAATTCTAACTACATATCTCTGTGAGGACAAATTTTCTTCATTTACTTAAACCAAACCAATATAATACAAATAGTTTGAATGCAGAATTAGTTTCAAGGATCCAGCTGTCTTCTGTTAAGGCAGATATTAAAGAGATTTACAAAATATTTTTTAAAAAATTCCATCCTTCTTACTTTTTTGTTTGAAAAGTCTTTTTTTTCATAAAAACACATCACTTATGTTAATATGTGATGCATTTATTTTTAATTTAATAAATAAATATTTAAAACATTTTGTTTTTATTTCTAATAAGTAAATATTGATAAATAGTCTTACTAAACAAGAACTCTTTGGGGAAGGTTCTCATTAACTTTGAAGAGCATAAAAGGATCCATCCAAAAGTTTGAGAACCATTGGTATAGGGACAGAGGAGCTAGATGGTGTGGAATTGGACTGGTGTACCTATTCTGGGATTCTTTTTCCTTGGTTCTGGTAGGATACAATGATGCAGGGTGCAGGGTAAAGAGAGAAGTCCTTATTACAAAGGGGGTGGGATATGTAGTCAGTGTACAGGATGGAGAGTAAAAGGATAAAAGACATCCCAGTGGAGAGGATTTTGCATAATGATGCACATCTGCTGTGTTAGTGTTAGACAACAATGTTGGTGGTTACTAATACCTGGACTGAATTCCTCTAATGGGATTAAAGAGCATGATGATCATTGATATAGATTATTTTTGGTGGTCTAGGAAGAACTTCCAATACTTATTTTTTTTCTTAGCACTTGACTACACTTAGCATTGGAGAAGGAAATGGCGAACCACTGCAGTATCTTTGCCAGGGAAAGCCCAAATGGACAATATTGAGAACAATGGAACAAGAACAATAGAGTTAGCATGATCTTCTCTGTTAACAGAAGATCTATCTGCCATGGAGTCCCACAGAAGCCTTCCACAGAGCTCAGCCATGCTCATTTATTCACAGTGTTCTCATTGAGCATGAGTGCAGTAGGGGCAACAGAAGTCCACCTTAAGTTCACTCTCAGTACAAATTTTAGCTAAATTTTTAAAAAAGAAATTTGTTATTCAGTCATTTTTCAGTCATATGACTCTTTATGACCCCATTTGTGGTTTTCTTAGCTAAGATATTGAAGTGGTTTGCCATTTCCTTCTCCAGCTCATTTTACAGTTGAGGAAATTGAGGCAAACAAGGTTAAATGAGTTGTTCAGGGTCACACAGCTAGTAAGGATCTGAGGCCAGATTTGAACTCTGGAAACTTGGATCTTCCTAATTCCAGGCCTGGCACTCTATCCTGTGCCACCTAGCTGTGTCACCACTTAAAAAAATTGCAGCCAATGGGTGACGATGGGCAGTTAGAATGTTGTTAAATATACCAAACCCTAGAAATGATCTTAAGAGCATTCTGTAAAGTCAGTACTTTTGTCCTTAACAGTAGCCAAATGTGGGGAAACCGAATCTGGGATTAAATTCCTCAAAGTCTTGTAGTAACTGTCGTGATAGCTGTCTTTTTATGAGTTGAACTACAGTCTATCTTAAATATTAGCAGACTATAAATATATCTTCCAAAGAAGAGCAATTGGCATTAGAAAAATCCATCTGTACGTTTATAAAAGATCTTCATGGGGAAGGTGGAGTCACTTATTTCACCTTTGCTGGCTTCTCAATTTGCTTGTGGAAAGAATAATTCAGTCACTACTGTTGGGGTTACAAAAGGAAGCTGAGATCAGCTAATGTCCTCTAATTATTTCATTTATTACTCCTGTCTCCTTTGTTAATTTTGCATATGGAAGTATCCTGGAACTCATACAAGTACTTGGGACCCTCTGAGATGCTTTATTGATGAAGGTTCACCTGTTCTGTTCCTTAAATGGATATCCTTGAGCAATGAAAAAAGGCCAAAGTCTCTCACTGCATTTGGGGCCATCTCCAGTTATACAGATCTACATCTTGCCACTGGACTCAGATGGGTCTGGGGGAGAATGTGAGGTTGGTGATTATGCACAATTCTCCCTTGCTTAAATCCAATTGACTTGTAAGCCACGGCATCACTTTCCTGATGCCACAGCTATCTTCAAGAACAAAGGACAAAAGCCAATCCTGGAACAATAGGGATTACTTAACCATGAGTACTATGCAACAGTTAAGAAATGGTTGATTTTATTTGAAAAAATCATTCCCATATTTTTATGACTGTGGGCTTAATGATACAAATTCAAACTCAATACATTATTATATATTCCTTAGTCAGAGAGATTTACTATTAGAGAAGAAGTGAGGTTTTGTAATGATAGTATACATCTTTCCCATCTGGATCTGAAAATTACAGACTGACCCCTCTCTCAAGGCGAGATGAAGTAAAACGTTGTCATTTCTGTTTGAGCCTAGTTTTAAAAGTCAGAAAATTACTTGGAATAGCCAGTTTATAACTTATAATTGTGCATCACTCAATGGAGTATGCCTGGCCCGTGGTCTCACTAGTGGGGAGAGGGCTTTCCTATTCAGGAGTGAGATGCAAAACAAAGGTACTGGGTGTGGGAAGGGGAATACTTTGGGATGCTCCTGCCCGTCTTCATGATTGTCACAAAAAACTTCCCAATAACCCTCATCTATTTGGAACTGACTTTTTGGTGGTCCTGGGCCTGGAGTCTTATAGACTGCTGTGTTATTATCAGAACACTTTTAAGTATACAAAATTAGTAGAAAAGACAAGTTTGCCATCTAAAGAGATCTCACTTCGCACAGAAAATTCCCCTCCTTACAATTTGGGATAGGATATAGCTGTTTTTCTGCTAATGTTAATAATAAAAGTTACTGGCATCATTTTATATCTGTAATTCAATCAATAATAGTAATAACATATTACTAGTACATTGAAAACTTTTTTTTTACTCACTGAGTTTGTATATGGTATTTGTTTTTAAACTTTAAACTCCTTTTCCTTCGGTGCAACTAACAAATTATAAATGACACGTTATAATGTTATAACAAATATGTATTATTAACAAATATTATAGAAAGCCCTATTCATATTACAAATAGCACTCTATTCATAGTGCATTTCAATGCCCCATCAATTATGCCTTTTTAACATTCTTAATAAAATGATGTGAGATTTCACACAGCAAATATATATGTCAAAGTTTACATAGAGAGAATAGATTAGTATACAGTACAGTATAAACCCTCAAGGTAGGGGGTCTCTATTTTGAATACATGAGTGCTTGAAGAGTCTGTTGATTTTGTTTAAATGATATACATTATAACGAATTAAACAGCATTTTAAGAAGAAAGGAACAAATAAAATGTTAATGATAAATATTGCTATAATCTCTTTAGATACATATACCTTTGATTCAGTTCCCTTCAATCATCTCCAGCAGATTATTCCCAGTCATCACCTCCAGTCTTCTCTTTGAAATCTTCAACCTCTCTTGGCCATTGGACCTTGCTTCGTTGCCTTCAAACATAGCCAAGTCTCCCCATTAAAAACAAACAAACAAACAAACAAACCAAACCAAGAAATCTCCATTAGACCCTACCATTCCTTTCAGTTATTTTCCTGTATCTCCCTTGTCTCTTTCAGTCAAACTCACAGGAAAAAAAGGAAAGAAAAGTTTACCCTCCTTACCTCCATATCCTCTCCCCTCACATCCTCATTGCCTTGCAGTCTTAATTGAACCAACATTGCTTGCTAAAATTAATTAATCTCTTCATTCCCAAATCTGATGGTCTTTTCTCAGTCCTCACTTTCTTGATCTCGCTGCTGAACTTGACATTGTTGGCTATTTTCTTCTTCTGGATGTGGACTGAGAACGAAGAGTCGAAGATGGCACTGCTTGTGAGCCTAGGTTTGCTTTTCAGTTATTTCAGTTTTGTTTAATCATTTTTCATCATGTCCAACTCTTCATGATGCCATTTGGGGTTTTCTTGGCAAAGACACTGGAACAGTTTGCCATTCCCTTCTTCAGCTCATTGTACAGATGAAGAACTGAGGCAAACAGAGTTCAGTGACTTGCCCAGGGTCACACAGCTGAGGATGAATTTGAATTCAAGTCTTCCCGACTCCAGGGCAGGTACTCTATTCACTGAATCACCTAGCTGCCCAATCTATGAGCCTGGGTTACTTGAAGGTAGTGAGGGGAAGTTCAGAAAGAGGAAGGGTTTTTGGGACAAGATAATGAGCTTTGTTTTTGATGTGTAAGCTTCTTGTGAGTTAAGGTTGTTTCATTCTTTGTCTTTGCTCCTTCAGAGCCCATTACAATGCTTTGTATGCTGTGGGCACTTAATAAATGCCTATTGACTGATTATAGACACCTGGAATAGGAGTTGTTTGAGGCCAATATATCAAAGTGGAATAATAGTCTTTTCAAAGCTTGGGATCTTTTTCCCTCTTGTATTTTGGTTCTAAATTCAAATATAGAATTAGAATTTCAAAATTCTTAAAAATACTGTCAAAGTTAACAAAATTATTCCATTTGTTATAAGGATTTCATTTTCAATATTAGCACAGGTTCATATTGATTGGACTACATGCTTTTCAATGTCAATATCATAGCTGAAACATATTCATTCACAGCATTTAAAGTCTTTCTAAGGCACACATTCAATTGTATAAGGAAGCTTTTTCCAGTCATAGTTTTTTTCCGAATGCATTTGAAACATCACACTGTATAGCTTTAGTATACAAACTGCCATGATTGTTTTTTTTTCTCCAGCAATAAAAGGCACCTTGGACACATGAGGGAAAGATTATATCAAAGAAAAACATGCAAATCATTATTTCAGCAAAGCGAGGGGGAGCAAACAGGATTTAACTTAGTTCCAAAAAGCGCTTAAACATAAAAAATCCAAGAATTGGTGCATTTCTGCCTTTTGTTTTAAGAAAACTTTTAACAGTTGAATACACTAACCAGTTGTACTCTGAACATAAAACTTTTGCCATCCCGAGGAAAGAAAAATAAAAACCCTGATAAATACACATTTGTTTCCTAAGAGGTGTGCTGTACTCTGCAATTTCTGCCTTTGTGAAAGATGTGTGAGAAAGTAATGTCAGAAGTCTGAATACAAATCAGAACCTTCCTCTCCCCACCCCACCCCCATATGTAACAGCCAAGGTAAAAAAATGCCATTAAGTTCAATTTCTAAAAAGACATAAGATCCCATACACATTTTGTAAACCTGACTCTGATTCTTTTAATTTGCTTAGGGCTCTTTCCTTCTTCCCATGGACTTGGTATCATCCTGTCCAATAAATCTTGCTTCCTCTTTGTTTATTTTTCAAGGCGATACTATCCCAGAGGGGCAGGGAAAGAGACAAGAGAAGATTAACAGCTGCTCAGAAGTGATCCTAAAACCTAGATATTTGGGTGGCTTAAAATACTTTGCTACTAAAAATGACCCACAAACCAAACCAAACCAAAAAGTAACTTTCCCTTCTGAAAATGGACTATCCCTTAGTGAAATGTTGTCCATAAGCCCATCAGCCTGAGCAAGGGCAGAGAACACATGTAAGAAAGCCTTCTAAAAACTCATTTATCAGGTCAGTATAATAAGGATTTCTGCCCAGAGCAGGTTCCAGTTCTCTTAATTATAAATAAACAGAGCTTGATAAAACACTTTCCCAACTTCATCCCTACCCACTCACACATTCAGAAAACCAAAGAAATATTCTTTGGTCCTCTAAAGGATGCTCACATACTCAGAAAAAAGCAAATCAAGCTTAAACCCAAAGATACTGTTTTCTTTCTTGTCCTATGTTACCTGTTAAATATTAAGAGAATAATTCCCGATATAGATACTACCTGTCCCCTGGATAAACACATGGAAAAGAAGTAAAAGGCTTTTAGTTCAGGGTCACTCTACTGTGAGGGTCCAGCTCTCTGTTGATCCAGCAGCGAAGAGGAAAAAATACCCTTAAGGAAAGTAAAAAAGCTGAGACAAGACAAAGAAGGAAGGAGGTAGACAGACATCAAACGTTCTCAATAGGAAACCTGCAATAGGTCTCAATCCTAAACAAAACATATATATTCTCTCTGGGGATACAGATGTGTGAACAGCCTAATTCCACTTGGAATTGGGGAGATCTGAGTTCAAATTTGACCTCTGATGCCTTACTAGCTGTGTGACCCTGGGCAAGTCACTTAACCTCTATCTGCCTCAACTTCCTTATCTGTAAAATGGAAGTAATAATAGCACCGATCTTTCAGGGTGGTGAGGATAAAATTAAAAATGACCTAATATTTGTAAAGTACTTTGTAAACCTTAAATACTACATACATGCTACTATCATTATTAAACTGTCCATGAAATATAGTGAGATTCTGGTGTGTAATTCCAACCTGGTGGGTCACCTCCTGTTAGGTATCAGGAAGGTGCTAAATTTTTATGATCTGCTGTGATGTTACAGTTTCTACTGTTTTTTTTGCCAAGTCCAGCCTTGTTAGTGAGTCCAGTGTCCTTAAGAATACACCTATATTTTCTACTATCAGTGACCACCTCCTGGATCTCCATCATGAACCAATTCCCCAGGGAATGTTGATGCAAAATTTTAAATGACATACTAACAAGCAGACAACCTCAATTTATCACAAACAACATACACTGTGACCAGGTGGGATTTATACTAGGACTTCACAGTTTGTTCAATATTAGGAAAATGATAAGAATAATTTACCATATCAATAACGAAACCAACACAAATCATATGATTATAACAAGAGATGTAGATAAAGCTCTTGATGAAATGCCACACCCAATTGCTATTAAAAACATCTGAAAACATAGGAATAAATGTAGCTTTTCTTAGAATGATAAGCATTTAAAACCAAGAACAACCATTATCTCTAATGGGGATAAATTAAATTGTGGTTTAGTTATTTTTTCAGTTGTGTCCAACTCTTCATGACCTAATTTGGGGTTTTTCTGCAAAGATACCAGAGTGGTTTCCCATTTCCTCCTCCAACTCATTTTATAGATGAGGAAACTGAGACTAACAGGGTTAAGTGACTTGCCCAGGGTCACACAGCTAATAAGTGTCAGAGGATAGATTTGAACTCAGGAAAATGAGTCTTCCTGACTCCAGGCCTGGTACCCTATCCACTGCACCACTTAACTGCCCATGGATAAACTAAAAGTCTTCCCAATAAGATAAGAAGTGAAGCAAGGATGTCCATTGTCACTATTATTATTCAATATTGTATTAGAAATTCACCCAGGAACCATATGAACAAACTACAAAACACTTTTCACACAAGTAGAGAGAGATCAACAATTCAAGAAATATTAATTACTCATCGCTAGGCAAGCCAATTTAACAAAAATGACAGTTCTACATAAATTAATTTACTTATGACAGTAATGTCATAAAATTAAACTATAAAAATTATTCTGTAGAGCTAGAAGAAATAGTAACAAAATTCATCTTGCAGTACAAGGTCAAGAATATTAAGGGAGTCAGTGGGAAAAAAGTGAAGGAAGGTGGCCTAGCAGTTCAGTCATTTTCCAGTCATATCCAACACTTCATTATCCCATTTGGGGCTTTCTTGGCCAAGATACTGGAGTGATTTGCCATTTCCTTCTCCAGCACATTTTACAGATGAGGAAACTGAGGCAAACAGGGTTAAGTGACTTGTCTAGAGTCACACAGCTAGTAAGCATCTGAGCTTGATTTGAGCTCAGGAAGAGGAATCTTCCTTAGAGCCAGGCCCAGCACTTCTTATCAATTAGCTACAAAGTACCTATCATCAAAACAATTCGATACTAGCTAAGAAATTAGCTACACAATTAGTTACACAATCTACAGTAGTAAATGACTTTACTAATCTGTGTTTGATAAATCCAGAGACCTAAGCTTTTGAAGCAAGAACTAACTTTTCAACAAAATTTGCTGGGAAAACTGGAAAAGAATTTGGCAGAAACTTGACGTAGATCAGCATCTCACATCATATACCAAATTAAGGCCAAAATAGGTATACGTTTTAGACATAAAGCATGACATCATAAGCAAATGAGAAAAGCATGGAAATTTTTTACCAGTCAGATCTAGGGATAATGGAAGAATTTTGTGACCAAGCAAGAGATAGAAAGGATTGTGTGAAGTAAAATGGATGTTTTTGATTACATTAAAATTTTTGCTCAATAAAACCAATATAGCCAAAATTAGAAGGAAGGCAGGAAAAGATTTATAGTAAGTTTCTCTGATAAAGACCTTATTTCTCAGATATATAGGGAACTGAACCAAATTTATAAAAATGTCATTCCCCAGTTGATAAATGATCAAAAGATATAGACAGTTTTGAGAATCAAAGCTATCAATAGTCGTATGGAAAAATGTTCTAAATCACTAATAATTAGAGAAATGCACATTAGAACAACTTTGAGGTACCACCTCACACCTATCAGACTGACTAACGTGATAGAAGAGATAAACGACAAATGCTGGAGGAGGCATGGAAAAGTGGAGACTGATGTTTTGTTGATGGAGTTGTGAACTAGCCCAACTAATTAATATGCAGAACAATTTGGAACTATGCCCAAAGGTCTATCAAACTGTGCATACCCCTTGATCCAGCAATACTACTACTGGATCTGTATCCCCAAAAGATTAAAGACAAAGATAAAGGACCTATTCATAAAACAAAAATATAGCAGCTCTTTTTTGTGGTGGCAAAAAATTGGAAATTGAGGGGATTCCCATCAATTGGGGAATGACTGAACAAGTTGTGGTATATGATTATGATGGAATACTATTGTGCTATAAGGAAAGATGAAGGGGATGATGTCACAAAACCTGAGACGTCTTATATAAACTGATGCAAAGTGAACAGAACCAGGAGAACATTGTATATATTAACGGCAATATTTTAACAATAATCAACTGTGAAACATTTAGCTACTCTGTTCGATGAAATGATCCAAGATAATTTCAAAGGACTGATGATGTAAAATGCTGCCTATACCCAGAGAGGGAACTAACTGATGAACTCTGAGTATAGTTTGAAGCATATTTTTATCATCTTTCTGTTTTTCTTCACAACATAGTTAAAATGGAAATATCTTTTGCACGACTTAACATGTATAATGGGCATCATATTGCTTGTCTTCTTAATGGGTTGGGGATGGAATAGAGGAAAGAAAATAATTTTGGAGCTCAAAATAAAAAATGAATAAAATATAGAGTATACATTATCTTACAGTGCATAGATTTTAATTGTTGTTGTCATGTTCTCCCCATTTATCTTTTATTTCTCTCTGCACATCTTTTTATTTGGTTATTTTACTATATCCTTCTCCTTGACATATGTATGCTCAATGTTTCTTGCCAGAAAGACACTAAGATATTTATGGATATAGATTGTGTTTCAGTTATTAACTTCATGGTATCAGTGAATTTATAACAATTTACCTGCTAGCAAATTCAGATAATTTAGGATAATATGAATTTGTTTTAGAGAGTGTTTTTGTTATTATCAGAATATTTATAATTTGGAATACTTAGCCATAAAACATATGTACTTTTTTAAAAATCATAGATTGAAAATAAAATACATCCTTTCATCTCTTGCACATTTTCCCTAGTGTAATATTTTGAAGCAAGACAGTTTGGATTCATTAATGTCAAGTGCCTTTATTTAGAAGGACTACTCTATTTTTTATTGATATTATATTAAGTACATTTCCATTTTGTGTTTGCCAAGCACGGTCGTGTAAAGAACATTATAAAGAATGTGCTTATTTCCCCTCCCAGAAACATCTATTTTTATACTCCTGGTGATGAGTAGCAGAAGGTATTTGTGTAGGAAATCTGACTTGTTCCAGAGGTTTGGGAACTCTATTTTTTGGTACATATTTATAAATTTTCATGAATTGGAAATTTTTCTTACTAAAACCAACAGACACCCTCCATTAAGTGGATTAACTTTTTGCTGGCCTCCTTCCTCATGTACATCCCTACCCTTTCTGGTGTCATCATTTTCCTTCTGTGGAGTACTAGCTATCTGCTTGGATAGGATTTCTTTTGCAAAACCCATCCTATTTTCTACTAGACTTCTTATGATGTCATGCTTTGTGTAGCATCCTATAACCTATGTCCAGTCTCATGGGGGAGTGTCCAGGTGGTCCTCCGGGGGCCTCCTTCCTTTTCCCATATTCTGGTTCTCTTCTACTCTTCCATGGTCCATTATATGGCAAAAAGTGTATATGATTTGTGGTAAATGAGAAGAAATATACACCAAGAAAAATAAGTTTTATCTTAAGGATGATGATGATGATGCTTCAATTTGAAATGTTCAAGGGCTTAAGGTATCTATAAATTGCATGTATTTTCACACAAACACATTTTGGTACCTAATTATTTCATGAACCTAGGAAAATTGTAGTAGAAATGACTTAGCTCTCCTCACTCCCTTTTTCTTTTTAGAATAATATTCTTTGAGGTGGCCTTGTAGTTTCTTGATCTGCTTATAAATAGTCTTTCTTGGATTTAAAGAATAATACTGCCCTCTCAGGTTGGTGTCGAATAGATAAAGTACTTCATGTGAAAAAAAATGTCTTTGTGACTCATCTTAATCAAACAAAATTACATTTTATTATTGTCAGAAATGGAAGTATTAAATAGATGGGCTTCCCAATCAATATCTAGGGGATGTAACATTAAATTAATCAGCACTACCTCGCCATCTGTATTAAAAGAATGACTATGTTAAACATTTTGTTGTTAATTGTCTTTCACAGAGATGCATTTACTTTGTGGAATTGTGTAGTATGTATTGCAGGTGTTACTGTCATCCTCACTTTAAAATAAGAATACTGCTGCTCAGAGAGTTTAAATAATGTATGTATATATGTATATAATAATTTATGTAAGGACATACCATTAGTTTCTGTATAAGGCAATCTAGATTATTACTGGAGCCCATTCCATCCCTCCTATGAAGAAAATCAAGGCAAGAAGGATGATAAAAGGGAAATCGTGATTTAGAAAGAAATCTTTGAACCAGACATTCTGTAAAGGGTCTGATTTCCAGAATATATAGGGAACTAACAGAAATATATAAAGTCATCTTCATGACCCATGCTTCCCTTCTCCATCTCCAACTTTTGGAACCATTATCTAGTTCAAGAAATTTTATGTTTAATATAAACACTATTCTTTAAGTGAATGAGAATGCAATTCCAAGAATGAGAGCAATTCTAAGACTTGTAAATAGAGCTGAGGCTCTGACAGTTATTAAATTGTTACATCTTAGTGATGAAAGGAAGCATTGCATAGGAGATTGTTAGCTGTGAAGTCAGGAAAGCTTGGCTTCGTTTCCTGACTGTGATATATACTGGCTGTGGGAGGCCGAACAAGATGATCTTTCAGTGCTTTAGAGTTTAGAATAAGACTAATTTGCAGAGAAGATGCCATCCTGCCTTGACAGAAGGCAATTACTCACTGGGGAGCTCCTTATGCCAATGAAATTACAGGTTCAGTACTTAACTCTGTTACCTACATCTTAATATTCATCCTTGAAAAGCAACATTGAATGCAAACTATCTCCATTTAAGGGAGCTAGGTGGCATGGTGGACAGAATGCTGGACCTGGAGGCAGAAAGACTCATCTTCATGAGTTCAAAGCTGGCCTCAAACACTTACTAGCTGTGTGACCCTGTTGCCTCAGTTTCCTCATCTGTAAAATGAACTGGAGAAAGAAATGGCAAACCACTGCAGTATCTTTGCCAAGAAAACCTCAAATGGAGTTGTGGAGACTCAGACACAACTGAGAAATGACTTCAATGTCTCTGGTTAAGGTTCATGGTAGGCAGTTGAGAAAGTAAATTTTAAAAGAGCTCCAATTCACTACTATATGTTTCAGCAAGTTCAGTGTCAATGAGTCACTCCTGCCTACCCTTTCCCCCATGACTTGTGCTGGGTTTTACAGCACAATTTATGTTACAGTCATTTCTATCTTAAAGTACTGAATTATTTTCACATTTTGATAGCAAATTGATATGTTAATTTGAATTCAGTATCTTTTTTAACTTTATCTTTGGTTTCATGTCTCAATCCACAAATAATCCAGACAATAAATTCTTACGTTAAGTAACAGACAGTTAATATGCATTTAGGATTTTGTCTCAGACATTTCTGAAAGTTGGGTCCATTATAGCTACTGTTGGACAGAACTTGGGGAAGGTGAAGGGGAACAAGGGGAAGAAAAAAAGACCCAATTCCAAAAAGCATTGCAATAAATCAGAAAAGCTATGATAGGAATATAATAATTTGTATAGGCTATAGTTGTGGGGTTCCAATTTCTAAAGCATACATCGCTAAATTCATTATTTACATATTATATTAACCATCCTTTTACACTTACATTAAAAATCTGAGTTTCATGTGTGCTGCCTGGTTTTTAATTTATTCTCTAAATGATCAATGGTTATCTTTTCCATAAGGAAAGTATTCATAAATTTAAAAAAGCTTTAAAATATTAATCTGAGATTTTAAATAAAAAATCAGTTTCTAATTTCTACATTTTAGAGAAGTATGAATTTTTTATTGAAGATAAAGGGATATCTAATTCCTATTTAATTTTTAACAGACTGCTTTTCTTCCCCACAGAAATTGTTTTGTCACTTTTTCTATACATACAATTATTAGTGCAAGGTCTTAAACAGTTTAGATAATTATTTTGTTTGGTGAGTTCACCTGGCCAAACTGAAATAGGCAGATGCTGGCCATGGTTCACTTTATTCCCCCTTCCCCATCTGTCTTCTTTCAGCCTGAAGCAGAGACCATGCTTTGGATTTAACCCTTTTATCTCTTGGAACTTCAGTCATTGGGTCCTACAACTCCTTGCCATACACCACCATTTGGAGCCATGATAAAATCAACTTTTTTACTTTTGACACTTAGAAGGAGTGTCTCAAACTATTTCCCAATGCCTCCACTGACCATCCCTGTAAATTCTCTAGTCTAAAGTGCCCCCTACCCAAAACATGCTTATGTTTGGTCTCTCCCCATTAGAATGTAAACTTCTTGAGAGCAATGGTTGACTGTTTTTGGTCTTTATTTATTAGTTTACTTTTAGTTTACAAGATTCAGTTCCACAATTCCTTGAGTTTCAAATTTTCTCTCCCTCCCTACCCCCCTCCCCCATGTTGGCATACAATCAAGTATAGGATCTGCAAATACTTTCACATTAGACATTAGTCAGGTTATAAAGAAGGATTGTATTGGATGGAATGAACAATGAGAAAGAGGAAACAAAACCAAACAAGAAAAAGAAAGAGAGCAGGTAGTTTGCTTCAATCTGCTTTCAAACTCTGTTCTTTCTAGTTCTTTCTCTGACTGTAGACATCTCTCTCCATCATGAGTCTTTTGGAATTGAATTATAACCCTAACGGTTGACTTTTAAAAACAATTATATCCTCAATGCTTGACACAGAGTAAGTGATTAACAAAGTCTTATTTTATCATTCATTCATTTACTCTTTAAAAAATATAGCATTGGGGGTGGCTAGGTGACACAGTGAATAGAGCACCAGCCCTGGAGTCAGGAGGACCTGAGTTCAAATATGGCTTCAGACACTTAACAGAAAAAACTAGCCATGTGACTTTGGGTAAGTCACTTAATTCCAAAACTTCAAAAAGCTATATAAATTTTATTTCTCCCTCCCAATTACACATAGAAACAATTTTAACATTTTTTTTCCAAATTTTGAGTTCCAAATTTTTTCCTCCTTATCATCCCCCTCCTTTGGCAAGGCAGGACATTTAGCATAGGTTATACCTGTGTAGTCATGTAAAACATGCTGTGCAAGAAAACGTGAACAATACAACCTCCAAATTAATAAAGTAAAGAAGTGATATCTTTGCTCGGCATTCAGGCTCCACCAGCTCTTTCTCTGGAGATGGATAGCACCTTTCAGCACAAGTCCTTCAAAGGTGTTTAGGATCACTGTATTGCTGAGAATAGCAGGTCATCATGCAATGTTACTGTTATTGTGTACAATGTTTTCCTGGTTCTGCTCATCATTCATTCACTCTTAAAGGAGAGAACCTATGTTTTGACTATTTGAAGATCCCAATGACTCTTTGTTAACTTTTGATTAATACATTCGAATTCATTAAATACCCTTATAGGTAATAAAGTAAACCAAATTTAGTAACAAGTATTTCTACCATGTCTTAATGGTTGTAGGAACCTGCCATCCATTATATTTCATAACATACAAGTTATTTTTTCCAGTTTCACTCACATGCACACACTCAAACATAAAAAAGAAGCATTTTCTCAGTTTCGTTCATGCATTGAGCAAAAACAAAGCAAGACGTGAATGTAGCTGTGCTTCTTTTTAAAGTGTACTCTCATATCAGTTACATGTTAAGAGAATACTAAATGACACACATACTAAGGTGCGTTGTCACAGCTTATTTAAACAGACGTGTTTCCTTCAAAGCCCAGTGAGGAAAATAAAGAGGAACCTTCATCAGCTTTCAGTTATGTCAGTGGTGGCGGTGGTCGTTGTGGGAAGGTATCTAGCCTCTCTGTAGAGGTTGGGGACAGGAAATCTTCAACTGAGCTGAGAAAAACAATCTGACACAAGATCAGGAAGCCAGAGACAACCAAGGAAGGTGAGGATAGACAAACAGTGAACTTGCTCCACTAGAAAATGATATGCATTAGCTTTTAGACCTAAAAGAAATAAGCGCACTCTCTCTGGGGACAGATAGAAACAACCCTCCCACAACATTTAACGGAGGTCAAAAAACAGATTCTCTTATGGGATCTAAAACTCTTGCTTTCCCAGACAAATATACTGGACTGAAGCTGAACTTCAAACTGACGGAGAATGACAAGAATAGAGATTTTTGCTGACTGAAGCACCAAGAAGGGTCCGAATCTTTAAGAGGCAGGGATGCTCACTTTCTCCTCCACCCCCACACTGATGTAAAGAGTTTCTTGGTAGCTGAGAAGTCCCTAAGTTACCTCAGTTCTGATTCCAGGAGAGGTAGAACAAAGGGATAGCCAGCTGTTTCTATTCACCTCTATTTGTATAGGTTTCCTCCCAGGCACTTATAGTATATACAGTGCTGGCAGGAATTGACTTAGGTCAGCTTCCTGGTAGTTTATATTCAAACAAAGGCTACTTGTAGGTCATTCAACAATTAGCCCAACATTTACTTAGCCATAACAGGTGAAGAATTTTCATCAGACATGAGCATTGAGGACACATGCAGTTGCCCTGAGTGAAATGTCCCTGAGTTGCTCATCATTTTCTACCAAGAAAACATCAGAGATATCCTGGAGCTGCTTATGGTTGTATTGTACTCAGGGGATAAGGAAGTCATGTCAACATCCTGAGTGAATCTCTTGAACCAACCATGTCTCAAAGAAGGGCTCAATACGTTTTAAGGAAAAATTAAAATAACTTGCAGGGGGGAAAAGGTTAGGATAGTTCTCCTGCCAGTTTTCACCCAGCCAGTAGCTGACCTGGGGAGCAAGTAATTGTGATCTAAGGTAAGGAGTAGAAACTTTCCAATCTATTAGTTGGTTATTGGCCTTGCAGGTCTGAGACAAGGCAAACTGTCTTTTGATTGACCTAGTCCATTATCTGCCTAAAAGAAGATAACATAGAGGCTAATTGGGGCTATCCATTCATACTGAAATGGATGCTTATTCTAAAAGGGCATTATTCATGTCAAAAGAAAAAAATACAGCCTTTCCCCTCTTTCCTCAGCCACCACAAGTATTTTTTTCTTTTGTTTGCTGTTCTTATTACATAGAGACAGATTTTTTTTTTATCCAGAGGAGGGGAAGAAAGATCAGAGAAGGGATAGGATTAATACTTGGTGTGGACAGGGTGATAACCACTGAGGAAGACAAAGAAACGTTCTTATTTTGTTTCTTTTTTCTCTGACAAGGAAAACCTTGGCACTGAAGAATTGAATAAAACTGCACAATAGGATAAGGCTTTGAAACTTAAGATATGCAGGCAACTAAATATAGTATATATAAGGTCTTAATATATAAAGTCTTAAAATATATAAGATCTTAAAAGTTTTTCTTCATAGGATGGGCAAAGTAGGAAAAATCTATGAAAAAATAGTTCTCAGAAGAAGACTTCTAAACTATTAAGAGCTATATTAAAATACCCTAAATCACTAATAATAATATAAATATAAATAAACTGTTTCACTTCATATCTGCAAACTGACAAATATACAAAAGATCAAAATAATCCTGGGGAGGTAATGGAAAGATAAGGCACACTAATGCATTGTGAGTGAAGATATAAATTGGGTCCCACCATTCTGGGAAGCAGCTTGGAATTATGTGAAGAAAATGATCAAAATGCTCACACCTTTTGACTCAAAGATTCTTCTTCTAGGCATATGTTTTTAAGGATGTCAATGATGAAAAGAAATGTCAATGATCTCTCATACACCAAAATATTTATAGTAGTTCTGTTTGTAGTAGTAAAAATTTGAAACAAAAGTAAACTAATTTTGATGTTGGAATTTTGTGAAATATTACTGTACTATAGAAATGATGTGTATGATGAAGACAAGGAAACATAGGATGATTTATGTAACTGATGCAAAGTGAAGTAAGGACAATCAGGAAAATAACATATATAATAACTATTACAATGTAAATGGAAAGAACAGAAATACTGTGAAATTATGAAAACTGAGCTGCACCCCAAAGATGAAGTTTGAAAAATCACTTCCCCCTGCTTCTTTGGGGAAGCAAGTGACTGTGGGAGAGGAATACTGTAATACATTGTGAGATTTTTTTTGATATGTTGCTTAGTTTTTCAGAATCAGTCTCTCTTTTTATTCTTTGTCTTCTCAGGTATGGGGAGAGGGAGGGATACATTGAAATCACAGGTAATGTTTGTTGTTGGGGGGAAGAAAAAACCCTAGTAGTATGAAATCAATATCCAAAATAAATAAAGGAAATAATAAATGAGCTCCTAGTGACTCGATGAATGGATTCAAGTCATCTGGCCTAGAGGAACTACATTCTCATGTATTTTAAAAAAACCTGGCAGATGTTATTGCCAAGCTACTCTCAGAGATATTTGAAAGATGGTGGAAAATAAAAAAGGTAGCTGGCATAGGACTGGAGAATGGAAAATGCCCTTATTTTTTTTAAAAGGAGGGATAATAGAATCTGCAGCCTGTAGGCCATTGAGCTTAACTTCTTATCCCGTAGTCTCTGGTGTTCTTTCACCCACTTCAATTCCACCCTTTTTTCTTGATTCACAGAACCCTCCCATCTCCCAGCATAGGCATTCTGAAGCTGGAGTATGTGGGATTCTGCAGTTGTCCTTAACCCAGAGTAAACTTTGTGGGCTGAGTACTGACCCCCAGCTGGACATCATTACAGCCCTCTTTTTCTGGGGCAGAAAATCTTTCTCCACTAGGCTTTTCCTCTTCTGTCTCCCCTTCTCTAGATATTCTTCCCTTCTATCATGTGGCTGGGCAGAGTCAGTCTTTGCTAGTAAAGAGTAGTGGTAGACAGGGTCAGGTCAAATCTCTATGTTGGTGTAGAAGTGGGGTCTGTCAATGACTCCCATAGTCAGTCCCTAAAGTGCCAACCTGTCAGGTTGCTTATGCCAGGTGAGTGGTGGATACAGTTGGTGTGGCTTCTTAGTATCACAATTCTCTGATTTTTTCCCTGAGATTTTAGTTTTTATCTATCTATCTATCTATCTATCTATCTATCTATCTATCTATCTATCTATCT
>NW_027185655.1:4037403-4039082 GCF_028583685.1 Petaurus breviceps papuanus | reverse complement strand
TCTATCTATCTATCTATCTATCTATCTATCTATCTATCTATCTATCTGTCTGTCTGTCTGTCTGTCTGTCTGTCTGTCTGTCTGTCTATCTATCTATCTATCTATCTATCTATCTATCTATCTATCTATATCTATCTATCATCTATCTATCTAATCTATTTTCCCCTTGAAGTTTTTAACCTTGTGTCTTCTTATGGATTCAACTTGAGTTACTAAATATCTGGTGCATAATTCACTTATTTTTTTAAAAAAAGATTTTAGAATTAGAAGAGTTTGCCATTTTACATGGCATGATCTGACTCATTTTGCTAAATGCGTTCATTTTTTAAAAGCTATAGGAAGAGAATAGAGATCATACCAATTCCAGAGTTTAACTTCAGATGCTGGTCTAGAAGACACCATCATTGTCTTGGGAAGCTATGTTCTCCGGAAGCAATGACATCTTTGCTCCTTCATTGAAGGAAAAAAAGGTAGCCTGCAAACTTTCTAGAAAATCTTTGTAATTAAGGAGAAGCCAAGAGTTTTGCACTGAGTCATGGAAAGGTTTGCGACTCCTTGCCGTTTCATTTGTGAAAGCATACAACTGACCTGATGGAAGATTAACCCCCTTCACATTTCAGCAAAACGCTAAATAGATGCCATGTAGCTTGCTCACCTCTGCATCTTGGTTGTTAATTCAATATTATGGCTGCAGTGAATTATTTTGAATTCCCTAGGAGAGGCTGGGCCGGTCAATGGGGAGCTCTGAATGAAGCCTCTCTAAAATGCTCAGTTGGGGCTTTACTTGGGCTTTCACAGTCTTTGTGGCATTATTCCCCAGAAAGCCTTACTTCTAAGATTGGGGTCAGAATAGGGCCCCTTTGTACTGCTTAAAGGAAACCTCCCTTTAATCTTTTCCTTCCTGTGGGAAAATGAGTATGAAAGAAAAGCTTGAGATAGCCATTACCTTCAAATATAGCTGATTTGCTTTTCATTCATCACCACTTTAAAAAAAATGAAAATTGTGTCTTTCAAATGCATCTTAGAAAGTAAATAACTCCCTCCACTTTGTGTGGAAGTAGAGAGAGCTTTGTTAAACTGATATTAAGACCAAGCAGTTTAGCATTCTTAATGTAATTTCCTTTCCTAGTTCATAATGTGAATTCTGGACACATTGTTTGCTTGTTTGTTTTTTTGGATAAAAGTCCTTTAAAAGTTACTGCCCTAACAGTGGTTAGCTTTTAATCTCATCCTAACTTCCTCATTCAACCCTTTCTCCATACAGAATTGGTTTCAGGAATTATGAAAAGTGAAGGCATCTAATTTAATATTTTATCATTATGTATCAAACTGTTTTTTTTTCCAGCTGATTACTGTGTGTGTGTGTGTGGTGACATTTATCCCTTTTCTAATGACTTATGGAGACAACCTTAAGAGTTGAATTTCTTTTAAGGAAAGTGGGATGTAATCACCTGGGTAACCTGTCACTTGGCCGAGTCTGCTTTTCCCTTTCTTGGGGAGGTTAATCATAGGACCTTCCTACCTCCTCACGATTGCTTTAAAGTTCCATTTTTCATGCAGCATGGTCATTAAGAAAAAACAGACAGTATTGTTAGAGGGAACAGTGATGAACACCTAACTTTATTTGTTCAACAATAAGTCAAGAAATGAGAAAAGAGAATCAGCAGGGCTCTGAACAA
>NW_027185655.1:3991923-4037003 GCF_028583685.1 Petaurus breviceps papuanus | reverse complement strand
TCTCTCTCTCTCTCTCTCTCTCTCTCTCTCTCTCTCTCTCTCTCTCTCTCATTTTCTTCCTTCCTATCTCTCTATCTATCACCAGCCCCAGTCCCTACCCTGAGATTTTATTTGACAATTTTGTATTCTACAGTTCAGACTGGATTGGATATTTAAACTCAACATGTTGAAATTGAATTTATCTTTCCCCTGAAACATTCCCCTTTTCTATACTTCACTATTTCTGCCAAAGTCCACACCAACCTTCCAGCCTCCCAGCTTTGTAGCCTTCTTGACTTCTCACTCTCCCTCACCCCAACATGCAATCAGTTGCCAAATCTTGCTCTTGGTCCCTCTACTACCTGTCATGTCCAACTTGTCCTCCCCATTCTCAGCTGCCACCTGTAGTTCAGGCCCTCATCACCTCTCACCTGAATTATTGCAACAGCTTCTGAATTGATCTTCTTGCCCCAAGCCTCACTCCAGTCCATCCTACATGCTATTGTAAATGGAATTTTCCATAGGGGTTGATCTGACTTTGTTTCCTCTCTCTTCAACTAACTCCGGGTGTGTAGATTATTGAGAACTTTGAGTATGTCCAGACCTACAATTTCTTTGATTAGGGAACTCCCAAAGTGGAAACTTTATCTATCAACAAAAGAATATAAAATCTTTGATAATTTCTAGTCTCAGAGTTGCCTGACACTGAGAAGATCAGCTTGTCTAGTATGTCTCAGAAGCAGAACCTGGACCCAGGTCCTAGTGACTCCAAGGGTTGTCCTTTGTCAACTGCCCCACAGTGTTACTATTTGGAGAACTAGAGTCATACCAATTAAGACAATTAACAAGTATGTGTCTAATTTGTGGACAAGTCATGAAATCAATCAAGCAGTTAATAACACTTTTTGAAATGCTCTGGGTACAAAGGCAATAGTGAAAAACATTCCTGCCCTCAAGGAGCTCACATTCTATCAACATGCACCTAAATAAATATTAGTAATGGCAGCTCCCAATGGACCTAGACCCCTAGGCTCCTTGACCTTGGGAAGGGAAGGAAACAAACATTTATTAAGAACCTACTATGTACCAGGCACTGTGCTAAGCGCTTCACAAATATCTCATTTGATCCTCAGAACAACCGTCTGAAGTAGATACTACTATAATCCCCATTTTACTTTTGAGGAAACTGAGGCAGAGAGTAAGTAATAATAACAACAAGAACAATAATAGCTAATGTTCATATGGCACTTATTATGTTCCAGTCACTGTGCTAAGCACTTTGTAATTATTATCTCAATTGATCTTCACAGTAACCCTAGGAGGTGGGTGCCGTTTTTTATCCCCATTTTACAGGTTAGGGAACTAAGGCAAACAGAGGCTAAGTAACTTGCCCAGGATCATACAGCTAGTCAGTGTGTGTCTCAGGCTGGATTTGAACTCAGGTTTTCTTAATTCCAGGCCCAGCACTCCATCCATAGTACTACCTAGCTGCCTTGGATTTAGGCAAGTACTGGCTTCAGCACTGGGGGATCTTGGCCCCTAAAGAAAGGGGTCAGACTCTTCTCATTGTCTTTGATTTTTAAGCCTCCACCATGGAGATCTTGGGAAAATCACTTAAAATTTACATTTGGGTCAAGTCTAGGGTCTCTCAAAAAGGAGTGACCCAGCCACCAATGTTCATCAGGCAGAGGATGTGTATTTACTTTCTCCACACAAAAGACATGCCTAAACACAAAATAATTAAAAACACACATTGACAAAGACTTAATCCATAACTCCTATTATACCATCCCAGGAGGTTGATAAGAGATGCGAAACATTTCTGTAGGATGCCTGCATCGCCATTTCACCTTCACCTTGGCTTTCCTGTGTTCAGGGGCCTGACTTGGGCTTATCCTCCTCTTCATGATCATCTCTCAAAAGAGAGAATAGTAGCTTCTGAAAATTCTTCTGGCTACCAGTAGTCTATGGTTAAGAGAGCCAGGTGCTCCCAATATCTAGAGCTTACAAAGTTGCCTCCAAGGCTGGGAATACCCATCTCAGGATTGCTGGTTGGTCACTTTATTCTCAGGGAAAGAGATACTTGAGGTCTGGGGGGCTCATGATTGTCATATAACAAATATGCCTGATATCATAGCTGTTGGGGTAGTGACCCCTAGAAATTCCAGAAAGAGTTTCCTTACCATAGTCCAGAGAAAGGAGGAAGAGAAAAAGAGGGCATTCTCTTTCCTTTTAAAGTCTGCTGAATGGACAGTTCTTGGCTAGCAGCCAGCCTTCTTTGAGAAGCTCTTTAAGGGTACTGCAATCATAGGTACGGATAACTTGTTACATCATCCCTCAATCCTTCTACAACGAGCATGTTGCATGAACCATATGCCCTTCCCCATTAAAAATAAATACAAAATAAATGCAATGTAACTTTTTGGGAGGGCAGAGGAAGGGTCCTATTCTTTAGGGGAATCAGAAGAGATGTCATGTAGAAGGTGGTGTATGAGCAGAGTTTTGAGCAAAACAGCAGACTCTGAAAGGCAAATCTGAAGGGAAAGTGTCTTCTAAGAATTAAGGACAGCCCCATTCACAGATGCAGATATGGGAGATAGAGTATTTTGTGTGAGCAAATGCAGGGCCAGCTTAGTTGAACCATAGAGTACAGAAGGAAGGAAAATTCCATTTGATCCTAGAAGCAAGAGAGCTTGTTTCTAAAAAACTGGAGTTTACTGAAAAGAGAGATGACATTGTCAGAGTTTTGCTTTAGGAAAAACACTTTGATGTTTGTATGATGAATTGAAGAGAGGTGGGACCAAGTCGCCAATGCAATCACTTGGCTCTTAAATTTATATACTGGTGTTAGGGATGGCTTGACTAACAGAATAACTGGCATCAAACTTACAGATGATGAGATGGAAATGGGAGGGATAGTTAAAATATTGAATGACAGAATCAAGATCCCAAAATATCTCAACCCAGTGGACTGACTATAATAAAATGAAATTTAATAACAATGACTGAAACTTTTTTTTTTTACCATTTTTTCAGTTGCTATGATATGAAATGGGAGAAATGTAGTTAGAAAGCTTTTCATATGAAAAAGACCTGAGTGTTTTAACATGCATTTCATGATAAAAAAAAGTACCTCTGATAAGAAAATACATAAAGAGAAGCTTAACATCCAAAATGAGGGTCTCTCATTAGAAATTCAATTTGTTCTATTTTGGTCAAAGCACTATAGAACCTTAACTCATATGATATAAACATTTAAAAATAATGATAAATTTTATTGCTATCTTTTGTTTTTATATTAGCTACATTTCTTTTTTTAATCTAAATTTACTGAACACCAAAAAATATTTCCATATAAAAAGAGGACACACAAAAAATTTCTTTATGGAGTGGTTAATACTGATTACCTACAATTTGTTGCTGGTTTTTTTAGTATATAAATTCATGTCACTTTCAAAGCTGTCCTGTTTGATTGTTTCTGCATTTGTTCTTTTCTGTGAATAAAAAAATGTTTCAATGACCTTCCTTTCCTTTCCTCTTATTTTTTAGGAACTCTATTCCTAGCTCCCTTCTCTCTTTCTCAAATCTCTTTCCCCAATTAAAAAATAGAAGCCTGATCCTTATCACAAATAAGCTTAGCTAAGCAAAATAAAATACAACAAAATCCTTTGTTAGTCACATTAAATAAATGTAGGTCTTCTTTTGCGTCTTGAGTCTGTGATCTCTCTATCAAGAGAGGGGTATAATGCTTCACCATCATTTGTGGGGATTCATGATTGTTCATCACATGTTCAGTTTTGTTAAGTCTTTCAAAGTTGCTTTTCATTACAGTATTGGTGTTAACGTACAAATTGTTTTTTTTTTTCCAGTTCTGTTTGCTGAACTGTTCATCATTCAATCATGTCTTAGGTTTCTCTAAAACCATCCCTTTTCTCATTTCTTACAGCACAATTATGCTTATATATTGTAATTTTTTTCAGTCATTCTGCCATTAATGGGCATCCTCTTTGTTTATTTTGCACAATGATGGGCATCCCCTTCATATTTGTTTTGTTGTTGTTTTGTCTTTTTCTTTTGTGTGTGACTCCATGACCCCATTTGGGGTTTTCTTGACAAAGGTACTGCATTGGTTTACCATTTCCTTTCTCCAGTTCATTTTACAGATGAGGAAATTAAGGCATACAGGGTTAAGTGAGTTGCCCAGGACCACACAGCTAGTAAGTGTCTGTGGCCTAGATTTGAACTGAGGAGGAGGAGTCTTCCTGACTCTAGACCCATCACTCTCAGCTGACCCCCCTATTTCTAATTCTTTGTTAAAACAAGAACAGCAGCTATAAATATTTTTGTTCCCATGATTCTCCCCTCCCCTCTTTCTTTGATTCCTTTGGCATATAGTTTAGTAGTGCTATCACTCAGTCAAAGGGTATTCATAGGTTAGTGACAATCCAAATTACTTTCTAGAATGACTAGACCAATTTACAAGTCTGCCAACATTGCATCAGTGTGCCTCTATCTTCCCACAGCTTCCTCTTTTTTTATCTTTATAAATTTTATATGTCAAGTGGAAACTCAGTTTGAATTTGCATTTATCTAATTATTAATGGTTTTGAACATTTATTCATATCTTAGCTTGGATTTCTTCCTTTGAGAATTGTCTTTTCCTATTCTTTGACTATGTGTATATGTATGTGTGTATGTACATATGTATATATGGGAAGGGCTGTTATTCTTACACATTTGAATCAGTTCTTTCATTTCCATCCTTGTTTACCTTGGATACTGTACCTTTACCAGCAAATTTAATGTAAGGATTTCTCTTTCAGTTAACTGTTTCTCTTCTTATTTAACTGCATTTATTTTTTTGTACAAAGTCTTTAAATTTTACATAATGAAAGTTGTTCATATGTTTTTCTATGATCCTCTCTACCCCTTGCCTGTTCAGTCAGCTGACATTTACTAAGTGTGTGTGCCAGGCACTAATTATTAGTCATGAACTCTTTACTTGTCCATAGCTGTAAAATGTTTTCTTCCTTGATCCTCCAATTTATATGTGATGTGACCTTTTATGACTAGGTCATATGTGCCTATTGGACATTTATTGTGGTACAGAGTATGAAATGCTGGTCTAAACTTAATTTCTGCCAAACTACTTTTCAGTTTTCCTAGCATTTTTGTTGAATTGTGAGTCCTCACGCCAATAGTTATGATGGTATATTGAATACTATTGCTAGATTCATTTTCTTTTATATGTTGTATACCTAATGTGTCTCACTGATCAGCTATTCTAATTTGTTTAGCCATTACCAAATCATTTTGAAGATTGTTCCTTTGTACTATAATTTGACATCACGTATTGTTAGACCCCTTTGCTTACTATATTTTTTCATTATTTTACTAATGAATCTTGACCTTTTCTTCATCTAGACATTCATTGCTATTTTTTTAAAGCTCTCTAAAGTATTTTTTGGAAAGTTTAGTATGGTACTGAAAGAATAAAGTAACTTAGTAGTGTGGAAATTAAAAAAATCATTTTAAAGATTTTTCAATATATCCATTAGATTCCTTTAAAAGCTAAGGTGAACAGGAGTAGAAAGGTAAGCCAAAAGGTTGTTGGTGTATTTCATAATAAGGCATTGAAGGCCTGAAGTTAGTAAATAGTTACCAAAAATAAGGAAGAAGGTCTCAATCTCAGAGACTTCACAGAAGAGGAATTGGCAGGATCTAGTTAACTAGAAATATTCCTGTGTTCATCAAGTTAATTTCAGAGGCTGGAAACATGGTCATTCCCTCATTCATTGCCCAACATGGCAATGGACAGTCTTGAATAGTCTTTGGAGCTTTGGCTTGAATTCAACAGCCTGAACAACTTTGCACACAGGTAGCTATTTTCTGTTTGAAAGGCCTATATTGTACAAAATTATGCTTAGGATAACCTTAAAGGGGCTACTGTTAGAGCCAAGGAGAGGCTAAGTCTGTTATAATATTCTTTAAAGAGAACTGTCACCTCAATGTACAACAGAAAGGTTTTCAGTTTGTAATGTGCATGTGTATATGGGGGAGGGGGGGCACAGTGGGAGGGAGCAGAGCTGGCTTCCCTTACTCTGACCTACTTGATATGTTAAATGAAGTACAAAGATATCTCTATGACCTATTAGCCTTTTATAAAGGAAAAAACTTTCTTGATGAAATTGGAAGAATAGCTGGCTGTCGGTGGGCTAAGGATTAGCCACATGCATGGTGGCTCTTAAAGAAAAGAAAGCTTACCATCCCTGAGAGTGAGGTCGGGTAGGAGGTAGCTTTGCGGATATTCTCTTTTCTGAAGAGCAGTCAGGGCAGCTAAGTAGTATAGTAGATAGGGTACTGGGTCTAGAGTCAGGAAGACTCATCTTTCCAAGTTCAAATCTGGCCTCAGATACTTACTAGCAGCGTGACCTTGGGCAAGTCACTTAACCCTGTTAGCTTTCATTTCCTCATCTGTAATATGAACTGCATAAGAAAATGGCAAACCTTTCCAGTAACTTTACTAAGAAAACCCCAAATGGGGTCATAAAGGGTTGGTCATGACTGTAATAACGAAACCATAGCAATGAGAAAAGAACAGTAAGGGAAGGAGGCAGGATTTCTCTCCCATTCCCCCAGTCCCATCGGTATAGCATCGTGCTATGTAGCTACTCATCTATCACATCCATCAGAGGGCAGAGAGATGGAGTCAAGAGTGAGAGAAAAGAGCCGATTATGGATCCAAAAGAGAGTCGTCCCTGACATTTGAGAGGGGAGCCCTAGAAAAGAGAAGGATCAGGGAGAGTGTGTGCATCACTGAACCACTGAGGATGGTACATTTATGGGAGACATCCTAATGAAAGGGTATCAGGGCTCTGTGGTACCCGCGGTGTGTATTGCCTTGACTACACAAATTCCCTACCTGAGTCTAATTAATATATGAAAAAACATTTATTAAGGCAGTATGCTAGTCACTGTATACAAAGAGAAGCTCCTACCCTTCAGGAATTTATATCCTAATAGGTGAAGACCACACATAAAAGGAAGCTGAAAAGTAGGGGGAGGGAGAGACGATGGAGGGAGGAATGCGGAGAGCAAGGGGCAGGACCAGAGAGGAATGAAGGAGTGAATATGACTGGACTGAGGGGCCTTCTTTAGAGAGGGAATGACCAATCAGAGTAAGGTACCGTGGGTGCATGAGGACACTGCAGGGATGGAGGGATCTTGCAGGATGACAAGGCTCCTGGGACGTGGTTGAGAAAGAAGTCTAGAGAGTTAGGGATGAGATGCAGAAAGGAGTGAAGGAGCCATTCTACTTCTAATACACATCCATTAAATGCATGCCCATTCTTCCTACTGACACTGTGTGTTGTTGTTAGTATTTGACCCCATCTCTTAAGGCAATGTTGCCCAACTATGATTCTTGCTATGCCGTTTCAGTAATCCCTTCTCAGTAATAGTGTTTACTGGTTGAGTACTAAAAGTGAGCTCCTGATGGGGACTTGGAAAGTATGGTTTTGGCTTGCTGCTGCTATTTGTCTTTTGTTTTCAAAGAGGACCATGGCATAAGGGAGGTGATGCCAGGAGATGTAGTAGCGACCCATAAAGTAAACCTGGGAGTCAGCAGCTCCCTGACTCCCCACCCTCAGTTTATGTGCAAACCTGTGAATGTGGAGCAGGGGGCATATGGCCCAAGAGTGCTACAAACATACTATCCTTTATATAAATGTTCCTTCTACTTAGAAAGGGAATTTCTACAAGTAGAGGTTACACTGTCATTTTGCTATTCATTAAGCAATAAATTAAACCAATCCCAGACAGTGTCTTGGTTCATCAGTTAACTTTAATTCTGTAGGCAGACATTAATACATCGCTGATACCTCAAGATAGGAGGGAACCTGCCATAGTCGCACAAGGCATTAGTCAGCAAAGGATACCCATAGCAGAAATAGTGAAAAATTGAAAAAGTTAAAAAAATTCATCTAAAATTCTGTGACTATGGGTCACCGAAGGCAGCTGTTGGTAAAGAAATGAAGAATGTAAGGCAGTTTTAGGGAGAAAAATGGTGAGTTCAGTTTTTGACATGTTTGATGCCAACTTGGGCATCCCATTGAACCAAAGGAACTTGCTTCCCATCTAGGTGTTTTTCCTTTGCTTGGAGCCATGAGTGATGAAGGATGACTTTAAATCTTCTCTCAGCTCACAAGAAGCAACATACGTCTTTGCTTCTTCCTGTACTATGGCACTTCTTGTGCCAAAATTATGAGTAACCAGTGGAGGAAATGTATTTATTTTTAGCTGAAAATGACTTTTTCATAGGGAATGAGATAATCGGGGAAGAAGTGGGTGAAATAAGTTAAGTTACAGAAGGCTGATATTTCAAGGAAGATCTGCCATGGAGGACCCTGGGGGATAAAAAGAAAAAAAAAAGACCAGTTTGACATTCCATGAAGGCAATTGGTATGCAAAGCTCATCAGATTAAGATGACGGAGCTGGGATTTCTGTCCATCTGCCAGGACTTCCTCCTTGCTTATTGCCATTCCAGAATATGTAATTAGTGAACGATGAAACCACAATGTTATTGCTAGTTCTTAAATAAAGTTATTACACTTCTTTTTTGTTTTTTATTGTTGCCAGGAAAGCAGAACCATTATTTATATTCTTTTTATAAGCTGAAGTGTGTCGAATGTCTTGGAAAAATATGACAATGAAAGACATCTGGGCTTCTAGGAGCATATTTTCAGCTTGGAAATGTCTACCTCACTATTGGGAACCTCTGAGTGGTTCAGAAGTATAGCTATCAACCTTTCTTTTTCTTCTCCATCTCTTTTCTTAAGGTTATCACTTGAGGGTGGTTAAGGAAATTCAATACATATGATAAATATTTAAATACACATTTGAGTAATCCCATTGGAACCCATTATATTTAAATAAGGGAACTGTATAGTAGAGGGTTCTTCAGATCATTTGAGTCCCCATTATGATTAGTGAAAATATGGGGTTGTGAAGGGCAAGTAACAGATCACCTTAAGTGATCATCTTGAGTGACTGTCTTTGTACAGATTGTAAGGGGTGTGAATTTGGAGCGCCTGTTATATTTGAAAGGGTCAGAGAACTTGACTGAGTATTGGCAAAAACAATGAACTTGCTACCTTTTCATCCACACCCCACCTGAGTAAGAGATAATGGGATTTTCAAAACAGGAAAGCCTACTTGACTAGTACTTGAATCATGGAGTTAGCTGAAAAGAGTCAGCTGTCGAAGAAAAAGCTTCTCGAGAAGCTCTTGAGACCTTGTCCTCTGCCTTCTTTCTTGTGCTTCTTAGAGTGTGCAGCTAGGAAAGAGATGATTTTTTTCTTCTTCTTTATCTCTAATTACAATGATACCTTGAAGGAGAAACACTTGGCTGTACTAGACATGAAGTGTGAAGTTTTCTTCCTTTTGAATTTTGTTATCATTCTTATTCCAAATTAGTTTTTCAGAGCTCTTCATCTAACCCTTTTTCATCAGCTAATTAAGCTAGCAATCAGTGTTCTTGAACCCGTACCATTCAGGTTAGTTTGCATCTGCTTCCCCAAGGTGGAGCCCTTTCTAAAAATCCTTTAATAATGCCTAAGTGTGTCAAGGAACATAGATTTCCCCTTGAATGAAAGAATAGGACCTAGTAAAATTTAGAAGAAATTTTCACCACTTTTTGAGAGACGAGAAGACTTAATGCACATCTTTCTTGTTGAAATATTTGTTTTAACTGTCTTGCTTTTCCTGGTTAAGGAATGATTTTTCATTCTGCTGAAATGAGAGCTATTACTTGAAGCCTCTATAATCTGTAGGTTCCTAGAATCATAGAAATATTGTAGGAAAGGCCTCATCCTCAAATCATGAATGCATCATTATCTACACTACCTTTAACCGGCTTTTGCTTGAAGACCTGTAGCGATGGACTTTGACTACCCCTCTGGGTGGCAGCCCCTTTCTCTTCCAGTTTTTAGATGGTTTAAAAAGAAAGCAAAAGAAATCACTAATGAATTGATTGAAAAAGTAGAAACAGTCAAAGCTTAAACAGAAAAGGGTCACTGCAGGACCCATATTAACTTAGAAAATTACAAATGAACATTCCATGTGTTGTGTTGTACTTTGACTTATTTTGTTGAACATTTCCTAATTATATTGTAGTCTTATTTCTTTTGTTGAACATTATTTCATTGTCTTATTTATTTTGTTGAACATTCTCTAATTATGTTGTAGTTTTATTTATTTTGTTGAACATTTCCCAATTATTTTGTAGTCATTTGTTTTGTTGAACATTTCCCAATTATATTTTAATTGGATTCAGCCTGTACATGGGAGTATTGCTAGCCCTGAGTTTGACTCCTTTGGGTTAGACCATGTAAAGATCTGAATTCTGATTCTATATCGTACAGTATCTACTACACTAGACAAGTCCTTTGTAGGCCGTAGTTTCTTCATCTATAAAATTAAGAGATTGATCATGATAATGCCTAAGGACTATTCTCTATGAAAATGATGGGTTCTCTAGATACAGGAGACAGAGATACATTTGGATATGAAGACAAAGATATCATTTAAAAAATCTTCCTCTGTCTAGGAAAATGAGGTCCCTAATATCCACTAGGTACCTGTTCCTTTATTTCAAGGCTGTAAGGATTGTCTGCCTCAACCTGTATTAGTACTAGTTTCACAGAAGATGAAATTAAGGCTTTGGGAAATGACTAGCCCAGGGACATAGCTTATCAATAGCAGAGCTCAGAGTAAGTCCAGATTTCCCACTTTCAAGGCCAATGGTCTCTTTTCTTCTCATCACTACCAGATAAAACAACTTGGCACATGGCATGGTAGGAAGAATATTACACATGGATTTACCAAAAAACAAAGGATTTGAGGTTTGATTTTGCCCCTTGTCATTTCCCTAGGTGTTCTGAACCTCAGTTTCCTCACATTTAAAATGAGGACAATAATAATTATATTTTGTAAATCATTAAGTACTACAAAGTAGGAGCTACTGTTAGGATTTGCTGGCTGAATTGCCATATCATCTCCATCCCAGAAGGACAGCATGGTCATTCAGTGGTGCATTTTGCCATTTTCGCTGATTTTGGACCTCAGCAATGTCTGAGAATCCAAACTGGATAACTGGCCATTTGGGGTCCAGTCTTGTTTATATTTTCATTCTTTGATGTCAGAAAATTACTTCCCTCATGACCAATGTTACTTAATGACTTTATTGAAGAACTTACCACCACACTGTGTTTTTCTTTTTGGCTAATTATATATTCTAGGATGGCACTACAGAATATTTTAGAACCTCAGCCTTTTAATCAACTTGAAAGAAACTGGTGAGCCCTGTCTGTTTTGTATAGCCCATCCTGGTACGTTGCTTTGGGTAGTGAATTTATGCTAACACCAGGAAGCAAAGATAAAGGAACTGTTCTTAGCAGGCACAAATTCCAACATATACAAATTATGCTTTTTATTAAAATGTGTTATCTTTGATACAGAAATGATGTTAACACAAATTTGCCCTTTTAGCAGAGATAACCCCTCAGATCATTTCTTCTAGTTTGATCCCTTGCATTTAAATGTTCTGGCCTAAAGAAGACTTGTTGCTCATTTATTCAATAATGATGATTAGACACAGGAAATTCTGTTATGTTTGGCTTTTGGTTTATGACACCTTATGTCTTTTTAAAATATCAGTTATGGAGGCGGCTAGGTGGCTCAGTGAATAGAGCACTGGCTTTGGAGTCAGGAGGACCTGAGTTCAAATCCAGCCTCAGACACTTAACACAAAAACTAGCCATGTGACCTTGGGCAAGTCACTTAACCCCAATGGCCCTCAAAAAGCAAGACAAAAAATCTGTTATGATGAGTAAATGACATTAACTTATGTATTTATTGAATACAAATGTCATATTTTTTAGAGGTAATGCACCTCAAATTTATTTATTTATTTATTAAAGCAATTGGGGTTAAGTAACTTGCTCAAGGTTACACGGCCAGGTGTTTCTGGGTGGGTGCTGAGTGTCTGAGCCCGGATTCGATCCCAGGTCATCCCGATTCTGAGGCCGGTGCTCTTACACTCTGTGCTACCTGGCCGCCCCAGTATAGGATTTTTTAGTCACAGCAAAGGAAGATAATAAAAGAGTGGCTTGGTAGTGGTCATCTCCATGCACACAAAAGCAAGGCAGCCGAGAAGCACTGGGAGAATGGGGGCTGTTTACATCGCAAAATAAAGGCTGCATTAGCTGACGTCAGGCCCCCTCTGATGAGATGAAATCAAACAGAAGGCCTTGGAGATAGGTACATTTATTCTTGTCTGAGTAACAAAGCCCCCTACTAGGAAGTCTCGTCAATGAAAATGAACTAAATATTCTAGCCAGATAATATTACATATTAGATAGATGCAGTGAGATCTCTTTAGTTACCAAAATCATGGAGGTTTTTGCCATTTTTCCTTCCTCCTCTTCTTCCCAAACCACTGGAGTTTATCTAAGTGCAGGAGAGTGACACAGAAACTCACTTTGGAAATGTGGTGTAGAATGTGGAAAATAAATTGAATTATAGAAACCACTATGTATTTCACAAAATTCCAATAATTTTTTTTATTGAGAAAAATTATGTCAAAATTGCCTAATTTCATTTCAGCCCAATGGGCAGAAGGCTAAAAGCAATCTTGAATGTAAATGTTTACTTTTAGTCAGTGGGAATAGGAAGATGTTAAAAAGTCCTCAAAGGTTCCTTTACTTTATTGGGCCCCTCCAGTCCATACTCAGACCACAAATCCTGGTTTTCAAATAAAAGAATGCAGGGGCATCTAGGTGGCACAGTGAATAGAGCACTGACCCTGGAGTCAGGAAGACTGGAGCTCAAATTCGACCTCAGACACCTAATACTTACTAGTCATGTGACCTTGGGCAAGTCAACCCCAATTGCCCTGCCTTGCCCCTTCCAAAAAGCAAAAAAATAAAAGAATGCAATTTATATTGTACATCAAGAAGAGATATTAATAAACATTTATTAAGCACCTGCTATGCAGCCCTTATAGTTCACCCTTTATTTCCAAAGAGTATCAATGACAAAAGTCACAATGCAGAGGATGATGTTGGCCTTTAGAAACTAAGGTCTGTTCTTGGCCTCAGTTTTTTTGAGGTCTCTCCCATTCAATGACTAAGGGCTATGCATTAGGCATTGTGCTAAACATTGGATGTGGATGAAGTATGCCATGCTTCCAGACCTCTTTCTTACTTTTCTGACTTTCTTTATAATTTCTGCATCTTTACACACAGAATAAATTAGGCCCAACAAGAAGAACAAATCTGGCATGACGAGCCTCTCCATCTAAATAATGTTCCAAAGTGGAGGAAAAATAAGTAACTAGCAATTGCCCCCTGATCAATCCAAGAACCACACAAAATATAAAAAGCAAACAAATAAAAAAACCTTTTACACACCCTGGTCTGTAAAAAAAATTGTTTTGAACATGCAATATGTTTATTTACTTCTTTACAGATTATAGGTCTACTACTGTAGTAATTATTAAGTGGAGTATAAAACTTATGCCCAAAAAAAAGACATTTAAAAAGGGCAAGATAAAGATGAAATAATATTTGATCTTAGAGCCAATAGGGAACCACTGGTGTTTATTGAACAAAGGAACGACCTAGAAAATCCCTTTGGCAGTTTTGTGGAAGATGGTTTGGAAATGGAGGATATTTTTAGGATGCTGTTGAAAGAGATCAAACTGCTAGCCATTCCCTGTATACAGACTCCCCTTTCCTACCTTTGTATATGTGGATCTGATTGAGCCCATCCCAGAGACACCCAGAGGGGTTTACAGTTACAGTACCCCTCTCAATAGCTGAGTATCTTCCTTTCACAACATGTTGATTTTTTTCTGCTTCATGGCTAAGTATACTCTACATGCTTCTTTTTCTGTTTATTTGTTTTTAGCCCTTTTCCCTGAGCAATTTATCCTTTTAATTCTCCCTCCTTCCTAATTGCCTTCCCAGGTATTCTGAGTTAACTTTTGGACTTTTTGGCTAACCTTTCAGTAAGCCTTTAAGGTTCATTAAAACCTACCCTACAGGAAATTGAGAGATAGTCCCAAGTGGGCTCCCCTGGCCAAATAAGGATATTTGGCAAGACTATGCTAATAAGAAGATGCCTTGTCTGTGAAATGGCCTCATCCTTTTTAATCAGGTGTGTGTGTGTGTGTGTGTGTGTGTGTGTGTGTGCATCTGTGTGTGTGCACTGCACAGGCTGACTGAAGGCTTTTAAATATCCTCTATAAATCAAGCATGTCCTGACAACAGCCATCCCCCTTAGTGGCACCATTTTTTCTATTACTTTTATGGTATTTCTAATGGAATACTTTAGCAATCCCGAACAAATTTCAGGAAAATCACTTCATTTGAGTGAAATGGAGCTTAAGGGGTGCTGCTTACAACGCAAAGCTTTTCCATTGATTATTGAAAGTAAAAGATGCACTATACAGTGATAAAAATTTGAACAAAAACATCTCTCCTGTTGAAAACAGAAAAGCCTTTCTAGGTATGGTCTACATAATTCTGGAAACTTTGCCCAAAGCAGGAATCAGTCGCCCAGCAAAAAAATTTATTTTTTAAAATCAAGTTAAATTTTACCACCAGACTTGAGGAGAGGGATGGAGGAAGGGGGAAAAACTTTTAAAGTAGGTACCAAAAAAAAAAAAAAAGAAATCCTCTTAGTGGTGGTCCGTCTTGGAAGTTTCACTTGGCTCTGCCTATAAATTGAAGGGAGCTATTCATCTCTTTTTTCAGGGAAGGAGGGGTAAATACCAGACTGTGTTTTAGCATTCACTCCCTCTTAATACTTCTCTGTATCTGTGGGTATGTAAGAGTGGAAAGGGGTAAGCAAAAAAATATGGTGGGGAGAATAGACAAATCTGAAAATATCCCCTATGTTTATAGGACTTTATTTTCAGTGGGAGTTTTTAAAAGGCACTATTTTTTAGATCAGAAAGAAGTAGAATGTTGGAACACATCAAGAAATGTAGTATCATGGGGCAGCCAGGTAGCACAGTGAGTAAGAACACCAGCTCCAGTGTTGAGAACACCTGGAGATCGAATCCCGGGCTCAGACACTTAGCACCCACCCAGAAACACCTGGCCATGTAACCTTGAGCAAATTACTTCACCCCAATTGCTTAGGGGCGGCCAGGTGGCTCAGCGAATAAGAGCACCGGCTCCAGTGTCGGGATGACCTGGATCAAATCCGAGCTCAGATACTCAGCACCACACCCAGAAATAACTGGCCGCGTAACCTTGAGCAAGTTACTTAACCCCGATTGCTTAAAAAAAAAAAAAAAGAAATGTATTATCACATGCTATGTTTTCTGTGAGTTTCTAAAGGAATGGGAATAGGGATAGGGTAAGGGATGGGGACAGGTATGACCCACTGTGACTGATACTCATAATTCCTCTTATAAGACTCATTCAGGGCTATTATTAAGCTTACTTAATGGAATCTTTTGATTTGGTGGAAAAGTGACTTTTTTAGGTATGAAAAAAGTATATAATAAAAAAAAATGCAAAGTTGCTACTGTGATGCATCTATTTCTCATATCAGGCTTGCATTCTTGAATAGATTAAAGGTTATCTGACTTGTGTCTCTGGAGTAAGTTTTTAACTCATTTCCCTTTGGTTGCAAAATTTCCCCAAATGATTATAAAAAAACACAAGGTGTTGCATAACTTGAAGATTTAGTGCAAGTCATGATCTGGGGAAGATAGTTATAGATTTTTACTTTTTTTAAAAACCACCTTAACTGTCCAATATATCCTTCCATCCTCAGCCTTCCAGAGGTTCAACTCTTATAACAAAGAATTAAAAAAAAAGCAATTCAGTAACCAACACATTTGCCAAGTCTGACGTTATTAGGTAGTGTTCCATACCCACAACCCCCACGTTTATAAGCAAAAGAAGGAGGTACATTTCTCTGCCTCTTCTTTCGAGCCAGGGATGGGGAAAAAAAGGAATAAGCATTCATTAAATGCCAACTATGTGCCAGTCACTTTGCTAAGCATTTTACAGATATTATCTCATTCGAGCCTCAAAGTCAAAGAGGTAGGTATTATTATTTCCATTTTATAGATAAGGAAACTGAGGCCGGGAGAGGTTAAGTGACTTGTCCAGTCACACAGCTAGCAAATATCTGTGGCTGGATTTTGACCCACTGCAACAAGCATACTTATTTCCCCCCCACAAGATTCAGTGGTTGTTTGTTTATTTGCTCTTTGAGTCTCTCAAGGTCTTCTCTGGTCAATAAGTTTCCAAAATGGTGAAATAGAGGGAAAATGTGGGTATAAAGTCCAACATCCTGATATTCTTTCAACCAGTATTTCTGAGACTGAGAATTAAAAGACCTCTTCCCTTTCTCCCAATAACCACCAAAGGCAGACAGAAGTGCAGGAAGAAATGGAGATTCCAGGCCAAATGTGAAGTCTGAATGACTTTCTCACTTTAGGACCTTTTTCCATTGTGAGCTGATAAACCTTGTCTGGGGTGAAGTTAGGAGAAGCAGAGGAAATGTATGCCCACCCAATTTAATCTGCATTATTAACAATTTCATAAGTGTATACAATCAACAAAACAATGGAGACCTCTTTTGTAGTTTCTAGACTTCTGACATGCTAAACATTTAGCAAGTATGTCCCCAAGCTATCCTAACTAGCTGCAGCACACTCTTGACCGTATCCTGTTCCTCCAATCTCTTCTTTTACTCTTTCCTGGTAGTAAAATCTGCCATGGGACAAAGAGGAAGCCACAGCTTCCTTCACACAGCTGTTTTAGACTTGATCCCCATTAAAAGAAAAAGGAAACAGCAGCAAAGTCAGGATTTGGGGTTGAAACTCAGCTCTGCTACCTGTTAACTCTGTGAAAACTGAGGCTCAGTTTCCTTACCTGAAAAACCAAGGAGGTTGTATGAGATGATTCCTTTGGTTCCTTCCAGCTCTAATTCTGAATCCATAACTCTTAGGGGCTGTTTCTGTGAAAGCAGGAAATGGGGAGCTTCCTTAGAAGTGCATTTGAAAAGCACTACTCTATAAAGTTCACCTACTATACTTAAATTCAGTTCTTATTAAAGGGTCTAAAACACTATCCACAGGGAGCACTGTAATTTGTCCCAAAGAAAGCTATGAGCTTTCTAAGTGATGCAGTGGATAGAACACTGGTCCTGGAGTCAGAAAGACTTGAGTTCAGATCCATCCTTAGACACAATGTGGGACCCTGGACAAGTCAGTTAACCTCTGCCTGCCTCAGTTTCTTCAATTATAAAATGAGGATAATAATAGCCACTACCTCCCAGATTAAATGAGATAATATTTGCAACTTGTTTATCTCAGTGCCTGCCACATAGTAGGTGCTTAGTAAAAGTTTCCTTTGACTTTGTTGTGTGGCCACAGTTTGTGGTACCAACCCTGAAGAACAGTGTCAGAAAAGTCTGCCATTGGTCCTAAAGCAATGAACAAGCTAATTGGGATAGCCATAATCCCCCTCAATGCCACCCTTGGGAAACAAAACTGAAAAGCCCTATTGAGGGTGAATTGGAAAAATGATTTATGCATTCATCTAAAGGTTGATACATTGTTTCTAGATATAAACTATGATTCCTCCCATAATTTCTGAAGACTTTTTAAAAATATATTTTATTTCATTAAATATTTCCCAATCACATGTAAAAAATTTAAACAATCATTTAAAAGATTTTTGAGTTTCAAATTCTCCCCCTCCTTCCCACCACTTCATCCTCCTTGAGAAGGCAAGCAATTTGTTATAGATTATACATGTTAAGTCATGCAAACTATATTTCCATATTAGCCATACTGCAAAAGAAAGAAGACAAAAAATTAAGAAAAATAAAGTTTTTTTTTAAAAGCATGCTTCAATCTGCATACAGAATTCATTAGTTCTGTCTCTGGAGGTGGATAGCATTTTTCATCATGGGTCCTTTGACTGGTGTCTTGAACAGAGTAGCTAAATCTTTCATTGTTGATAATCCTTATGGTATTGTAGTTACTATGTACAGGGTTCTCCCGGTTCTACTTACTTCATATTGCATCAGTTCATGTAAGTTCAAAAACGACTTGCTGTTCAGTCATGACCCCATTTGGGGTTTTCTTGGCAAAAAGACTGGGGGGGGTTTTCCATCTCCTCTTCTTCTTTGCCTTATACCAGTATCCAAAAAGATCTTGACAGACAAGAACATCGGACCGCATCTAATAAGGTGAAATTTGACCCTTGGGCTCTTGACCAGCGCAAGAGGGGGTACATCTTATTAGGTGATATTAATCTGAAAGAGGTCTGGGGGCTTTAGAGAGCTGAAGGGTCTGTTTGTGTTGTAGTAAGAGTGACTCTTTTTCTCCTCCTCCTCCTTCTCCTTCCTATTTCTTTTTTTTTTTTCTTTTTGCATCCTGGTTGATCCTTTAAACAAGCCAGGGAAACCTTTCCACTTCCTTGCTGCCTGAGGCATGAAAGGCCAGCCTGGGGGTAGTTGGTGTCAAATGTTTCACCAGGAATTCACATTCCTTTGCAAGGAAATGTTTTTATTACCTAGTATGGCTGCTTGCCATAGTGAGTGCATTATCTGTGTGTATAACCTTTTTAACTTCAGATAATATGTTCTTTAAATCACTTTATTGCATTTTATGACCCACAAGAGCCTTATTGCGTTCAGAGACTTAAGACTGAATAGGTTAAACCTGACCCACAAATATATGAGTACAGATACATGCAAACATGTGTGTTGTTTGTCCTTTGTTTCTGAAGAGAATCAGTGATGCCATGGGGTGATGACTTGACTCGCGTGTGCACTGGATTTAAGTGAGGCAGGGCTGCACAAACTCATCAGCCTCACTTCTTCCTGAATCATCCAAGTCCAGTGGCAGGACACAAGTCAAGACAACTGGTGATCGCCAGGATTCACTGAATGACCTTGGCATCTTTGATGTCTGACCAAGCTCTAAGAGCTCCACAGTGCCTTCTTTGGCTGCCTTCATGACCTCTGGAACAGATTGTTCCCATTCTTCCATTCCATTGGGGACAATCTTCGCATGATTGGGCTAAACATCCTCCTAACTCGCTGATCAGTTTGAGCCTGGTAGGTTACCCCTAACCTGGTTTAGCCCATATACTAAGATAATTTACTGGGGTGTGGCCACTGCTCATGCTACAGCTTCTTGGAATATGTATGTGTATTTATATTTGTATACATGTATGTTAACTATGTAGTAAGTCAGTCAAAAAAAAAGTTAATTTTTTATTAGGCTGAATCAAGAGAGGTATAGAGTCCAGGACCACGGAGGTGATGGTACTGTACCCTCCCAAGTGGTCACAGCACAAGTGGGGGGCCACCAGGTGAAGGGCCCTCAAGGCCATGCTGAGTAAGGACTGAAAGAATTAAGTGAAGGTGGGAGAGCTTTAGGGATGGGTGGAGGAGACTGGCTATCAGATTGTATTTGAAGGGATAGTAGGTCTTCCCTGACCCCACCCATTTGGATGTTTAGGTTTGAGACCAGAATGAAATGAGACACAGCTAGCAAAATGAAGTGGAAAAATTCACAAATACTCCTCACCCCACACAGAAAACTCTGTCTATAAAGCATGGTGTGATTATGTCTAGTCTGCATTGTTTTGTTTCCTTTGAGTTACAGTGAACACCTGCGTTTTTCAGATAAGAGAAGTACATGAATCTTCAGTTAGAGGGAAAAAACCATCTCTGAATGAGTACTTTCTTACCTGCTATTAAGCAGGTCTAACTGTATTATGCAACTTACACAGCTGGGTGGTACACCTTCAGTCAGGAAGACCCAACTTCATCTATGGCCTCCGACAAGGCATTGTGCTAAGCACCCTACACATTTTATCTCCGTTTGATCCTGACAACACTCCTGGGAGGGAGGTGCACTATTATCCTCATGAGCAAACTGTGACTGAGGGAGATGAAGTGACTTTCCCAGGGTCACACAGGTAGGAAGTATCTCTGGCTGGATTTGAAATCATTTTTCTGATTCTAAGTCCAGCATTTTATCTATTTATTTCATGAGTACCTTTCTTCATAAGACCTTTTCTAGGGTATGCATTAGATAGAAATAAGATCAATCCAGGGGTAACTAGATGGAAAAGTGGAGAGTTCAAGTCTGACCTCAAACACTATGTAACCCTGGACAAGTCACTTAACCGCAATTGCCTTAAAAATAATTCTTCTGAAAGGGTTCATGCAGATAGGAATGTTAAATGATTAGACAAAGAAATTTATAGTACTCATTTATGTGCAAGTAATAACCAAGTTTTATTTCTTGTTCAGTCATTTCTTAGTCGTGTCTGACCCTTTGTGACCCCATTTGGGGTTTTCTTGGCATGATTTGCCCTTTCCTTCTCCAGCTCATTTTACAGGAAATGACCAGCCTGAGGCAAACAGGATTAAGTGGCTTGCTCATGGTCACACAACTAGGAAGTGTTTGAGGCCAGATTTTAACTCAGGAAGATGTCTTCTGGATTCCAAACCCAGAGCTCTGTGCACCACCTAGCCAAGTACAGTGTGTGAAAACGAGGGGGAACAAAATATTTATGTTTTTTTATGTTGCATAAACAGTTTCTCTGATGCTTCCAATCTTCCGTGGAAGCTTTCTCCCACTGGCTCATTTCCTTAGAGGACCGTACAATTGTCAGCAGTTCCCTAACTCTCCTTAAATAGATCCCACACTTCTGATGCTCAAAAATTCCAAAGACATCTTGCAAAACCTGTGCTTTTAGTCAGACCAGCACCTGTGGAGGCATTGACCCAGGTCCAAGATGGGAGTCCCTCCATGTTGGCCAAATGCCTGGCGGCACCCAGAGCCAGAGGGAACGTCACAATCCACCAGCAGCTGAAGGTAGCAGAGTTCCTGGCACTGGATCCATGCCACTCCAGATGGCACCTTGGAAGGCTTCTAGGCACTAGTATTTGCAGAAAGGAGACTTAAACTGCTGAAAATGCCCTGGCAAGAAGACAGATGACCTTTTACTTCAGAGGCCCATCTTTCATTAGAAACCTAGTTTGCCTGCATATATGCAGAGTAGCATTCCCATGTGTCCTAATGGAGTTTGGGGGCAGTAAGATATTATATTCGATTTATATAGAATTTGAGAATCATATTTTCTTACCACTTTTTATTTTAATTATATAGAAAGTTCCTATAGTTCAAATGCTTAATTGTATTTTATGGTATTTTTCTGGGGATAGCTAATGAATTGCTCACCAGAGCTGACTCTTGGTGATGTCCTGTACTTTTTTTTCCTTTCCCCATATGTGTCAACCACCTCCTAGAGCCTCATAAGTGGGGTCGAGAGGCAGAGAAGACTCTAGACATGGCCATTGCAATGGGGCCCCCTAAGGACATCAGGATATGGCAGAGGCTTAGGAAAAGCCATTATGAAGAATATTTGGAAAATAACTAGCAAATATTCATTGAGCACCTGGATATAAAATACCCTTTCAAGATCAATGCTTTCATTTTTATGGTTACTTCTTATACTGACACTGATAACTGCACCTTGGAAGATAGCTTTCCTGAAATGAAGCCCAGCCTTCTGGCTGGTGCGCCATATTGGTCTAAAAGTGGGATTCTATAGTCAGTAACAATTTAGCATTTATCTAGTGCCTACTATGTAGGAGGTGCTTAAATGCTTTTCCCCTCCCCTTTTCCCCTTACTCTTCTTTTGTCTTTATACGTACAGAATGCTTCATCATTGATATACCATCAAAGGGAGGTGTAATCATTTCTTTCGGCTAATTCTCTATTACTTTGCATAAGGGAGGATAGTGAAAGTAGTTAGCAAAATAATGAATATCCACAATTTTAAAGCTTTTTTTTTTTTTTAAAAAGCCATTTGGCATTATGTAAAAAGAAAAAAATCTACTTTTAGCTTAGGAGCTATAATTTCATATTCCAGACTGAATAATTTCTATATCGTATTTGTTGTTCAGTCATGTCCAACTCTTCATGACCCTGTGGACCATAGCACAGCAATTCTGTCCATAGGATTTTCTTGACAAAGATACTATAGTGGAAGCCTTTCTTCTGAAGATTTCCTTCTGAAACCCTGAGGGTCTTCCCCTCCCAATTTAAATTGTTTTTTTCTGTACTAGATTAAAGAGGCTGTTCCTTGCCTCATTTTTTACTTAGCCTTATTCACTGAATGGGCATTGCCTTAGTCAAACTGAGACCTGCTGATGACCTTAGCTTTAAAAGGCCAAGGTTTTCTCCTGTATCTGGGGCCAGATCCAGTCCTTCTGATCTATATCTGGCCACTGGACCCAGATGGTTTTAGAGAAGAAAGAGAGGCTGATGACTTTGCACAGTCCTGCATCACTTAAATCCAATTCATTAGCATGTCATGGCATTACCTCATGATGTCATGGTCCTTTTTGAGAATGAAGGACAAATAACAAGTGGATTAGGCAAACAGAGCTTAAGTGACTTGCCCAGAGTCACACAGTATCTGAGGCTGGATTCAAACTTGAGTCTTCCTGATTTCAAACCTAGTGTTCTATCCAATTAGCCACCTAGCTGCTTCCAAAAAAAGGTTCGTAGCCTGTCCAGGCTGACCCAGCAAGTGTCTGAGGACTGATTTAAATCCAGGTCTTATAGTTATTTATATTTATTTTCTATTATTTTACATATATTTTAAAAATTTTAAATTTAAAAATAAAATTTAATTTAAAAATTTAAATTATTTCACATTATATTTAATTTAACTAATTCAATTTACTATATTTTATTATATTTCAATTTCATCTTTTTTATTATCTTTATTATATTTTTGTTGTATTTTTTTAATAAATCAAAGGTGAAATTTGAATCCAGGTACTTTGATGCCATGGACAGGTATCTTTGTCCTGAATCATGTTATAAGTAATTAAAGGTAGCTCTTCAGTGTGCTTTGTTGATTACAAATTAAATGGCTTTTTGGGAGAGATGGCCCTTTCCAGAAGGAGACAGCTCTGGGATTCAGGAATTGCCAGAGAAGTATTTCACCTTAAATCTACACCCATGTTCATAGAGATGGGTGGAACTTTGTCTTCCATTTTCTTTCTCTGCCAAAATGGGGGTTGGGGGCCTATCACCTTTCTGAGGCTGAGGATTCACAGACATCATTTGCCATCAGTAGAAAGCAAACATTCTCATAAAAGTGATCACTGAAGCTAAAGAGCTATCCTGGGTTGGCCCCTGTCTGTTGTCAGGCCCTTTCCATGCCCTGAATACAAGTTCCATATGTTCAGAAACAAATACTTTTCACAGCTTTTTATACAGAGCTTCTGTGTGAAAGCCTAGTCCCTCACCTCATCCACATGCACTGAAATAGTAATAAATAATCCTGCAAGAGGGACAGGATGGAAGGAACAGAGGGGGAAGAAAATCACGCAGAAGGGGAAAATATCAGAAAAGTCAATTACATTTGGAATTTTCAACATTGCCCTGTTCATTATTAGTGACATCTCTCGCTTCTATTTATAACTTTATTCTTTCTTTTGCCTCCTAAAAATACCTAGTTTTTCTTATAGAGATGTTGTTAAGTCTAAGTGTTCTCTAAGTGTTTGGCACCTTCCCCATTCTCCACATCCATTAGGCTCGAGAATCTAGCGTATTGTTGTTATGGTTCAGTTCTGTCCAGCTCTCTGTGACCCCATTTGGTATTTTCTTGGCAGAGATGCCAGAGTGGTTTGTCATTCCCTTCTCCTGCTTATTTTACAGATGAGGAAATTGAAGCAGACAGGGCTAAGTGACTTGCTCAGGGTCACACAGTTACTAAGTGTCTGAGGTCAGATTTGAGCTCACAAAGATGAGCCTTCCTGATCCCAAGGCCGACACTCTCTACTGCACCATTTAGCGGCCTGTGAGCTTCCCTGGAAGCATCCTCTCCCTTCTCCAACCATCCTCCATCCAGCTACTAGTAATTTGATGTTGTTCAGTTGTTTCAGTCATGTCTGCCTCTTTGTGGCCCCATTTAGGGTTTTCTTGGCAAAGACACTGGAGTAATTTCCTCTCCAGATCATTTTACAGATGAGGAAACTGAGTCAAACACAGTTAAGTGACTTGCCCAAGGTCACACAGGTAGTAAGTGTCAGAGGCCAGATTTGAACTTAGGAAGATGAGTCTTCCTGATTTGAGGCCCATCACTCTATCCACTGTCCCACTTAGTTGCCCAGTCTCAGGAAAACCTTAGGTCAAATCCTGCCTAGGATTTACTTACTAGCTGGGTGACTCTGGGTGAATCACCAAACTCCTCCCAGCCTCAGCTTACTGATCTATAAAATGGGGATGGTAACAGCACCTGCTTTCTAGGGTTGTTGTGAAGATTCAGCTAGATAATATCCTTAAAATGCTTTGCAAATCAGGGCGGCTAGGTGACACAGTGAATAGAACACTGGCTCTGGAGTCGAGGACCTGAGTTCAAATCCAGTCTCAGACACTTAACACACAAAAAACTAGCCATGTGACCTTGGGCAAGTCACTTAACCCCAATTGCCCTCCAAAAAAATGCTTTGCAAACCTTAAAACTTTCTATTGATAAAGATACAGGTATATTAAACCATGAGTCCAGAAATCCAATGACGCGATGTCCGAGGAAGTGAAACTGTTCATGTCTTTATGGATAAAATGTTTTAATGAACAAATAAGAGTGTATCAAGCACATTGAAATAAAAGACTCAGAAGGAAATTCATAATTACTACAGTGTTAATAAATGTCTCAGTTTTTCCTGCCTCTGTCCAGCTGCACATCTGCCTTCTGGAATAACCTTTTCTGTGATTCTAGATTCCTCTCTTGACCCTAGCTCTTTGCCTTGGCAGGATTAGAACCCAGTCCTGATTACCGCCCTTCATCCTTAATGTGATGTTCAAAATCGCTTGTGCTTAGCTTTCCTGGCTTTCATCTCAGTCCTGGAGTCTTTTCAAGCAGGTGGGACTCACTGGCCTCTGGTGGTTCTCTGCTGCTCTCTGGTGTCACTGGGAAAAATCCACTATTTCTGGACTGAATTTGCTGCCCGCCCATTAACCTCATCAAACATAGGTTCCAATAGCATCCTTTATCTGACATTATCTATGTTTTTTTTCTGGAATTCACCATCTATTCAAGAGAAAATAAATATATATGCAAAATAACCAGAAAATAATGCAAAGGCAATGAATAGACAAATGCACAATCCAAGTTAAGTCATACATCCATCCAAATCAGGAAACCACACTTTTAAGGCAGGCTTCCTGTTATTAGGAAATATAAAGGAAAATACCAGTCTTAAATAGTGAAGTGTAAACATAGATGCAAGAACAGGAACTGGACTTGAGATTTAATTGATATGTAAGGAAATCTCTGAATAATTGGGGTCAGCTAGGTCGTACAGTGGGTAGAACCCTGGGCTTGAAATCAGGATTGCTCAGCTCCATGAGTTTAAATATGCCTGCTGACACTTACTATCTGGGTGACCCTGGGCAAGTCACTTAATCCTCCATTGAGTGTAAATTAGAGTTCCTTATCTGTAAAATGAGCTGAAGAAGGGAATGACAAAAACAACGACAACAAACAAACCCCAGACAGGGTCACAAAGCGCTGGACGCAACTGAACAACAGCCCTCCACCAATGCAAGTTTGATAGCTTCTCTGTGACGTATGGTCATAGAGAGTTGCCCAGAGTAAGGTGATGGGACTTGGACCTATTTAGGCTACCTGCCTAGTCACTATGGCTTGGCTACCTATCTAGAAATAACAGGTTTTTTTTAGTAAAATTGTGAAGTAGTTGCATCATTTTTAAAAATTTAAATACAAATCTTGGAAATAAGAGAAAAAATAATGATCTTGTTCCCATAAATTTTTCAGAAATAACAATTCAAGGAAGTTTGAAGGTGAGTAGCAATGAATAAACAAGCTGGGTTTTTTTTTTTAGGAAGAATTTTATAGCACCTTACTGCATATTTAATATTTGATATGCATATTTATGTAATGAATGGAAACCACTGACCAGACAGTATGCATTTAATTTCCATAAAATCCTGTTCCTTCTCTCCGGTGGTATTCACTTCAGAGAGTAAATCTCGATAAATCACACTCTTTATTTCTCCTTCCATGAAAGGTGCCCTTATTTAAATGAGGGAACAAATGTTAAATTCTACTATCAAAAGTTGGCTCATTTTGCTGGGTTCTCTACCAGCCAAAGCTTGGAACATTAAAGTCAATAGGGATGCTTTTGCTGCTGCTAATTGGCATGACGACAGTGCTAAGACTAACACATGACATTTGAACTTAAAGTATTAGGATCTTAACATAATTTTCTCTCTAAATTTTAAAATTAATATATTTCCTTACCTTTTTTTAAAGACAGCTAGGCAGTCTGGTGGATAGAGCACCAGGCCTGGAATCAGAAAGGAGAAGGAATAAAAGGAAAAAAAAAAGAAATTTGCACAATAATTTTGTGTATATTTAAAAGGAACAACAAGTTGTACAGAGTAGATTTGCAGCCTCGTGTGCATTCATCTTCTTATTGTACTATGTTATGGAAATACTTGTTTTATTAAGTAAATACTTAATAAATTAAGAAAATAAAAAATAAATTTTTTAAAAAGACCTGCATTCCAATTTGGTCCTCAGACACTTAATTTGTTGTGTGACCCTGAGCAAGCCATTTAATCTATGTTTGACTCAATTTCCTCATCTGTAAAATGGGAATAATATTAGAAGCTAGCTCCCATGGTTGTTATGCAGATCAAATGAAATAATATTTTAAAATCATCTAGCAGAGTACCTGGCATATAGTAAGAGTTATATAAATTATTACCTATCAATTATTGATTGTTTTATGCAGGGTAGCAGCATGTTGGCTGCCTTGGCTTCAAAGGCATTTTTATCTGTTATTTATTCCTATAACCCTATAAATACTATAACAGACTTCTATTGAGATAGATAGCAGAGAATCATGGCCAAAACAACAACCAAAAACTTAAAACAAATTTAAAAAACTTCAAATTCTAAGAGCCATTAAATCTCATATACAGAGAATAGGGCTTAAACCAGTAACACGAGAATCTCTCCATTTGCATGTATGAGAAAGTTCCATTATTGTCTACTTTTTTCTTTTCTCCCAACTAGAACTTTCTGGTCTACAGGTAATTCTTATTAGAAAAATATAGCTCAAGCTACCATCCAATGAATTCTCACCAATAATAATCTATATTTTAATCATATATATCATAATAATATTTATGTATATATACATAAATATTTATGTATAATAAATATAATAATATAATTTATATTAATATATAAATATAATAATATTTATGTATATATACACATATATTTATATATATTTAATCATATATATTATAATAATAATATTTATGTAACACAGATTTTTTTGTTTGTTTCCAGTCTTTGAACACACAATTTTTCTGCAACCTTTTACTGTTACAAATATTGCTGTGATATATAACTTGGGGGCAACTGTGTGGTGCAGTGGACAGAGTGTGAAGTCAGGAAAATCAGTCTTCATTAGTTCAAATCTAGCCTCAGACACTTACTGGCTGTGTGACCCTGAGCAAGTCACTTCACCCTGTTTGTCTCAGTTTCCTTATCTGTAAAATGAGCTGGGGAAGGAAATGGTGAACCCCTCCAGTGTCTTCACCAAGAAAACCCCAAATGGGTCATGGAGAGTTGGACGGGGAGATAGACTGAACAACACCAAAAGCATACGTTTAACCCAGTACTTATGGAGACTCTTCTTCTGCTATTGATGTTCTTGGGGTATATGCCAAGGAAATTAATCCCTGGATCAAAGGGTATAAATGGCTTAGCAACCTTTCTGGCGTAATTCCAAGTTACTTTCTAGAACAGTTATACCAATTCGTGGCTCTAGCTCAGGGAATTAGTATGTCTGTCTTCCTATAGCCCCTTCAATTGCTCCTATTTTTATTCTTTGCTGGGTTCAGGCTATGAGATAATTCCATAGGATTTGCTTTCTATCTCTTATTCTTAGTGATGTTGACCACTTTGTTCTAGGATTGTTGATGTTTGTATTTATTCTTTTAAAATGATTAATTTGACTGTTTTGATACAATAGATGGTTCTCATCAAACACCTAAACAACCTTCCTCTTCTATAATATAAATTTCCTCCAAAAATTTCATTTATTGGTTGTTAGAGAAAAGGAAACATGTACCCTTTAACTCTGATGACACGGTTCTAATATTTGCCTTTTTTTGACCGAGTGTTTATGCCTTTTAATTTTATGTTTATTTGTCGTACTTGTTCAGATTAATTTTTGATTGTATATTCTAAACCCTAAACCACTCCACATGACTTCTCGTGTTACTTTAAATTTTTTCATATTCATTCTTCTGTGACACAGCATTATGTATGCTATTACATTTACATGCTGTAATTTAGTTTGTTTAGTCATTCCCCCATTTGTCAGTCATGCATTATGTTTACAAATTTTCTACTTTTATATATAATATTGCCAGGAACGTTTTTCTTCATTTGGATCTTTTCTTCAATTAATTTCAACAAATAATTATTAAACATCTTCTAGGTGCTAGGAATTGAATATTTTTTTTTTTAAATCCTGCCTTCAAACAATTTACAGTCTAATAGGTGAGGGAAAACAATAAATGCAAAGAAGAAATTAATTTTTAGTGAGTGGTGGAGGGAATCAGGAAAGGCCTTGGGTAGGAAGTTCCACTTAAACCAAGTCTTGAGGGGAGTAAAAGATTCTAAGAGACAGAGGCAAGGAGGAAGAACAGACCCTTTTTGGAGCATGGCCTAGGCAGAGGCCCATAGGTGGGAGATGGAATGGCCTATAGTCACTTTGCTTGGAATGTAGAGTTCATGAAGGTCAGTAACATAAAATGACTTATTTTTTTACTGTTAAGAACCTTCTTGGGCTGTAGGATCAGTAATACAATCTCTGCGCTAATAAACAATTTTATTATATATTTTTTAAGCAATTGGGGTTAAGTAACTTGCTCAAGGTTACACGGCCAGTTAATTCTGGGTGTGGTGCTGAGTATCTGAGCCTGGATTTGATGCAGGTCATCCCGACACTGGAGCTGGTGCTCTTACTCCCTGAGCCACCTGGCCGCCCCTAAGCAATCGGGGTTAAGTAACTTGCTCAAGGTTACATGACCAGGTGTTTCTGGGTGGGTGCTAAGTGTCTGAGCCCGGGATTCGATCTCCAGGTCATTCCAACACTGGAGCCGGTGCTCTTACTTGCTGTGCTACCTGGCCGCCCCTGCTAATAAACAATTTTAAAACTTTTTTTCCACATGTTTTTCTAGAATGGTTGAACCATGTCATGGTTCTACCAAGAGGGAATTAGTATGCCTGTCTTCCCCAAACCTCTCCAAAAATTATTTGTCCCAACTTTGCTTACTTAATGGGTGGAAAGTGCCATTTTATTAGGAACTCCATCACTCATGTTGATGGTTCCTAAAAAACATTAGCTTCCAAGTTATTTAATCCATCCAGTTTCTTCTCCCTATTCCTTTACACTGACATTCATTTTACATTTCCTTTTCTGGGTCATTGTTTATTCAAGTCCACTGATTGTGCTAATCCACTAAGGCACAAGAGGGCTGAATGAGGAATGAAGTATGGAAATATGAAAAGGACAGATTTGGGTTTGATATTAGGACAAATAGTCAACCATTAAAGCTATCCCAAAGTGCACTTGGCTGTCTCCATACAGAGGAGGTTTCTATTTTCGAGGAATCTTTAAGTAAGAGCTCAGTTTTTACTTTTGAAGTATGCTGTATTTAGGTATGAGTTGAATTGGAGAGATGTTCAATCACTTACTAGCTGTGTAACCTTGGGCAAGTCACTTAACCCCAATTGCCCTGCCTTTCCCCCTTCAAAAAAGCAGCAAAAAAAGAAAGATGTTCAAGTCTCTTCCAACTCTGACATTCTCTGTATAGATGTAAATATGTGTGTACACATGGGTAGGTGTGTGTGGATACACACACATATATACACACACTTGTTCAGTCATTTCAATTGTGTCTGACTCTTCATGCCCCTCTTCTTTGAGGTGGAGTGTTTCTTGGCAAAGATGCTGAAGTTGTTTGCCATTTCCTTCTCTGACTCATTTGGCAGATGAGGAAACTGAGGCAAATGAGGTTAAGTGACTTACCCAGGGTCCCACATTAGTAAGTATCTGAGCCCAGATTTGAAGTAAGGAAGATCAATCTTCCTGACATCAGGCCTGAACTCTATCCACTGTACCACACCAGATAGATAGATAGATTCACAGACAGAGAGGTAGATATATCAATCGATCAATATGTATACATGTATGTGTGTATCTCTGCATATACATACATACACACATACATATCCATGTATCTGACTGCTCTATATCAATTGCATGTCATAGTTTGGACCACAGGTGATTTTTCAGTTGATTTTTCTTATTTCAATAGTTAGAACTTCATTACGTGACAAGTAGACGCAGTACTGGAGTTGGATTTGGAGTCAGGAAGACCCGACTTCAACTCCTACCTTAAATATTTGTTTAGCTGTTATGACCATAGGCAAGTCACTTAAATGCTTCCTGCCTCAGTTTTCTCATCTGTAAAATAGGTATCATAATAGCTCCTACCTCCCAGTGTTGTTGTGAGGATTAAATGAGATAATATTTTTAATTGCTTTGATGACCTTTAAGTGATACATCTCCCCCATCACCACCACCACCATCATCCATTATCATTGTCATTGTTGTCGTCATCATCATCATCATCATCATCACCATCATCATCATCATCATCATCGTAGCTGTCTTTTGGGAGGAACAGCAGTGTTTCAGGGTTCAACACAATGAGCACACTGTTATTTGCAAATAAGAGTCTTGTAAGAACTTCACTAAATAGAGAGAATCCTTCTTCTCTTTGTACTCTGTGCCGCACCATAGCCAGATAATTGCAAACACACTTGGTAAGTGTACTTTCTTCCTCCTGTTTTGTGCCTCTCTTGAAGTTTGTACTTGGAGAATCATTGAATAGAGTGAACTGAAGACACCTCCTTGTTGGAGGAGAGCTGTGAAACCTGGATGAAATGTGCTTGTAGTCAATAAACATTAAGTATAATATACATGAGTTGACTGCATGACTGTCAGAATCACTGACATTTATTATCTCTAGAGAATCCCTCTTTTGCAAAATGTCTTGTACAGGTTATCTAATTTGAGCTTCACAGCAGCTCTGTGATGTAGATAGAGGCATAATTATTCCATTTTACAGATAATAGAACAGACTTGCCAGAAAGAGAATTTTAAATCAGGTCTTCCTGACTCTGTCCAACACTAACCACCATGACATACTGCCACTCTGTAAGGATATAATTTCCTTCAAATTGTCGTTTCCAAAAGCCTTCACCCACATTCCTAATAGATGTACTCAGCATTCAATTGGATTGTTCTTGTACAGTTTTTGTAAAGGGGCCACAGTTATGCTCCATTGCTTTTTCTATGGTATTACCGCCTGTTGTTAATTACGCCTGAATTTTAGCAAATATTCGCTATGCTCCTATTCTCCTTGAGGATCCTAACATTTTTCTTGCCTCCAGTTTGTATCTCCTTTGTCCACATTTTGCCAGATAATCTTCTCATCTTAATTCTCTTGAGTGCCTTTTCTATTTCATGCAGCACATGGATTCCCATGAAGTTAAAACCCCAATGTGGTAACTCCAATGTTACTCATGAAAAATAGTCAGTTATGGAGATTTGGAGATCTTTTTCCTTTTCTCACCTTTTGATTGTGTTTGTTTTACCTACAGTGAATAAATGCTCCTGGAATGAGCTGATTTAGTTGGACCATTTGCCACGTTTTCTGTGAATTTCTTTTTCTCTTCAATGTATTTCACGGTTATGTGAGGTGATATGTTCTTAATTTTCTATCATCTTTAACGCAATTTAAAAAACGAGTTTGCATTCTAAATTGATGATGCCTATGACTATCATATCTCTATTTGGTAAAGGAAGTATTTATTAGTTGAAGCAGTTTCTAGATTTCTCTGATCACCTTATTGTGGCAATTGATTTACATAGGTTAAAGTTTCTTTTGAAATGGTGATAGATTGTGTTAATGCCTGTTTTTTGTAGTAATTATTCTGGGAGTTACTTCTACAACTTTCACTTGTAGTAGTGAGTTGGGTCTCTAGGGACCATGACTACTAACTCAGAGCCAAGGTTGCTCTGAGTCCACAGTTATAAAACCATAGCTCACAGGCTCTTACCCATACAATTAGCTCAAAACCAAAGACACTTACTAAAATGGTATAGTAATAACTGTAGAAGGTTACTTGCCAAGGCGCATTCAGAAATTATATAAACATAATTATAAAACACTTTTCATATGCAAAAAGACAGATTTAAACAATTTGAGAAATAGCTATTGCTCGTGAGTTGACCAAAGCAATATAATAAAAATGATGAATTTACCTAAATCAGCTTACTTATTCAGTGGCCTATCAGTCAAACTACTAAAGGATTATTTCACTGAACTAGGAAAAATAATAACAAAATTCATCTGAAAGAACAAAAAGTGAAGAATAGCAAGGGAATCAATGAAAAAAATGAAGGTGGCCTAGCAGTACAAGATTTCAAACTGAAATGAGCTGATTAGTTATTAAATTACAAAACAGTAAAGGTATTCATTCCACATCATGATTTTCCCTATTGCAATTTCAATATATTGCAGATTGGCATAAGAAATGAAATGAGAATTTTAGGGGAGTCTTGCAGAAGCTGCAGATGACACACAAAGGCCAGCAGATGACACAGAGGCCGTGACAAAATACTTAACCAAAATTTTACAATGAGATGCTGCAAACACCCCAAAAACAAAAAGGGAAAGTTCAGATTTCTTCTCTGATATGAAGGGAGAGCCAAAAATTTTACATGAGTTTTTCAGATTGCAGGGGCTCTCCACCTCTAACCTCTGCAATGTGGAAGGAATAATTGTAATCATGAAAACGGTATAGTATTGGCTAAGATACGGAAAGGTGGATCAACAGAATAGTTTAGGTATGGAATATACAGAAACAAATAAGAGTAACCTATTCTTTTGTAAATCCAAAGATTCCCAGCAGTTGCAGCAAGAACTCACTGTTGGACCAAAAACTGCTGAGAAAACTGGAAAGCAGTTTGGCAGAAACTAAGCATAGACCATCTCATACTGCATGCCAAAATAAGGTCAAAATAGCAATATGATTTAGACATAAAGGCTGCTATTTTAAGCAAATTACAGGAAAATGTGAAAAATGCCTGTCAGATCTATGAATAAGGGAAGAGTTTATGACTGAACAAGAGAAATGGAGGCTCATAGGAGGCAAAGTGGATAATTTTGATTATATAAATATTCAAAGGTTTTGTACAAACAAAACCAATGCAGCCAAAATTAGAAGGAAAGCAGAAAACTGAGAAAGAATTTTGGAGCCAGTTTATCTGATAAAGGTCTCATTTCTCAAATACATAGGGAACTGAACCAAATTTATGAAAACCCATTCCCCAACTGATAAATGGTCAAGGATAAAAATGGGCAGTTTTCAGAAGAAGAAATCAAAGCTATTAATAGTCATATAAAAATGCTAAATTACTAATAATCATAAAACTGCAAATTAAAACAACCCTGAGTTTGGCTAACATGACAGAAAAGGAAAATGACAAATGCTAGAGGGGATATGGGAAAATAGGTACACTAATACATCATTGGTGGAGTTGTATATTAGTCCAACCATTCTAGAGAACAATTAGGAACTATGCCCAGAAGCTTGTAAAACTCTACATACCCTTTACCCCAGTAATGCCAGTTTCCGTTCTATATCCCAAAGATATCAAAGGAAAATGAAAAGGATATGTATGTATAAAAATATTTATGTTAGCTATGGTGGCAAAGAATTGGAAATTGAACAGATGCCCATCATTTGAAGAATGGATGATTGTGGTGGAAAACTATTATGCTGTAAGACATGATGAAGGGGATGCCCTTAAATTGAAGTGAACTGAACCAGGAGATTATTGTATGTAGTAACAATATTATTGTAATAATAATCATCTATGAAAAACTTATCTACTCCGATCAATACATTGATACAACACGTTTCTGAAGGACTTGTGATAAAAATGTTGTCTACCTGCAGAGGGAGAACTGATGGACTCTGAATACAGATTGAAACTTTTTTTACTTTCTATATGTTTCTTGCTTTCCTTCCTCCCTCCCCCCCCCCCATAACATGCTTAATATGGAAAAAAAAATAACATAAGCTCTTTGAGGGTAGTCATTAGTTTCTTTTTCTTTGTATTTGTATTCCCAGAACTCAATACAATGCCTAACACATAGTAAGCACTTAATAATGCTTGTTGCCTTGTTAAAACAAAACAAAACATATGAATATGAAGAATTCAGAGAAAAATGTGAAGACTTATATGAACTGATTTAGTAAGTTCATGTGAGATGAACCAGGAAAACAAGGTACAAAGATTACATCAATGTCTTGGAAAGTATGAAAAAAAAATAAAACTCAATACTATGTCATTAGAATGGCCTCACTTAGTCCCAGAAAAGAGTTGAAAAAATATGCCTCCTTCCCTTCATTATAGAGGTGGGAACCTGTGCATGTACAATATTGTCTTTACTGTATGATATATTCTTTTTGCTAATTTTGCAGAATTATCTTTCTTTTTTTTACTTTTAATCTTTTATTTTTTTGTGTATTAGGAAAGTTTTCATTGATTTCTTCTGTTTTTCTTATGACATCATAGTTATCCTTAGTACCCTCTCCCTCACCCTGCTCCCAGAGAATTATTCCACAAAACAAATAGGTTTTTAAAGAGGAAAAACATTGATACAACTAATCAACACATTTGAAAAATTCAAAAAATTACTTGCCGTGTATAATACCTGTGGACCTCCCACCTCTATGAAAGGATGATTTGGGATATCTTTTTTTTTGTAATTTTGTTACATTCACTTTTGATACTTCTACATATGGTGGTTCTTTCCATTTACATGGTTGTAGCCATCGTGCATAGTTCTTACTTCACTCTGCATCCATTCATTTTGATGTTTCTGATTCTCTGCACTCATTACACACATCATTTCTTACAGCAGTGATCTTCTATTATATTCGTGTCCCACAAATTTAGCCCTTTCCCAATATGAATAGCTACTTTGTAGCTCCTCACTTTCAGGTGAAAAACCAAGTAGTCCTAGGTCAAAGTATCCCTTGGTCCCTTAAGTCTCTAGGGCATCCCCAAATTTGCCCAATAAACACCTGAGACTCATAAGGTATTCTGAATGGACATTTGTATTCACCTTTCACTGGAGCAGCCTATCTTAAAAAGAATTTTTGACTCAGAAACCCCCCAGCTGGTGTGGGATTCCCTCAAATTTGATTAAACTCTTAGAAGTGATTATTTGAGTTTTCTAGGCCACCAAGGAAACTTGCTCCTATGGACCTGTAGTTCATAAGGACTTCATAAAAGCTATCCAGTCTCATTATGAACAAGAAAAGCAGTCTCAGTCTGCTTAAAAGCAAAATAAATTATTTATAAATATGAATGAGAGCCCACAGTTATATTACCAGGAAGTACTTTTCTAGAGACCATTCACACTGTTCATATCAACTTTTATACTCACAATGGACACAGTAATGCAACAAATATTAGTACTTCAACATTTGGCCATGTAAGAGTTATTTTGAAGGAATATACCAGAAAATAAATTGTTCAATTACAGTCCAACAGCAAAAAAAAAGGGGAAATGTAATCTTTTTTTTCCAGCACAAAATGCAGTGCCAGTGAAGAGAATCACAGATAGCAATTCTTTCTAGTGGTCCCTGAAATTTCTAAGTCATTTCAAATACATCCAAGACAAAGGACCTAGAGGTTAGCACCCCCCTTTTGGAGCTAGTTCCCCAACTCGCTTTCATATATTGTCAACCCCGAGATGATTTTACCTGAGAGTCAAAGTTGACTTGTGGGTTTTTAAATATAACTCATGAGTCCCCATTGGTGATTTTACCTTTAATAGTAAAATCTCCTACCCCCACACCACTATACATTTCTCTTCCTTTTGGCACTTATAGATTTTTAAAACAATTGAAATTGGAAATGTTTTAATTTCACATCGTATGAAGTCATTCTTTTTTTTTAAATTTGTTCTTGATTTTCATCTTTGTTCAGTGAATTGATTATAAATTATATATAACCGACTGACTTAGAAAAGACTGTCAAATTGGTAAACATTTATTTCTGGTTTATTAAAATGTGGTTCTTTTTTTACTTTGTGATGTTGTTTAAGTCTCATTCATCCTTGTTCTCTTCTTTAACCATATTATTCATGATATATAGATAGTACTTAGGCTTCAGTATAATCTACATGCTTTCATTTATTTATCCTGAGCTACCTTTTCCAAAAAAAAAATGTTTCATGACTTTCCCCATGCACATATTCAGTGGATCTGGGATTAAGAAGAACTTAAATAGTTATCTATATATTTAAATGTGAGCATGTTCAGCTTAAAGATATTAAATGTCAGGCTGAAGGTCAAATGAACAGCACGTAGCTGAGCAAGTGTATGAACATAGATTCTCTGATTCTAAATCCATTTATATTTACAGTGCAGTTCTGATTATATCTTTGATCTTTAAACCCATTGTGTGTTTGGTTTTCCTAGCCTGATAGTCATCTTTTTTGGGAAGAGATTTTTTTTTAAAGCAATTGGGGTTAAGTAACTTGCTCAAGGTTACATGGCCAGTTGTGTGTGTGTGTGTGTGTGTGTGTGTGTGTGTGTGTGTGTGTGTGTTAAGTATATGAGGCCGGAACTGATCTCTCGTCCTCCTGACTCCAGGGGCGGTGGTCTTACTCACTGCGCCACCTAGCTGCCCCAGAAGAAGATATTTTTATCAAATTCTTTTCAACATTATTTTTTTAGCATGATTCAGAAAATTTGGGGAAGTATTTTTCTATTACTATACCTTTACTGAAATTGCTAATCTCTCAAAAGGTTATTCTACCATTTTCACTAAAAAAAAAAAAGACAATGTGGAAAGGAACAGAGTGCCCAAAATCTTCCTGAAGGATAAGCGTCCATTATTAGATTAAATAATGCCTATTTGCAGTGTATTTTGTTGGTCCTAATAAATTCAGGTGTTTGAGTTTGCTTTTTTTGTAAATCTGAAGCCCTTACCATCGCAATTGTTATTTATTTTACTTAACTATTCTCCAAATTCCAAACTCCATTTCTTTCCTTTATGAATTTGTGCAAGCCACTCCAGTCCTCAGTTCATCTTCTGTTATACTTACTTGTTTACATGCCATGGCCCTCTCCAATCCCTAGTAGAGTATGAGATTTTTTTAAACAGGTGCTTTTAATTTTTGTTTTCATATCCCCGGTGCTTAATCTAACATATTACTTATAGTAGGCACTTAATGAGTCTTCGTTGACTATAATCAACTTGAAAGTCATTAATTTTTACTAGATAGAAATATTGCTTCTATTTCTCTTGAAAGGTTAGCTGAAACAACAGCTGGTTTTACTTAAGGAGCTATGAAAATTACCAAAGGAGTTTCCACACTTGCATAAATACCAACCCAGTTTATATCATGTCAGGAGTATGGAAGGAAAGCCTTTTGAGGAATGACCTCATAAGCATTCTTTGGCAAAAAATATGGCGCATGTCCTATGTGCTTGATTCATTTCTAAAAATAATTCTTGCCTTCAACATCCTCATGCACAGCACATTCTCCCACTTGGCTTACATTAGTCAAAATGTATGAACCCCAAAAGGTAAAAGTTGGTTATAGATTTATAATGCTTCCATGAATACCCTTAGCATAGAGTGCTATGATAGACAACATCCCATTTTACCCATCTTACATAAAGTATTCTCAAATAGTTTTGAATAAAGTACTCCTAAGTAGTCTGTATTGCTATAGTACTTCTTTTAAAATAAAATTAATACCTTTTGTTTTTATATAACAGTCTTTCCAGATATACAGCTCCTACCTAGAATTAATCCTCTTTCTAACAAAGAAAACTGGTTTAGCAAAAATCATTGACATAGTGACTGTGTCTTGAAATGTATGTCATATCTGTAACATCCTGTCTTTATAGACTCTTATATCTGTCAAAATGAGAGAGATACTTCTAATTATCTTTTCTTCTACCAGGGGTGAGGAACCTGTGGCCTCAAAGTCACATGTGACCCTTTAGGTCCTGAAGTATGACCCTTTGACTGAATCCAAACTTCACAGAACAAATCCTTTTTTCTTCCTTTGTTCTGTGAAGTTTGGATTCAGTCAAAGGGCCACACTTGACTGCCTAGAGGGTCACATGTGGCCTTGAGGCTGCAGGTTCCCCACCCCTGATTTGGTTTTCAATTACTGAATTAATTTTAGTGTACTCTTGATTCTGTTTTCATTCTGCATCAGTTCAAGTCAATCTAACTGTATTTCTCTGACATATCACAAACATATATAAATCATATATAATACACATATGCATGCATGTGTGTGTGGACACACATATATTCCTAGCTATTCTCCAATTGATCAGTCACCACCTTCTTTCAGGTTCCCTGCTACTCTAATGAGGGCTACTGGAATATTTTGGCATGAATTCTGTTTCTCTCTGACTTCCTTGGGCATATAATCAATAGTGGGATTGCTGGGTCAAAGAGTATGGACAGATTCATTGGCTGTTATTGTATAATTCCAAATAAATATCCAGAATACTCAAATAACTTTAGTATTCCATTATCAACCTTGTATTATTTTCTAATATATTTTATTTCATTAGGCATTTCCCAATTACATTAAAAAAGTTGACATTCATCTTTTAAAATTTTGATTTCCAAATTCTCTCCCTCCCTCCTGCCTTTCCTCCATTCCTTGAGAAGACAAGCAATATATTTATTTTACATGTGAATTCGTGCTGAAAAAGAAAACACACACATGCAGAACAAGAAAAATAAAAGTGAAAAAGGATGATTGAATCTACATTCAGAGTTCATCAATTCTCTCTCTGAAGGTCGATAATCAGCCTTGAAATATTGTATGTACCTTCCTACAGGTCCTTGAACACTCACTGTTCTCCATTTTTGTCATATTTGCCAATGTTTGCATGATATGAAGACAAACTTCAAATTTGCTTTCATTTGCTTTTCTTCTGCAGTTATCATTTGGACTCTGTTCCCAAGGGACCATTTCTTGTTTGGAATTCTTTGGAAAACTAAGACTAACTTTGGGAGAATAGCTTAGTATTTGTTATGAATTTCTGTTAACCCTCTATGTAGTTTGAACATCATATTTTTTAATTAGTGAAATTGAAAATGGTTTTTAAACATTTCTGGAAATTAATTTTTGAAACATTTCTTATTCTACCTGCATTGAAGCTGCCAGCTGCCTTTTGAGGCTTCACTCTATATCAGTTCATAAGAGTTTTTCCATATTTTTCAAAATGTCATATTACAAATTTCTTATTTAACAAAATTATGTTATATTGATGTGCCATAATTTATTTAGGTATTACCCAATCGATAGGCACTCATTTTGTTTCCAGTTCTTTGTTGCCACAAAAAATGCTGCTATAAATATTCTTGTATTTATATTCAATGGATAGAGCACTGGGCCTGGAGTCAGGAACACCTAAGTTCAAATCCAGCCTCAGACACTTACTAGATATAAGACCCTAAGTGAATCACTTTACTTTGTTCTGACTCAATTTCCTCACCTAGAAAATGGGGATAATAATAGCACCTACCATCCAGGGTTTTTGTGAGGATTGAATCAGATAGTATTTTTAATCACTTAACACAGTGCCTGGCACCTAATAGGCTTTTAATGCTATTCCTTTCCCTCACTCTGTTCCTTTTCCCCTTTCTTTGAAGTATAGACTTAGTAGTAGTATCACTGAATAAAAGGGTATATACAATTTAGTGACCTTTTGGAGATGGTTCCAAATTGCTTTCCAGAATGGCTGCACCAATTAGCAATTCCAACAATAGTGTGCTTATCTTATTGCAGCCTCTTCAAAAGTTATTTTCCTCTTGTCATCTTTGCCTATGCAATGTATGTGAGGTAGAAATTCAGAGTTGTATTGATCTGCATTTCTTTCATTAGTAGTTCATTTTTTCATATGTGTATTGATAGTTTGGATTTCTTCCTCAGAAAACTGCTTCTTTATATACTGTGATCATTTATGTTTTGTGGAATGCCTCTTTTATTTGAATCAGTTCCTTATATTTTGGATATTAAATCTTTGTCAGATAAATTTGCCATTAGGATTTTTTTCAAATTAATTTCCCCTTCTATTTATAACTGTTATTTGTTTTGTTTGTACGGAAACTTTCTAACTTTATGTAATCAAAATCAGGATTTTATCTTTTTATGATAATATTGTTTATGCAAAAATCTTTCCCTCTACTATAGTGGTAAAAATATATCCTCTATCTCTGTCCTCCACTTATGACCTTTTTTTTAAGTCATGAATCCATGAGAAGTTTATTGTGATATAGGGTATAAATTATTGGTCTAAACCTAATTTGTAGAAAGCTGCCTTATAGCTTTTCCAGAAAATTTTATCAAATACAGAATCTCTAACCAAGTACTTAATGCTCATTGATTTATTAAATACCATACAGTTACTATGTTCAGTGCTATATTTCTAGGTCTTATTTACCTTATCTGTTGTTATTGATCAACTTTTTTTTAAAGCCAGTACCTACTAAATTGCTTTAATGATTGATGTTTTCTACACTAGTATATTACTCTTACACTCCCTTTTTTCCTCTCTTAAAATCCTCAGAACAAGGTCATTTCACTCCAAGGTCCTCTTTTTTTATTTAATTCCATCAATAATATTTGAAGACATTAAGGTTCTCAAGGGACACTTGTTTCTTTTCTTTTTTTTTTTTTTTTTTTTTTTTTTTTTGCTTTTTGGAGGGCAATTGGGGTTAAGCTGATTTCCCTCCACCTGTAAGAAAGTGGTACTACTAGGTGACTAAATGAGTTACTTAAAGGCATATGAATAAAACAAAGTCAAATTCATTCAGGATTTCAGTTAACAAATAGGGAGAACAGGAACCGGAAATGAGCCTCCAGGGAAAACCCGAAGTTAGCTAGAGTACTCTAGAGGCTGAGGCTGCAGGAGTATTTTAGCATTCAAGGGAACAGAGGTGTCTAAGATAATGGAACCAGCTACTTAGAGATAGAAGAGAGATCATCTATTGGAATGTTCTTCTTTTACAGGCGAAGAACCTGAGATGTTGAGAGATAGAAATACATTTTAATGTAGTAGAAAAATCATGTCTGATTTGGAACATTCAGATATAAGGACTGCATTTTAAGAGGGACCCCCAAAACAGGAATATATTCAAAGGATGATGGAAAAAAAACTATTGTGTGAGAAACATTTGAAGTAATTTACAACGTGTAGCCAAGTGGAGAAAATGCCATCTATCATCAAACATTTGTTTAAGAGTATTAAACTTGTTCTGTGTTCGTCTAGAGGATAGGGACACAGGCAACAATGTGAAGTTGTAGTGATTCAGATTGAGGTTAAATTAAGGGAAGAACTCCCTTGCAATTAAATGGAACCATCTGAAAGCTGAATCATTGGTCCCTCATGAGCCATCAGTGGAAGTGTTGAAGCATAGGCTAGATGACAATCTGGCAGAGATGTGGCAGGAATCTCTCCACTGGGTGGAAGCTGGGACTAGATGACCCCTGAGATTTCTTCCTAGTCTAAACACCTAGTCAAGTTATGAATTGGTGTGAGGGTGGGAAGGGGAACAAAGTGAGCTTTAATTGATTTATTTGGAAAAAAGAACACAGGCCAAAATAAGAGAAAGTACTTTTTTTTAAATGAAGAGAGAGGTTATTTGACTCAGCATAATTGGGTATGAGGTCACCCTAGGCAAAGCCTGCAGTCAGTAGATTGAGATGAATGGGGTAGGAAGTAGAGGTAATAGGAGGAATTAATGTTGAAAGCAAGGTCCCATATCTTTTTCTGTATATTAGGCACCTACCCCACTGTCAGCATTTACCTCTGACCCTACAGTCTCATAACCAGAAAGGGTGGAGAGAAACAGAGAGCAAGACTCATAGACTCCAGACCCATGTCCCACCACTAGTTCCCTTGCCCACTGCACTACCACCTTGCCCAATATGCAGAGCCACCATGAGAATCCGTGAGCATTACCAATATATGTACTATCTATTTATATCCTTATGGAACAAATTTCTACTACCTGTTAGTCTCCTTGGCCCCATCTTAATCAAAGTAAACCTCCGTAGCCTACTTCTAATCCTCACTTCCTATCTTCTCATCTGTAACTGTTAAAATTAAGGTTAATTGTGGCACAAAGTTCCTAGCATGATTAATGCATTAGTAAAGTATGAATTTATCAATAAATAGAATCTCAGCTTCTTCAGCAACATTAAGACCCCAAATGAGGGGGATAGTTCTTTTTATAGTTTTGGGGAATACAGAATAGAGAACAGGACTTCATAGGTGGGGAACAAGTTATGATTAATTTTAAAAGCTTGACATCATTGAATGACAAAATCAGTATGAATGGTTATATATCTGGAGTATGTGGGACAATATGATTGACTGGACATTGGGAATGAGGGGCTATCAACAAAGCCCTCCTAACCTCCTATGACTAAGCAATGTTCATTGTTTGACTGCACCTGCAAGTTTAGAGATAGAGAATCAGACTTCTTTGGATAACATATCAGACATACTTGACAAAAGAAGAGAACACCGATTACCAAGGGAACTGAATTCTAAACTGAACTCATTGAAGGCCAGCTGAATTTCTAAACTAAGTTTGGATGCAAAGAATCATGACTAAGGCCTGGACAAAATCAATTAATTGCAATTAGGATCAATAAAAAACATCCAGAATCAGTCAATTTCACATCTCCATCCTTTTCTGCACTACCCATGTCCTACTGAATTCTTTCCAGCTGTGTCATCTGGAATTCTTGTTCCATAATGAACAAACTTCCCCCCATTCTAGATTTCTCTCTCTCATCATCCTTCCCGCCACTTTGGCTCACAGAGAGCTGGCTTCTCCCATTTGCATCCATGGCTATCCAGTCTGTCATTGTATGCACCTTCTCTCATATTTCCTTCGTGTTCTTAGAAGGGGAGCCAAAATACTATTCCCCATAGCCACTTCCAAATTCTCCTTTTGCCACGATCACTCAGAACTTTTCCTCCCTCAGAGTTCACTGTATTTAAGTTTTTACCCTATACAGATTATAGTAGCTCCTGCCTCCTGGTCATTTCTCCAAGGATCTCTTTATTTTCCATTCTTCCCAAACTCTTGGCCTTATACTAGTGGGTTTCAACATACATCTTGATGCTTCCTCCAATACCTTAACCTCCAAATCCTTCTTTACCCGTGGTGGCAAATTCAAATAGAACCAGGAGCTACATCATATAAAAGGTTCCCTGAATGAGAGAACCATAGAGGCAGCTAGATGGTTCAGTGAGTAGAGTGTTGAGCACTGGTCCTAGAGTAAGGAAAACCTGAGTTCAAATGTAGCCTCACATACTTATTAGCTGTATAACCCTGGACAAGTCACTTAACTGCTGTTTGCCTTAATCTACTGAGAATAAAATGGCAAATCACTCCGTTATGTTTGCCAAGAAAACCACAAAAAGGGATTGGGAATAGACTGGCATGACTGAATGACTGAACAACAACGAGGTTCCCTGAAGGCTGCATATTGAGTTAAAAATCAAATTAACATTATTTATATTTTAACATGTTTTTATTTATTTTGTTAAACATTTCCCAATTACATTTTAATCTGATTCTATTGTGGACTGTGATGCCACCTCAGGGCCATATATCAGACCTGATGTATGTGACCTGAGCCACACAAGAATTTTAACACACTGGGTCTAACTATTATTCACAAGGATTTCTGATCAAAAACTCTGATATTCCTCTATCTCAGAGTGGCCTCTGGCGCCCACACCTAGCTATCTGACCAGAACGTTTAATCATTCCATGTCTCCCTTTGTCTGAATCTTCCTAAACCTATTTATCTTCATCAGAACTTCAATGCTGTTTTTTTTTCTTTTAAAAAAAATAGACTATGCACATATAATTATATTAAACATATTTCTACATTAATCATGTTGTGAAAGAAGAATCAGAACAAAAGGGGAAAACCACAAGAAAGGAAAAAAAAAAGAAAACAGTATGCTTTGATCTGCATTCAGACTCCCTAGTTCTTTCTCTGGATGTGGATGGTGTTTTCCATCTTGAGTCTTCTGGAATTGTCTTAGATGATTGCATTGCTCAGAAGAGCTAAGTCTATCAGAGCTTCAACTCTATTGTTAACCAATTTCTATTCCTTCCATCCTTCAAACTCAGACCTCTCCCTCCCTTATTCTGTTGCTGTTCTGCCCTTGCCAAACTTGAACCCTGGATTGCTTTTACCATCTACCTCCTGCCGCTAAATGGAAATCAAACAACTGAGCCAAATGAATTAACTACAAACTTATTTTATTTCATTTTAGTTCAATTGGACCCTCACTGTAGACAGTAAATCTTTTTAAACCTTCTTCATTGATTCCTTATCCCATTTCCCATAAAAGCTTCTCCCCTTCTCTTTAAATCTCCTATAGCCCCTCCCTATATATCTCAGCTGAGGATCTCACCTCTTACTTTATTGGAAAAATAGAGGTCATTCACTAAGAACTCCCTTTTTTCTTTTCTGTCTTTTTCTTGAACCCTTTATTATCACCCCACCCCCTACTCTTTTCCTCTGATGATGAGGCGACCCTTCTTGCCAAGGCCAAGCCCTCCTCAGTGCCTTTGATCTCCTCCTGTTTTCCCTAGCAGAGTGATCCCTCCATTCTTCGCTCTTTCTAAACTTCAAACTCTCCCTACCTATGTGGGCTTTCCCTGCTATTTCAGGAATGCCCATTCCTCTGTTCTTAAGACACACACACACACACACACACACACACACACACACACACACACACAC
>NW_027185655.1:3988444-3991913 GCF_028583685.1 Petaurus breviceps papuanus | reverse complement strand
CACACACACACACACACACACACACACACACACACACACACACACACCCCTTCTAATAGATCCTAGTATCTCCTGAAGCTACCATCCTAAATCTCTGCTTCCTTTTGTAGCCAAATTTTTATGAAAATTATCTACACTCATTGTTTCCACTTCCTCTCCTCTACCACTCTTCATCCTCTTGTAAGCATCTCTCCTCCACCATTACCAGTGATTTCCTAATTGCTTACACCAGTGGTCTTTTTCAGTCTTCATCCTTTTTCACTTCATTTGCCACTGTCGACCATCTTCTCTTTCTAACTGTCCTTTCCTCTCTAGATTTATATAATATTCCTATCTCTTGGTTCTTCATCTACCTACTTGGTTTCATTTACTGGATCATTATCTATTTCATGGTCATTATCTGTGGCTGTGTCCCAAAGTTCTGTCTTGGGCCAACTTCTCCTTTACCTTCTGAACTCTTGCGGTGCTCTCCTCAGCTCCCATAGGTTTAGCTGTCTATGCAGGTGATACCCATCTATATGGCTAATGTTCGTTTCTCTTCTGCTCCATTACTGAATTACAGAATCATGGAATTTGAGAATTGGAAGGGAAATCAGCAGCCGTCTAGAGCAGGGGTCAGGAAACCTCAGAGCATATGGGCCATGCCTGGCCCGCTGCCTGGTTTTGTATGGCACAAGAGTTAAGAATATTTTTAATGTAAAAAACTATTCTTAGCAAGCAGGGCATACAAAAACAGGCAGCATCCAGATTTGGCCGGGGTACATAGGTTTTTTTTGCCAAGCCCTGACCTAGAGCATTTGATAGCAGGAAGAAATCTCCACTAAATTTAACCAACAAGTGTTTGTTACACTCTTGTGTAACCTCTACTTGAATTTATTTAAGGCGGGGGAACTCATTAGTTATCAAAGAAGCCCATTCTATTTTTGGACAGCTCTGTTAGCATTTTTTTTATGGCATAAAACCTAAATTTCCCCCCTTGTAATTATGCCCATTGCTCCTGATTCTTCCTTCTGGAGACAAATAGAACAAATCTAATCTTTCTTCCACAGGTCATTTTTTTTTCTTTTTGGAGAGGCAGTTGGGGTTAAGTGACTTGCCCAAGGTCACATGGCTAGTAAGTGTTAAGTGTCTGAGGTCACATTTGAACTCAGGTCCTCCTGATTCTAGGGCCGGTGCTTTATTCACTGCACCACCTAGCCACCCCAGGTCATCTCTTTATATAATTGTACACAGCTATCATGTCCCTGAATATTCTCTTCTTCACTCAGGTCTTCACATGATATGAACCACAGGCCCTTTTGCCATTTTTCTTGTCCTCCTCTATACCTTCTTTATCTCCTGAGTCTATTGTTTTTTTTTCTAAGTCATCATTCTTCTTTAACTCTCTGATACACTTGACATTGTGATCATTCTTAAGCTAGAGTTGAATACTGCAGATGGGTCCTGATAAAGGCCAAGTACAATGGAACCTATTCCCTTCAGAGAACATACATTTCAAAGTTTTAGGTCTTACTTAATATTAATACCAAGTAGATTGTTGAAAAAAGCATCTCTCATTAGATCTTTCAAGGAATAAAAAAATGGAAATTGACAGATGAAAAATCTAAGGGGTTAAAAAATCACTTTAAAACTTTAACAGAATTTTTCACACACATTTGATGCTGAATTTGAGTAACATTTTATTGCTTGTTGGGTCAGAGCAGAAGAGGAGACACTCAGAGGCAGTGACCCAGCTGAACATAAGAACTTTAGCAGAAATGGATAATGTACAAGTGAAATCATTGATTTGGGAATGGTTTTATACAGTTTTCAAGTCGAAAGTGTAAGTAACATGATATCTGAATAGGCCTCCAGCTCAAGAAGAAAAATAGAAGGAAAATAAAAGCAGGTGTTGGTGGAAGCAGGAAAAAAAATGATGCAGACAAAATGATGAAATGATTATGGGGAAAGTGATAAAAAAGAGAACCATAGCACAAAATGTCATAGAAGATTCCTTGTATGGAGCCAAGTGAGGGGATGGGCAGTGAGTGGTGGGTTGGTATTGGGAGAGAAAGGGGAACATATAGGGTTAAGGAGTTTTCTAAAGGCTGGACTTGGAATTAACAAATCTTTACTATAGAAACATCAACCCCAAAGTGCATTTTTAGCATGAAAAATAATGTCATTATTTTCAATAAGAGTTCAATATGTTATCCCAGTAAAGCAGTCATTGAAAATAGAAGCAAACACATTCATCTCAGAAGCAGGACTGTGAAGGAAGAGAAGTTATGGAAAGTAGTATTCATTCAATGGCAATAGGTTTAAAAAAATTGAAACAGTTACTTAAGCACAACTTCAGAATTGACATCATAAATTGGCCAGAATAGTTTTCTTTGAACTATCATGATGGAATTTCCCAGTTGGTAAAGAATTCATCAGCTTTTTTGCAAGAATATTTTATACCTTAGAAGAATAGTTCTCAGTATTCTTCATTATAGACCATTTGTGACAATACAATTACCACATCTTTTTAATGTTACTCTAATAATTTAAAAATTAATGTAGCATTACCAACATTTTCTAGAAAAAAGTATTTAATTCAAATAATGTAACTGTATTTTACCTCTTAGATTGCTAACAGATGGAACTGATTGGACCAAGCACTCATTTTTTTTTGTCTTGGTCCTATACAGTATAGCATCTCTAAAGTCAGAGGACTTGGTTCCAATTGCAACTTCAGACGCTAGCTACCTGTATGACCTCAGGAAAATAAATTAATTTCTGTAAGTCTCAATTACTTTAAGCCAACGAGCATTTATTAAACATTTACTATGCACCAGACAAGTTTCCTAAGTGTTGGGAATACAAGTAGAAAGATAGTCTCTGACCGCATGAGGCTTACATTCTAATAAGGGAAGACAACATTTAAAAGGAAACTAAAGAGTTGGAAGGGAGAGAGAAAGAAACATGGTGAAGAAATCCCAGAGAGATAGGAGGGAGACCAGAGAGAAATGAAGGACTGGACAGTCAAGTGACTTTTTCCTAAAAAATGCAGGTTCTTGGAGGAACTAATCAATCAGGACTCCTGGGATGGAAGGAACTTCTAATGTCAGATGGTCAGGGGAAGAGGGAGTTTCTAGTGGGCAGAGGCTGCTTTGGTATGGTGGAGAAAGTTCCAAGAATCAGGACTGGATCTCTGAAATGAAGGGATTGGATTCCATCTCCAGTAGAATCCCTCTCACATCTAGAATGATGGTTTCTAACTTTCATAAATCTGTCATCTCATTGCTGTGGGTGTTCCTACCAATAGGTCAGATTGTAATCTAATTTACACCTTCCCAGCCTCTGCAACATTGTCTCTGGCATCTTCCATAGAGACTCCATGCTAGGTATCGTTCTCTAATCTCTTGTTAGTACCTAGCACATCTTAGGTTTTTAATAAATCTTCCTTCCTTCCTTCCTTCCTTCCTTCCTTCCTTCCTTCCTTCCT
>NW_027185655.1:3983649-3988044 GCF_028583685.1 Petaurus breviceps papuanus | reverse complement strand
CTCCCTCCCTCCCTTCCTCCCTTCCTCCCTTCCTTCCTTCCTTCCTTCCTTCCTTCCTTCCTTCCTTCCTTCCTTCCTTCCTCCCTCCCTCCCTTCCTTCCTTCCGTCCATCCATCCATCGGCTTTATGGATATGGGTAGATTCTGAAGATTGGTTATCCCTTCTTCTTGCTTTCTTGCCAGTCCACGTCCTTTTCTAGTCATGCAGTTCTTTGATGACTTCCTTCATACCCCTTCTTCTGTATAGTTTGTTGTTGGTGATTATGCTGTAGCTTACTGACAGCAATCATGAATCCTTCCATTGCCCTTGGGGGGGGGCTTCAAATTTGAATACTTTGGAGAATATTTTATGATTCTCTACAATATGACACCACTATAAGAGTTCTGTTGGTGAAAACATGGGTTTTCGTTCCCAAAACACTTGGGCACAATAAAAGCACTGCATAATGTCCCAGTTAAAGTCTAGTTTGCTCTCTTCCTCACATCCCATTCTAGGCTCAGTTTATTGGCTCTCTGAAAGTGTCAAACACTAGATTTCCAACCCACTCCCACAAACAAAAACCCTCCTTTGTATAATTAATGTCAAAGAAAACAAATCCACACATTGACCATGTTTGAAAGGTATATGCATACATATGTACAAATATATATACATATACATATATGTAAATATATACATATATATGTATGTGTGTGCATATAATTTTGCACCTCAATTTCATTACCTCTGCAAAAGCATACTTTAACATCAGGCTTATGGGGTCCTGATTAGTCATTGCATGATTTTTAATATGTTGTCACCTCTTTGCTCACATTTTAATCAATACTTTCAAATCAATATTTCTTAGAAATATTGGGTTTGATTTTATTTCCAGATTAATTGTGGGGTTCTTTTTGCTTTTTGGAGGGAAATTGGGGTTAAGTTAAATGCCCAAGGTCACATGGCTAGTTTTTGTGTTAAGTGTCTGAGGCCGGATTTGAACTCAGGTCCTCCTGACTCCAGGGCCGGTGCTCTATTCACTGTGCCACCTAGCTGCTCCAAGTTAATTGTTTTTGATAGTAACTACTTTATGTTTTTTCTTGTTTTTCAATCTTTTTATTTTGTTTTAATATTTCATTTCATTTTATAGAATCAAGTTCTGTTTGATCCTTCTATTTTTCCAAGATTTTCTACTACTTGAGTCATATTCTTCCATCTTCTATTTTAAATTGTTCTCCTTCCATTTTTTCCTCAAGAGCTTTACTTTCTTTGTTTAACATATGTCATTTCCTCCAACCACTCTTGTAGCATTTATGGACAAGTCCTTCTTTTATCTGGAACTCTACTTGTGTTCACCTCTTGGGTTTCTCTTAAGTCCCTAGAATTTCCTCATTCTTTTGTGGAGTTTGCTTCTGCTTACCTATGTCTTCAGCCCAAGTGCTAAACCCAGTGCTTAGCACAGTGCCTCGCACATAGTAAGTCCTTAATAAATAGTTTTAGAATGGAATTGATTTAAAGTTCCCAGATTAGGATTTTGTTCCAGAGGTAGCCTCTACCCCCAGATGAACTCAGGGATTGGAGTGGGGTGAGGACTTATCTGGTGTTATTCCTTTTGTGCTGTGGATGCCACTGCTTTGCTACAATTCTGGGTGGGTGTCTAGGGTGAGTCTTGTCCCCTTGTTTGAAATCCGTGGCTTCTTTCTCTTTCCTCTGATAACCCAATGTGTCTGCTGGCCTCAGCCCCATCCCTGCCTCTTAGCCTTACACAATCTTCCAATGGGAATTGGCTCCAACTGCATCTCCCTTTTGCTCAGCTTGCAGATGAACAGGCCCTGTCTGCTCCTGTCTGCCCCTGTTTCCCTTGGCAATGGTTTACTAGGGTCTGGCTCTATCCCTTGCAGTGACACTGTAGACCAGAGCCAACATCCCATATTCTAGATCCCATTTACCAGAATTCTCACCATATTCCATCCCTATGGCACTGCTCCAAGTACCCTGATGGGACCTGGCCCAACTTTTTGTGCAGGACTGGTCTTAATGTCAAAACTTACTGTTATCACTGATGATTTCTTTATTTAGGCTCCCTCTAACTATTGATTCATTTTAACTGCAATGTTCCCAAGATTGGGAAGCATGTGAGCTGATAAATAAAGGAGCTTACTTCTTTACTTTAAAAATAAGCCAAAATTATGTGGGATGTGTATATGTGTGCATTTGTGTTCATGGTAAACCTTTTTGGTTGGATAGCAACTTTAAGAATAAGATTAAAGGTGTGAATATTTCTCAAACCCATACCAGTCTTTTCTTGGGTCGTGGTGGTGAGTATGTTGACCCTCAGTTTTTTTACCAGCTTCACTGATTGTTTCTTAGATCTCTTTAGAACATAGATACAGCTTAATCTTGACTTGTTTAATTTGTCACAAAGCAGTTTTTATTTTGAGACATGAGAGGCTCTCACAATGAACACATGCTGGGACCTCATCTTCCCCCACTGAGAGGCAACAGAGAGGTAGAACAATGAATTATTAGAATAGCCTTTGAGGGCTTGCAAAAGGCTTTGTCTAGATCATCTCATTTGATCCTTACAATAGTTGTATGAGAGTAGGTGCTGTTATTATCTGTATTTTATAGATGAGGAAACTCAGACTAGAAGGAGTTAAGTGACTTCACAAAGGTCACATAGCTAATAAGTTTTTGAGTCAGGATTTGAACTCAGGTCTTACTGACTGCAGCTTGAGTGCTCTACCCACAGTTCTACCTGATTGCCTAGCTGGTAGAGAGAAGACTAATTTGGAATCTGAAGACCAAGCCTTGCAACTCCTGTATTTGCTTCACAGGGTCTGAGTTACTTTGGCATGTCTTTTCCTATTTCTAGACCTATTTTCTCCTCATTAAAATGAGTTGGTTGGAGCAGATTATCATTAAACTCTCTTCTGGTTCTAAGGCCAACAAACTACAGTAAAATGAGTAGATTGTACTGAAAGGAGCCAATTATGGCTAAAATTATTTCATGATGTGTCAAGGTTGCCTGCTGAAAATAGCAATGTCAGTATGGGCAAAAGGCTGGAAACTCAAATGCCATTTTTCTCCAAAATGTTTGACATTTCACATTAGGAGTCATATAAAAGGAAAATTGTATGGTATGAGGAAAATATGGACTTGGGGAGTCTTGGTAGAGAAACTTGGAAGAACAATTTTCCTTTTCATTTCCTAAGCTGTCTCCTTCATAGAAAAGGGATTCTCTTCTCTTCCCGATCAGAATCCTTCCTTATTTAAGGAGAGATGGAAAGGCTAACCCAAACCAAAGGTACTGTAGAGAACAGAAAGGGCCCTCATTCTGAAGTCATTCTTTCCTTGATTCCATTCATCCAGTCCTATGATGACATTTCCAGTGTGTTTCCTTTGGATATCATAATTGACAGCTCTCCCAGGCAGAGCTATTTTTAGAGCTGGAATCTCATGTATGAATTTCCCACTTGTATGCGAGGTACAACCGTGTGCCACACTTTGAAGTCTGAAAAAACTTGAGGGTCAAATGTAAAATTGTTTGTAGGTACAATTTCTTGGGAGTCATTTGCGTATTGTTGAACCACTGTGATTCCTCAGGGAAGTGAGAATTCTCATCTAATAATCTAACAGGTGGGTTCAGGTCAAGACGAATTATAATGCAATTTTTAAATCTGAGTGGTCATATTCAGGTCTCATAACTATATTTGGAGTGGGCGTTTCCATATATTTTTCAGAGCTGGGGAAGGTTTGAGTGGGGTTTGAAAGTCTGCCATTTCAAATCCTGTGGAGTTGGTTGGGGCTGATTCTACATTCATTTTGACCAAGAGATAATTTTAAAAACAAATTTTCCTCAAGATTACTAAAACCCCAAAGGTGGAAGGGAAAATGCCCATTTATTAGTGTCACTAAACATTGATTCAAGTGACTTCCAGAGTCATTAGAGTATTAAATGTGGCTCCTTTAAGGCATGAGTCAGAATGGATTTTTATATATGTGGCATCTTTAGAAAGTCAAGGTAGTTTATAATTATAATATACTTCCATATTAAAATATTTCACATGTGGAGAAATACAGCTTAAGTTTTGATACTAACTGTAATCAGCCAATAAGCCTTTTATTAAAAAATCTGACGTGTCTGACAACATGCTAGACAGAATATTACAGAATTTTCCGCTGATTAGGAATTAAAAATATATTTTGCTTTTTCATTTACCTTTACTAAATATTATGTGATATATTTGCATATAAACATATTTAAAGTAGGTATTATGTTAATATATGAAATATAAGATAATACATACTTTGTTATAGTTATGAAATATTGTAAATAGATAAGGAGAGATCAAACATAAAGAACCAGTATCTATCTATCTATCTATCTATCTATCTATCTATCTATCTATCTAT
>NW_027185655.1:3906862-3983639 GCF_028583685.1 Petaurus breviceps papuanus | reverse complement strand
TATCTATCTATCTATCTATCTATCTATCTATCTATCTATCTATCTATCTATCTATCTATCTATCTCTCTCTCTCTCTCTCTGTATGTATGTCTGTCTGTCCATCCGTCCGTCCGTCCATCCATCCATCTATCATCTATGTATCTATGTATCTATCATCTATCTGTCTTTCTGTCTCTCTCTCTCTCTCTCCCGCTCTGTCTGTCTGTGTCTATCTATCTGTCTCTCTGTCTGTCTGTCTATCTATCTGTGTGTCTCTCTGTCTGCCTATCTACCTGTCTTAGCCATCTATCTTCTGAGTCTCTCTATTTTTTCCCAGATAGGAAAGAGGAGAGAAAATTTATGTGCCCTATCCCACTTTGATCATCATGGGAACTTTGATCTGCTCAGTTTCTGACCTGGTCTGGTTCAACCCTCCTTAGGCAGCTTGATAGCTACTTCCTCCTGAGGGCTCACCATATTAATACTGAGCTTAGTGTAGACACCTGATTGGCCTAGCCCACTGAAGCTCAGAATTCCTGAGCTCAAGAGCCACAGCCTTCCTGGTAGCAGATGTGCACTACCACATTTGACCTGAGATAATTTTTTTTAAACTTTGTAAACCTTAAAACACTATATAAGTGCTGTAATAGTGATGATGATGATTATATTTCATTGCTCTGATATACCAGAATCCCTCCTTCCTTCCTTTCAGATGATTCTTTGGAAGAAATATTTCAGTTTAGATAGTAGAAGTTGTAGACACAAAAAATAATAACATATAAGCATATATATCACATAAGTACATATGTATATATGATAAGTATATGCCAGAGTGCTACTTAATTAAGCATTGCTGAGCAAGATTAATATAGTGATGATTAATTTTTCATATCATTACCATTCATCCACATTTTCATACTACCCTTAAAGTAGATGTTTTCAACATATATTGGGGCATCTGTGAATGAAGCTTTAGGAACCTGTAAAAGGTAGAAGTTTTTTTAAAAGAAAACATTAGAAGCCATTTTGAGTAAATTCAAATGTTTGAATTTTTTTTTAAATTTTTAATAGGACCTGAGTGGGAGGGCTTTGATGACCTCAGCACCAGTTATGACCACTTTGAACAACAGCTGAACGAGACGATAAGGAGGCGAAGGCATGCGGGCGATGGTGACCACAACATTGAAGTGCTCCTAGGCGTGGACGATTCCGTCGTCCGTTTCCATGGCAAAGAACACGTCCAGAACTACCTCCTGACCCTCATGAACATTGTGAGTACCCGCGCCTTTCCCAGCTCATTCTGGACGTTGAGCCCAGTGCTCTCACTGTCTGTGAACCCCAGCCCTGTAGCTAACTCAGTGGGAATTCTTGCCTTTCACTGAAGTCTGCCTACTTGGAAATTAGACATAGCAAAATGAAATGAGAGAGGAGGCGAGAGGGTTTTAATGGATTTCATAGAAGTGAGGGTTTGAAGATAGGAGATGGACATGTCTTCAATGGCATTGAAGGCTGGGCCTGAATTCAAAAGGAGCTATCTTGGATCAGGGCAGGAAATGGGATTTTTATTTCATTCTGGAGAAGAGCCTTGCCTATTCAATTTTTGTCTGTCTGCCATGAATGCTAGATTACATGATAAAATTATTTTTTCTGCCCCAATATTTGCTTATCAAGTTGATAAAAAAGTAAAATATTTGTCTGATGATAACAAGAGTTGGAATTTATAATGTGCTTTAAGGTGTGAAAAGTTCTTTGCACATGTTGTCTCATTTGATGCTCACAACAATCCTGGGAAGTAGGTGCTCATACTATCCCCTTTTTACAGATAAGGAAACTGAGGCTCAGAGAGGGTACCTTTAGGATCCTACAGCTGGCAAGTATCTAAGTCAAAATTTGAACCAGTTTCCAGTGATCAATTGCTAAATCCAATGGCTTTTTTTCTCAGTTCTCTTCCTTCCTTACTTCTATGAAGCCTCTGACACCTAAAAATTCTCTATTCCTAGACGAAGGGTCCATCACTTGGGGTACCCAAGGGGGTTCATGAATAGATTTCAGGGGGCCTGTGAACTCGGATGGGGAAAAAAACTTACCTTAATTTTCACTGACTTGTCTTCCATTGTACTCTTTTTTATTTCATCTTATTCTCTTAAGAGCATTATTTTAAAGAGGGGTCCACAGATGTCACTAGACCACTAAATGTGATCTAAGGTTAGGGACCCCTGTTCTAGATAGATGCTGTTTTCTCTCTGGGTTGTGGGGGCATTGGTCTCTGCTGGGTCTTCCTCAACTCCTCTTTGGTCTATCCTGTTGATATCATTCCTATCTCATCTAGGGCTGTGTTCTGGGGCCATCCTACAGATTCACTTATCTTCTCTAGACAAATGACTCCCATCTCTGTATATCTAACCCATGTCTCATCTAAACTCTATTCCCTTATCACCTTTTTTGGGGGGGAGGGAAGGAGGGATATTTCAAACTGAATGTTCCATATATCGCCAACCTCTCATTTTCAAAACAGAGCTCATTGACTTCTCCTACTCCTCTTCCCGATTTTACTCTTTCTGTCCTTTCAGTCTTCTCAACGTAATTTCAAAATCATCTGTAAGGCCTACTGAATATAGAGCACTGCAATTGGAGTTGGGAAGATCTTTTTTTGAAACCTGCTTTGGACATTTGTTAACTATGTGAGTCTTGGTAAGTCCCTTATCCTCTCTGGGTCTGAGTTTCCTTTCCTATATAATGAGATGGCTGGACTCAATAACCACTAAGGTTTCTCCTAGCTCTAAATATGTGATCCAATGACTCTTGTTGTCTCTTTGCCCGTGGGGCCATATCCAATCAGTTGCTAAGCCTTGTTGATTGTACTTTCACATCATTTCTCATATCTTCCCCTTTTCTTTATTGACGTGGCTAACATCCTAGGTACAGACCTCACCACCCTACACACGAACTATTGTAATAGACACCTACTTGATCTGTTTACCTCCAGGTTCTCTCCTCTCAAATCCAGCCTCCATATGCCTGAAGTTAAACACCTAAAACAAGTCTGATTATATCATTCCTTGTTTAAAAGCTCTGATGCCTTTCTGTTGCATCTAACTTAAAATACAAACTCTTCCATTTAGCATTTAAAGTCCTTTACAGTCTGGCTCTGGCCTGTTTTTCCAAGCTTATTCTATATTACTTCACTCCTTATTTTATAAATTTCTAACCAAAACATCGTATTTGCTGTTGCTCGTCCATTTCCCACCTCTATGCCTTTGGCCAGGCTGTTCTCCATGCCTGGAATGCCTAGCTCTCTTCAAAACTCAACTTTATTACCAGCTCCTACGTGAAACCTTCCCTAGTTTCTCCCTGTAGTAGGAATTATACCTTTTTTGCACAGGCAGTAAGTGAGGTACTGGGGATCATCAGTGAAGAGAAATGCCAGGTGGCTATGCAATTATATCTTTACAGGTGAGATCACATCCAAGCTTCCACTGCAATGGGAGCTTCAATCTCCTTTCCCATTTACCCCTTTCACTCTCCATTTGCTTTCTTTGACAGCCTCCCTGAGTTCCTTATATCTTGACTGGTGCAGCCCTATCAAAAGCACAGGGCCATTTACCCTTTTTGCAGCCTCAAGTATAGAGGTTTGACCTAGAGGGAGAGATTGTGTAGAGGTCATATCCAAGCTTAATGCCCTTCTGAATTCTTGACCTAACTTAACTGGTTGCCATAGCAACTATGGAACTAGAAAAAGGTTGGGTTTTATAAGTCCTGAACTTTAATAGTTGCATACTTAGTTATTAGTGAAGTTGTTTTTCATTGCCTTTTGTGGTCTATAAGTCTATGAGTGCCTCCTTGCATTTTAAACTCCAAGCCTAAATGACAGACTAGCTTATAATACCTGTAAGTAATAGTGCCCCCTCTATAATTTCTTTGTATTTTCCTTGTTTATACTTTGTATTTACATATACCGTGTTTCCCCGATAATAAGACACTGTCTTATTATTTTTTTTTGGACAGAAAATCACCAGAGGGCTTATTTTCAGGGGAGGGCTTATTTTAATGAACATTGACAGCAATTTTAATAAACAGGTAAATGTGAACAAAAAAATGTACCTTTATTCAATAAGCAAATCACTGGGGAAGAATAGGATGATGCGCTCACTGCTGCAGCTCTGATTGGATGCAGCTCGGAGCGCGGCGTGCGTTTCACGGGGGGGGGGTGGGGGACGGTGCATACAGAGGGTACCATAATGTAGCATGTAGCGCAGGGGATCACCTTCACTACAGTAGCAATCTCAATAGGGCTTATTTTCGGGGGAGGGCTTATTTTAGAGGAATCTTACACAGTAAGGGGAGGGCTTATTTTTGGGATAGGTCTTATTATCGGGGAAACACGGTATGTCCATGATGCCCCCCTTGGGACTCACTTATTCCACTCAGGCCAACCCTGATGTGGTGGGTTCTCATAAAGTAGCTGTTGCTACTCTGTGGTTCTCGTGTCCTCTGAAACACTAGCTCACAAGCCCCCACTGGTGTGTTTTCCCTTAACACTCATGCAGTAGACTCAGCTCCTTAGCAAAAACGTTTTCTTAAATGGCACTGTAAGAACAAAGTTACAAAGTGTCTTCCCTCAACACCAGGGACAAACTTTCTCACAAACACACTCAGAATCCAGGATGAGAAAGGGAAGGGACTGAACGTGGATCTAAAAAGCAAAAATAGCTTAGCACATATGTAGAGCTTACACATGGCCAAAGCAATCCTGGAGACAAAGCAGAGATACTCAGTTCTGATTTTCTTCTCTTTTCTCTGATAAGAGGAATGACCTTTGGACTGGAAATGGCAGAATAAAAACGACTCATAGGGTGCTGATGCCCGAGGCAAATTAAGCTATGGTAAGGGAGCCCATCATTGTCCCTGATGAATTCATTTGGCCCCAAAAGACTGTGTGTCCTTAGGTATGAGATTACTGAGCCATGGTCAGTGTTATGTGAAATATCACATAGAACAGGAAAGCATTTCTGCAAGGCTGGTTGTTGTTCAATCGTGTCTGATTCTATGTGACCCCATAGGGTTTTCTTGGCAAACATACTAGAGTGGTTTTCTAGTATGTCCCTGTATTACAGATGAGGAGCTGAGGCAAATGGGGTTAAGTGACTTGCCCAAAGTCCAACTAATAAGTATCTGAGGCCACATTTGAACTCAAATCTTCCTAACTACATGCCTAGTTCTCTGTTTGCTGTACCACTGAGCTGTTTCTGCAGGACTACACAAGGACAAATGTCCTAATTTTTCAAAAAGAGACTAGAACAGAGGTGGGGAACGTTTGGCCTCAAGGCCACATGTGGCCTTATAGGTCCTCAAGTGCTGCCCTTTGACTGGATCCAGACTTCACAGAGCAAATGTTAAAATCCAGAAGGAATTTGTGTTTGGTCCAAGAGGAAATGGAGTCACTAGAACCTCATTACTTCATTTTTATTTAAATATTATGCTAGTGGCAGTGGGTGCAGATGAGATGCACATTGGATAAATTTCTGAGGTGACTACTGAGATGCAAAAGAATTAATAACAGCCCCGTATGTTCTTCGGAAATAGTCACTTAATTTTGCTGAGACTCATTTTCCTCATATGTAAAATGAGGAGATTGGACTTTGTCACCTCTCGGGTTCCTTCTAACTCAAATTCTATGATTCTTTGGTATCTATACACACGCAAGTGATTCAAACCTACCACCCTCCAAGGCTGAAAAGGTTGGATGGGAAGGAAAGCATCATTGACCTGGATTCTGACTGAATGTGGTGTATGATGCATAATTCTTGCCCAGGATCATAAAGATGAAAATATCTATTTCTCTGAAGACCTCAACCCTATTTGCCTGAGAATTCCCTCTCTCCATCATGTTATCATTAGATCATTTTTCAGTCATGTCTGCCTCTTTGTGACCCTCTTTGGGGTTTTCTTGGCAAAGATAATGGAGTACTTTGCCATTTCCTTCAATTCATTTTATATATGAACTGAGGCAAAAGGGATTAAGTGACTTGCCTAGGGTCATATATCCAGTAAGTATTAGAGACTGAAAGTGATGAGTCTTTCTGATTTCAGGCACAGCTCTCTGTCCACTCTACCACTTATTATTGCTAAATGGTTTATTAGTCAAAACTTAGCAAATTATCAAGCTCTTCCTTTGTGTTGTGTTGAGTACACCTGTTTCACAAAGCCTCCTCTTGAAATGGTGGAGGGATTTGTCAAGAACTCATCTTAAATAGATTGCAAGCCAAAAAGGAGTGCAGAAGAAATGATAGAGTATGCAGAGGGAGAGAGGGGACTGGTGCCCATACTTTCTTATCAAATGATCTGGTTTTATAATGGCTGCTGGTCAGCTAGTATCTATTAGGAGCCTGTTAGGTCCCAGACACTGTGGCTATAAAGAAAGACAAAAGCCCATCTCTGCTTGCCCCCAACATTGAATTCTCTCTGGGCTCTGGACTACAACGCTGGTGTCAGTTGCCGTGGTTAGGACTGATGGCATCTTGTATGTCCTTAAAGAGGAAGTATTTGAATGTCAAAGGAAGGGAGGAGAAAGAAACCAACATCCTCTCCACTCCTCCCACCTATTGGATTGATCAAGGCTCTGTCCTCTCAAGCAGTCTAGTGCCCACTGAGAAAATGAGTTCAAACCTTACCACCCTGGGCCAGACAGGGCAGTGAGAAATACTTATAATCAAAGACCTCACTCCCAAGGAGAAAGGATTCCTCAGCACCCATATCTTGATTTGCTCTCTTTAAATCCTTGGGTTTTTTCCCCTCTGAGCTCAGGAAAGGAATAACAATAATTCAAATGTTGAGGCCAGATAAAGCTAAAGTCCAAACTTTAGATAGTATCTTCCTCATGGAAAAGCAATAAAAAAACATCAAGGTTCAGTGAATCATTATTGTATCGAACCATCTGTTTGGAAGGATAAGCACTTGTAAGGGAAAGCCAAATATTATAATTTTATTACAGTTGTTAGTGTTGAGAAAAAAAAAGTTAGCAAAGTCTTTCCTGTGAAAATGAATATATTGTGGAAATTAAAACACATTTTCATTTACTTATGGGATACTAAAAGCTTTGTACATGAAACCTATAATTTGTCTTTACACCAAAAGTATAAACAACACCCTAATAATTAATTTTCTAACTGTTCTTGTTCACTGTGAGAATGAGCTTGTATGTTAACATGTATATCCATGCTCTTATGAATGGATCTCTTACTCACCTGAATTCCTGTGGAAATTATTGCAATGCAAGATCACTTTTCTTTTTCACTCATTCTGCTTCTGGGTTTTCTCTGTTGCCAACCACCAATCAATAAATCAAAAAGCACTGACTGGGCATGTGATATATGTCCAGCTCTGTTAGGTTCTTTTTACTGAATGTCCCCCTTGTCTTAGAAAATGTGGATTCTTTGAGTGATCATGAAAAGATCAGATGTGACGAATAAGTAATTTTTATAATCTAACTTATTTCGGACTTCAAAATTGGAAATAAAATAATGCCCTTCAAAGTTCATGTCAAATGCCTCTTCCTCAATAAAGCCTCTTTTATGGATTACTCAGTCAGAAATCATCTTTGCTTCCTCTGACCTCATCTAATACCTGATATCTGTTTTATGTTTCCATTCAATTTTATTCTGCATGATCATTATCATAGATTTCTTATAGGGTCCTGTATTTATGTTTGGTTGTCTCCTTCTTGCTAAGTTCTATGAGGGAAGGGAGTTTATCTTTGTATCATCCCAACATCTAGTACAGTAATGTGCACATAGATCTGATAATTTGTATTAACACAAACAAATATGAATTACTTTGATGTTTATATAGGCAGAGTGAGTAAGAGCACTGGATATGGAGTCAGGAAGACTTGAATTCAAATCCCATCTTTAGGGTGTTATGCCTAGCACAGTGCTTAATGAACAATTTTCAGCCTCAGTTACCTTATCTGTAAAGTGGAGATAACAATAACACATAACTTATGGGGTTGCTGCAAGGATCAAGTAAAATAATTTTTTAAAAGGCTATCATTATTAAAACTATAATTATTCTTTACCAAAATTGCATGTTTATAAATAATATCAAAATATTATCATATGGAACATAGAGCATGCATTGGAGCCAGAAAGACCTGGATTTGAGTCCCTCCTCTGACATAGAATGTCCATGTGACTCTAGGCCAAGTGGCTTAATTTCTTCTCAGTGTCCCAGGAAGCTCTCTGAGACTACAGGTGTCAAAGAAGCCCTGATAGGCAATGCTACAGGAAATATCCTCATTAAGAGTTCTCTGCCAGCCATCCACCTCCGGAGAAAGAAATGATGGAATCTGATCAATGCATCCTTTTTTAAAAAACAGGTTTTTTTTTCTTGGAGTGTTTTTGTCTGTTTTCTTTTACAATATGACTAAGATGGAAACATGTTTTTGCATGACTGCATATGGATAACCTGTATCAAATTGCTTGCCTTCTCAATGAGGGGGGAGGGGATAGTGAGAGGGGGAGAATTTGAAACTCAAAATTTCAAAAAACAAGTGTTAAAAAGTATTTTTACATGTAATTGAAGAAAACACAAGTTTACAGTCATGTTTATATCAGTTTAGAGAAGGGTTTTTTTTTTTTAACCCTTTTTGTGTCATTAATTTAAAGCTGTACAAAGCACAGTTTTCTCTTCCCAGTAAAACCAGTTGAGCAGATGGGGTAAACCAGGTTGAGGATAATTGGCAGTCCTCAAACCCATTGGTGAGGTAGGGGGATATCTACTCCAAGCACTAGACTTCCCTCAGTGGAATGGGTGGGTAGGAACAATTTGTTCCAATAGCCAAGGAGGCAGTTGAAGAAGGTACTATGGAGGTCCCAGAGCGTGATTAGACATCAAAGATGCCAAAGTCATCCAGTGCATCCGGGGCCATCACCAATTGTCTTGACATTTGTCTTGCCACTGGACTTTGATGACTGGAAGAGAATGTGGCTGATGACTTTTTGCAACTCTGCCTCATAATTCCAATTCACATACAAGTCAAGACATCACCCGTGACTTCACTGGTCCTCTTTGAAAACAGAGGACGAACAACAGAACAGAACTTTGTTGACCTTTGCAGAATAATACCTTGTAATTCATAAAATAAATACACTGGTATGAAAATGCATTTATAAAAATATTTTTAAAACATGTTCACAGACCCTAAACTAAATCCCCTAAATTATTACTAATAAATAAAGTTGGTATCTATGCGATGCAATGGATCAATAACTGACCCTGGAGTCCTGAAGACCCCAGTTCAAATCCAGCCTTAGACCCTTATTAGTAATGAAGGAATTTAGCTTCTCTTTGTCTCAGTTACCCCACCTGTAAAATGGGGATAATAAAAGGACAAGGTTGTTATGAAGTTTAAATGTGGTAATGTTTGAAAAGCACTTAACACAATGCCTGGTATATATTAAGGGCTATATAAATATTTACTCCTTGACATTTTCTTGCCTGAAATCTTTTTAAAACTAGAAGGGTCTTAGAAGTCTGCTAGTACAGATGCCTCATTTTAGAACTGAGGAAACCACTGAGGTCAGAGTGATTAAGGGATTTTCCCATGATCACACAGCTTCCCAGTGGCAGACAGAATTTGAACTCAGGTTCCAGGTCTGTAAACCCTGTGCTCTTTTCCACAGTACCATTCTTTCCCTTTTTCCTCTTACTGTGTCTACATATTTAATATTTTTTCTATTGCAAGATCTGAGCAACCAATCAGAAAGACTACATTTTGCCCTTTAGAAATTAATCAGACAAAACAGGTCACGTTGTCCTGCCAGGGAAATGTCCTGGGAGAAATTGTCCTTTCTGGGAACAAACTTGGAAGGAGTTTTCATTTCAAGGAAAAAGCCCTTAGAGGAATATTTGATTTGATTTCACTTTTTTGCTCTCTCTCATCATTGACAATCTCTTCCAATTTAAGGTCATCTGAAAATTGAATTAATGTTCTGTTTAGCCCCATTTTTTTCGGGATATTTAATAAGGAGCCTGAGGTGAACCTTGGGCATCTCAGAAGACATCTACTCCTGGCTTTATGGGCTGGTTAAGTAGACTCTGGATATTCAGCTAAATTGTGTTTGTTGATACAGATTATAGAGTGTCTTCTGTTTATAGTCTTTGCTGTATTTGTATTATAGCTTCTCTCAAACCAGTGCTGTGACTTGTTTTAGCCCAGTCTTCCTTTCCTTGACAGTTCAACCAGATGCTTCCTTCTGCCTGTTTCAATACTCTCTCCTTTTTAAATGCTTTCTTCTTTGGGACAAAATTCTGCCTCCCTTTTATTCCTTGTTATTAACAATTTGGAGATGATTCAATTTGTGATTCATTTTCCAGTCTTTCTAGTGTTTTGAATAGTGACTAGAAGGCAGATTATAGAAAAATATTTAATGGAGAACTTGTCTCTCTATATGCTTTCTCCTCACAGTGTCAAGACATAAGACTAAACCAATACTGATTTTTTTAAAGTTTAGGTCTTTTTTTGAGTAATGACTCTCTTACGTCTTCTAAACTATGAATCACTTCCAAATGGATGCATGATCTACATATAAAAGGTCATATTATTTTTAAATATTCAAAAGTAGATAATGAAAAGGGAAAGCATTATTGATCAAAGTTGCTAATCCCTCTAATAAGGGATAGAAATGAGTACAGGAGATAAAATTAGCAATTATGAGGATGTAAAATTGAAAATGTATTTGAATAAGTAAAACCAATGAAGTTACAGAGTCAGAATCACTTAATTGGGGGGGGGGGAGTGTAGCATCTTTGCACCAAATTCAAGAAAAATAGGGAAACAATATAAACATATAGAAGAAAAGCCCATCCCCAGTGGGCAAATGGTTAAAAGAATTAAACAAGCAGGTATCAAAAGAAGAAATCTAAGCAACCATAAATGTATGAAAAATTGTTCCAAATCACTAATGATAACAGATATTAAAATTAAAACTACTCTGCAGTTGCATTTGGTAGCTACCATATTGACAAATGTGGCCAAAAAGGAAAAAGACAATTTTTAGAGAGGCCTTCGAAGATAAGTATTAACTTGGTGTTGTTGGACCTCTGAATGGCTCCAGTTATTCTGAAAGCAATTTGCAACTATACCACCCCCCAAAAAAGTCAAACATTTTTTAAAATTTATTTACTTTAGTTTACAACATTCACTTCCACAAGTTTTTGAGTTCCAAATTCCAATTAGTGGCATGCAATCAAATATAGGTTCTACATTCACATTAAACGTTAGTCAAGTTGTAAAGAAGAATCCTAACAAATGAAATGACCAGTGAGGAAGAAGGAACGAAACAAAACAAAACACACAAGAGAGAGATCAAGCAGTTTGCTTCACTCCGCATTCAGACTCTGTAATTCTTTCTTTGGATGTGGATAGCCCTTTCTATCATGTCCTATGGGGTTGTCTCATAACCAACCTTGCATTGTTGAGAGGAGCCCAGTCTATCCAAGTCATCATAGATACGATGTGTCTGTAATTGTGTATAATGTTCTCCTGGTTCTGCTGCCCTTACTCAGCATCAGTTTATATAAGACTCTCCAAGTTATTATGAAGTCCATCTGCTCCTCATTTCTTATAGCACAATAGTATTTCATTACATTCACATACCACAACTCTCTCAGCCATTCCCCTTTGGGGAATTGATGGGCGTCCCCTTAATTTCCAATTCTTTGCCACCACAAAAACAGCTGTTATAAATATTTTTGTACATATGGCTCCTTTTCCCATTTGTATGATCTCTTTGCGATGCAACCCTAGAAATGGTATTGTTGGGTCAAAGGGTATACACATTTTTATAGACCTTTGGTCATAGTTCCAAATTGCTCTCCAGAATGGTTGGATCAGATCACAACTCTACCAACAATGTGTTAATGTTCCAGTTTTCCCGCATCTTCTCCAGCATTTATCATTTTCCTGTTTTGTCATGTTAGCCAATCTAACCAATGAGATGTGGTACCTAAGAGTTGTTTTGACTTATATTTCCCCAACCAATAGTAACAATCATTTTTTTTATGATTATAGATATCTTTCATTTCTTCCTCTGAAAACTGCCTGTTCATATCTGTTGACCATTTATCAATTAGGGAATCACTTGAATTCTTATAAATTTGACTCAGTTCTCTCTATATTTTAGAAATGAGGCAAAGTCACAAAATTTGAAACCCATTGATACAACTGGAGGTGATTGTTGTATAGAGTATTAACCTAAACTTCATTTCTCCTCCATTGCTTTCCAATTTTCCCAAGAGTTATTGTTGAATAGTGAATCCCTAACCCCAGTACTTTGTGTTCCTGATTTTATCTAACACTATGTTACTGTATTCAGTTGCTTCTATATCATGCGACTTAATTTGTTTCATTGATCAGCTTTTCTATTTTTAAACATATTCTCTATCTTCTCCCCCATTCAAATTAGGTGAATTTGTTCCCCCTTAAAACGTATTTAGAACTTCCCAGAGACTTGGTTAAGCTCAGAGCACTAAAGGTTCAGACTGTTGATATCACTTCCTCTTTGTCTGAGTACAAAGCAGCCTTGAGGAGGTGCTCTGATATTTGGCTGGTGGGTGACATGATGGGTAACTCAAGTATTTAGCTGAATCAGATCAAAGGGTCCTTACTGCCTATCCTTGTTAAATTAGCTATGATTAAGTAAATCTCTTTTTGAAAGTGATTAACACAAAAATGTCTTATTTCATTCCAATATCAAATGTAAACTTCAAGGGGATGGACCTGGGTCAGATCCAGCCCAGAACAAAACCAGTATCAAATTGCTTTAATGTTGCATGCTTTGTAGTATAATTTGAGATTTGGTACTACTGGACAATTTCCCTTCAACTTTAAAAAAATCATTATTTCCTTGGAGATTCTTGATCTTTGTGTGTGTATAATGAATTTGTTATTGTTATTGTTTTATCTCAATAAAGCAATCTTTTGGTGGTTTGGTATTTACAGATTTAATGATATATAAGTTAACTTAGATAGTATTGTTATTTTTATTATATTAGCTTGGTCCAACCATGAACAATTCATCCATCTCCAATTATTTAAGTATTCTTTTTATTTCTGTAAATAGTGTTTTGTCATTGCAAAACTGGTGTGTATTTTGATATCCACATTTCCAGATAGAAATATTATATAAAATCTATAGTAATTATAAATCGAATTTATTTTATCTGTACTGACTGGATTTTGTTCACAACATATAGAAAGACTGGTGATATTCATGAGTCTATTTTATATCCTGTTATGTTACTAAATTTATTTATTGTTTCTCTTGATTTTTAGTAAGTAATCTACCATATCATCTGAAAAATATTTTATTTCTTTGCTTTTCCTTACTCTATAAGTCTCTTTTTCATCTTATTTGTGTACCTAATATTTCTAGAACTTTATTAAAAATAATGATGACAATAAACATCTTTACTTTAACTGTGAATCTAATTGATAAAATATTTAGTGTTTCTGCATTACACATGATTTTTTTGTTCAATTATTTCAGTCATCTGTCTCTTTGTGACCCCATTTGGGGTTTTCTTGGCAAAAAAAAAACTGGAGTGGTTTATATTTCCTTCTCAAGCTCATTTTTTACAGATGAGGAAACTAAGGCTAACAGGATTAAGTGACTTGCCTAGGGTCACACAGCTAGTAAGTGTCTGAGACCAGATTTGAACTCAGAAAGTTGAGTCTTCCTGACACCAGGTTTGACATCCTATCCACTGTGTTACCTAACTACCCCTTACATATGATACTTTTAGTTTAAGATGGATACCACAGTGTTGTCAAACTGAAAAAGAAACAAAATCGTTGTGAGTCAAGTTAACATAATTTATGTTGCATTGCATTTTTATTTATTTTGTTGAACATTCCCTAATTATATTTTGATCTAGTTCAGCTACACACAAGTAAACCTCTGGTTTCCCATATTAAGGACAGAACTATTTGTTTCTATGTTTTCTAGTGTTTAAATATAAAAGGATATTGTATTTTGTAAAAGCACAAGAAAAATAAAACCTTTTTCTATACCTAATGTTATATGATTTGTTGCTGTATGTCATTTACATGATCTATTTTGTTTATAATTTTTCTAATTTCTTTCTCTTTTGTTAATGAGAGTTTTTAGAAACAGATTTTCCTTCATGGACTTCTTTGGCTACTTCACAAGAATTTTAGTATGCTGTTTCTTTTTTTATTTTTAAAATGAAATTAACTATTTTTATAAAATTTGTTCTTTGACCCACCATTTTTAATGACTAAATTAATGTCTCTAGTTGGATTTTTTTCTTCCAATGCCAATTTATGGATTATTTTTTTTTATTAAATTGTGGTTGATAAAAGATATGTTTAATATTTCTAGTTTTCTGGAAATATTTATGAAGTTTTTATGTCCTACTACACTTTGTAAAGGTACTGTGCAAAGCTGAGAAATATGTATATTCTTATACAGTAATCTCTAGAGAGAACATGATTATCTGGGCCCTCTACACAACTACATACTTCAATGCCAATAGTGGTAGCTAGCCACTGAGTTAGCCCTATTTCCTTCCCAGGTTTCTTTAAAATGCTATTCTGGGTCCTGTTTCTCATTTCAGTGATCTAGGTGCTGGTGGAAGTGCTTTTCTATCAAGTTTCAGACCCCCAGTTTTTAGAATTCATACTGGTTTGCAACACTCCATGTACAGATTGTTGGTTGACTTAAGGTTTTGGGTTTTTTTTTTGAGAGTTGGGATGCCCCTCACCCTTTTCCCACCCTTTTTGATTTCCATCTCTGTTATCTGAGTTCAAAATTGTTTTCCTGTTTTTTGTCTGCACATTTCAAGAAATTTTCTCCTCCTCCTCCTTCTCCTCCTCCTCTTCCTCCTCCTCCTTCTCTCTCTCTCAGTGGCATGAAAGATAGTTTTATTTAAATAAAATAGAGAAATGGGAGGGGTACTAAAGATGTGAAATGTTGCATTCACTTTCAAATGATGTCGCTGAATCATTAGTATTACTTAATTGTTCTACTTTGTTGTAAGAAACCTCTCACAAAGTGTGGGTAATCTGTAAAAAGAAAACATCATTAAAAGCAAAAGTGTGAAAAAAGTATATTTTTTTCTGTGATGGGATTATACTGAAAACTTCAGAGGTTTTCTTTTAAAAAGACATCTAATAATAACTGCATGGTTTATTATTCTTATAATCCAATATTATGACAGTGATTTAAACTATCTCTGGCAATGAGCTGACTGATTTACTTTATCTTTCTAAAAATACTTCTAATATTCTTCATACTTTTTACTCATTATTATGAATATCTAAAATTTTTCTTAAGAAATAAAAAGTATTAGGGTTAAAAGGATTTACAAAATCCATAGTGAATATTCAAACCCTGGCAGATGCCATGGCATCTAATTGGCTAGTATTCCAATAGTGTAACATTTGTATGTCCTGGCAAAGTTAACAGAACCACACAGAATTGCTCAGCAAAAATGCTGATTTAAAGACTTATTTTGCTTCCAAAAATTGTTATTTCTGGGAACGTTGCTCCTAGATGTGTGTGAAGTATACATGTTTATAAAATTATTAATATTTATTTTATTTTCAATAATGACTCTTTGTTAGAAGGAGACAGGGCCATGAACATATTGTTGAGTCATTTCATTCGTATCTGACTCTGTGACCCATTTTTGGTTTTCTTGGCAAAGGTATCAGAGTGGTTTGCCATTCCCTTCTCCAGTTCATTTTACAGATGAGGCGCTGAGGCAAATGGGGTTAATGACTTGCCCAGGGTCTCACAATCAGTAAGTGTCTGGGGCCACATTTGAATGTATGAAGATGAGTTATCCTGACTCCGGCCCTGCACTCTTTCCATCTAGCTGCCCTTGAACTTCTATCTTATCTCGGCTGCCGTCAGTTTTTTATAGCAGCAAAAGAAGAGACCTGGATATGAATATCTCCATTTGATACTAACTAGTTAACTGATCACTGATCAGTCACTTACTCTCTGTAAGCCCTAAGTTTTCCCCCTATATATAGGAGATGAGAATACCTGAGGTCCCCAGTGGGGAAGATCAAAGGAAACCACGCCTATAGTGTGATTTGCATCTCCTTCCAGAATTGTATAAAAAGTCAGTTTTTCTCTGACTACCTTAGCACTCTGCACTCTTGCCTTGTACATAGTATGTCCAAGTGAGAAAGGAACACTCCCAGCTTCATCCAGAGAGAAATTTGTGTCTTAATACATTTGGCCAGGGTTGAATTGAACACAGGTCTTTGACCACTCTGGTCCTGTTTCAACTAGTGTGTGAGCTTAGGGAAGTCATTTACCCTCTGGGAATCTTTATTTACCAGGAAAATCTGGGTCTTGAATTTGAGATCTCTATGACCCCTTCTATCACTAAAATTCTATGATGCTCTCTCTCTCAATTACGATTTAGAAATTTCCATCCAACTTAAAATTAAACAAAATATATCAATAAAAATGGTGATTCTTCCACATGAATACATTTCCCTTCCTCTCCTTGCTTCCAGAAAGAGGGCTTCACTTCCTTGTTCCAAAGGACTACAGGAGGCTGAGAAACTTGCTACTTTGATCTAGCTGTATCCATACAAGGCTTCTATGAGTGTCAGGCAAATTAGTATCTTGGTTTTGCCATCTCCCTTTGTAATGCCTTGCTTTGAAAGCTTGCCTGTTTTGTTTCTAGGTGAATGAAATTTACCATGATGAGTCACTTGGGGTACACATTAATGTTGTGCTGGTACGCATGATAATGCTGGGTTATACCAAGGTAAGAATGGTCTCTGATCCCATATGTAGAACTTTGGTCAGATGGCCAGATGGAATCATTTGGGGAATCTTGAATGCCCAGTTCCTACAGCTCCAAGTAACAATGGAACATATTACCCTGAGCTGAAGTAAAGGAATTGTCCATATGAGAAAGGAAAACTCCCCTACTTTAGCCAGAGAGGCTTTCGTTTATCTTTCTTAATACAAGGAGGAAATTAACTTATGATTTTAGCCTAAGAAAATGGTGATTCTTTTCCAATAAATAGATTCTTGAAATGAGCTGGGAGGCCTCAGACAGGCACAAATGTAAAGATTTACACTTTTCTACTAACTCCTAAACTTCTAAGGATAGGAAGAGTGTCTTATACTTCTTTGTATAAACTCCCACAATGTCTTGCTCAATAAATATTTGTTGAAGGAATTAACATGATCCAATTAAAGAGAAAGTGCTTAATCACTAAATTAGACCTGCTTTACCTACATATAACATTTTACAGAAATAGCCTTTCTTTTGTGGTAAGATCTTTGGAGTTTTTCCATTTATATATTGTCTTTTTCCTTTGAGGGAAGGGGTTGGAGAAGAAAAAAGGGGATATCATGAAAGTATATGACTTTTATTTTTAGGCATTTCTGGAAAAACAGCTGACTTCAGCTGGCCTATAAATGGTACTTCTTCTATCTTCAGATTCTACCCGCATGGAATTAGTCAATGCTATTTTACTTTTGATAGAGTTTAATGTTATTTAATTGTGGAAGCCTAATGGGGGTGGTAAGAAGGTTAATTTCATAATTGCCATGATATTTAAGTATGGGGTTTTTCTTTCAATTTTTCTCCTTTGAGGTTTGAAATATTAATGAGTGTGTTCATTTAAGAAAGAGAAACAAAGACTATTGAGTTAGGACTTCATTCCCTATTTGATATTCCTTTATCTCCTGATGAGATAGAATGTCAAGGAGTCTTGATTTAGTACCCATGGTCCTAACCTACTTTATCTCAATCACAGTGAATATAAACAGATTCCAGCTGGTGTCCTTAAGGGACAGGGATTAGTAGTTCCACCATTTGTTAGGGGATATATGTGTTCTGCATAGAACCATCCCTCGTTATTTTAGTAAGAATGTAAACACTGATGATAGCATTTGTTGAAACATACAAACCAATCCAAGGAACATATTAACCACTTCCACACATAGCCCAAGGGACCCAAGGATGTTAGAATGTTGTACAAAAGAGAATTCTCTCATTCAGAGAGGGCTTACCACATAGTGAGCGCTCAATAATAAATAATTGTTTTATTTGACTCAGACATTCCAAGAAGTCGCAACTTTTTACCTACCATTCTGATGGTCAGAAAACGCACATCTGGGAAGTAGAGAATGCGTCTAGCTCTCTCTCTTCTCTCCATTATCTCGTGTCGTTCCCTGAAAATAAGACACTTTGAAAAATATTTTTCCAGTGAACAAAATTTTAGTCATTTTCCCTCCCACCTTACCCCACTCTGAAAAAAAATAACAAAACCCTTGTAACAGATATTCAGTTAAGCAAAATGTCAACGATTTCTGTATCCTTATGCCCCCTGAGCCCATCCTCTTGCTTTCAAGGAATGAGTGGCATGCTTTATCACTGGTCTTTTGAAATCCTTCCAGAAACTCAATAAGTGTTTTCTCTGTTCATTAGGCTATAAAGGTAATTGTCTAAGAATTAGAAGCCCAAACGTTTTGTGTCAAATAAAGGCACAGAAGGAAGGCAAGGGATAATCCGGCACGTTACACGTTTAATTGGTTGTTATTGTTCAGTCCATCAGCCTCATAGAGAGAGGAAATCCATCCCGGAGTCTGGAAAACGTATGCCGCTGGGCATGTCAGCAGCAGAAGTCAGATGCCAACCATCCCGAACACCACGATCATGCCATTTTTCTAACGAGGCAAGACTTTGGACCTGCTGGTATGCAAGGTAATGACGCTGTCATATAGTAGGAGATTCCTGTGCAGCCTCCAAATCAGACAGCTGTCAGTTCTAACCAGTGCAGTGCATACAGTTTTATATTATTCAGGTCTATCTTTTCTGTCTAACACCCTCCATTGACTTCTTTGGAGTGTTGCAAGGACGAGAATACTTCTTAGTATTCATTACTTTCGAACTGTCATAATAAGTCCAAGAGATGAATATGGGCATAGTGGATAGAGAGCTAGCCTTAGAGTTAGAAAAAGGCGGGTCACATCCTACATTGAACACATATTAGCAACATGAGCCAAGACAAGACATCTCTCAGTATTCCAAGGCAACTCTTTTATAATAAATCTTAAATTACAGAATAGTCACCAAACTTCATTGAAAGAAAAAATTCTGTCACTGGGAGTTCCCTATGCCAATCAGATTAAAAAATCCGGACTAGATGATACTAGTAAAAATCAAACTTTTCTTAAATTACTACTGATATAGATTTTGGGGGAAGTGACCCACAAAATACATCATGAATCAGACAGACTGGTAATGCTAAAAATTAGGACCAACATAAAAAGATGACTTCTATTCATCGTACCTACTTGTGATGAATTCTGACATAGGCATTGGGGGAAAACACAGATTCCATACTTCTAACTTCCCTATCAGTTTTCATGGACTTAAAAATTGGTCAGTAGGGGTGGCCAGGTAGCACAGCGAGTAAGAGCACCGGCTCCAGTGTTGGGATGACCTGGAGATCAAATCCCGGGCTCAGACACTTAGCACCTACCCAGAAACACCTGGCCGTGTAACCTTGAGCAAGTTACTTAATCCCAATTGCTTAGGCGCGGCCAGGTGGCTCAGTGAGTAAGAGCACTGGCTCCAGTGTCAGGATGACCTGGATCAAATCCGGGCTCAGATACTCAGCACCACACCCAGAAATAACTGGCCATGTAACCTTGAGCAAGTTACTTAACCCCGATTACTTAAAAAAAAAAAAAAACTGGCCAGTAACATGGTATTAAAGTCATACGAGCCATTTATCACCCTTGACTTCAGTTCTCTCACCTGTAAAGTGAGGGGGCTCTATTAAATGATCTCTAAGACCATATCCAACTCTAAATCTGTGATCTATGACCTGTGTGGCCAATGAAAAGACTCAGCAATGACCAGACAATGCACAGCAGCCATTAAGGAGTTCATGTATCTTCATCCAAAAGAAAGGACATTCAAATGGCTGCTGTTTTGTAGGATGTAGCTTTACCAAGGACATGTAACTGTCCTTGTTCCACAGAAGATTTTTTGGTAGGGAAGGATACAGCAGCAATTCCTTAGGGGTTTTCAGATGAAATGAACATTTAAAAAATAATAAATTATTATTCTTTGCAGGGTATGCACCAGTAACAGGAATGTGTCATCCAGTAAGAAGCTGTACCTTAAATCATGAGGATGGTTTTTCATCAGCCTTTGTAGTGGCCCATGAAACTGGCCATGTGTAAGTTACTCTTTGCCACCAAGGGACCGAAAAACAAGAACATTTTTTTGTTGTTGTTGCTGCTTCTTCCATTTGTGTTTGTACTTTGGAAAGAGGCATATGAGATCTTCCAGGTGCCATTTTGTTCCTCTCCAACTGTTCACATGTCTAAACCAGGGAAGGGGTCATGTACAAAAACTGTGAAAAAGGGGTTCCCCATTGGGACATCCATTCTGGGTTCAGGTTTGCTATGAAACAATACTGAGATGTAGGAAGTTATCTTATGTCATTGCAGTCTATTCCATAGTCAATATGGTTTCTCAAAGAATGCCAGCTTTCCTCCCAACAGGTATAAAGGTTCTCACTGGTATTGTTTTGGCTTACTTTATAATAATTGGCACAGATATTCTTTTCATGAACACATATTAAACAAATTGGAAATGATCAAACCAGTCACCACACTCATCAGCATGCCTTTGGTTCCTTCTGATCTTATCTCATTTTGATCTTTCTAGGTTAGGAATGGAACATGATGGTCAAGGAAACAGGTGTGGGGACGAGACAGCCATGGGAAGTGTTATGGCTCCATTGGTACAGGCAGCATTCCATCGCTATCACTGGTCCCGGTGCAGTGGCCAGGAATTGAAAAGATACATACAGTAAGAACCCCATGGGCGTGTGTAGAGAGTACTGGGGTACTGCGACTTGAAAAGAGAGACATATGGTGTCCGTGTCTATCTTTGGTCATATGAAGACATATGTGACAAAGCATAAGTCTAGACATTCAAAGTAGATAATTTCATAATATCATGGATTTTGAACTGGAATAGATAGTAAAAGAACAATCTATCCCTCCATCAACTGCTAATCATTTATTAAGTACCAGCCACTGTACGCGGTGCTGAGGACAAATATCAAAATGAAACCATCATCTAGCCAAACCCTTCCTTTTTACAGATGAGAAACTGAGGCCCAGAGAGGCCACAGGATCAGAGTTAGAGCCAGAAAGTCCCTCAGAGACCATCTAGTCAAGCTCTCTCATTTTAAAGATGAGAAACTGCTTCCCAAAGAAGTTGGGATTTGCCCAAGGGCACACAAGTGGTGTCACGGCCAGAATCTGAACCCAGGCGTTTTGCTTCTTTGACGGTTTTGGATTCCTGGTCTGGTTCCAGCACATACTTTGGGTATGGGCATACCCACCTCCATTAACCTTTCTGAACCTCAGCTTTGTCATTCGTAAACAGATGATTGTGCTATTTACACTGCGTGTCTCACAAGGTGGTTGTAGGGCAAGATCTCTGTCATCCTAAAAGTGCTACATAAAGATGAGCCACTTTTATTGTCCTTTTTGTCATCCATCTCACTTTTCTCATCTTTTTGGATAGAATCCAGGTAGAAATGGTCCGCAGTCAAGTCACTGTCCTGCTAGGTGGCACCATATTGCACACAGCACTGGGCTTACAGTCAGGAAGACCTGAGTTTGAATTCTGCCTCAGATAGTTGCTAGCTGTGTGGCTCTAGGCAAGTCACTTTTCTCTGTCTGCTTCAGTTTTCTCCTCTGTAAAATGGGGATAATAATAACACCTACTTCCCAGGGTTCTTGTGAATATAAAATGAGATAATATTTGTAAAGTGCCTTCTCAACCTTGAAGTTCTATATAAATGCTGATCTTTTAATTTTACAATTAACATTATATTTAATTATCATATCATCAATAAAGTGATATATTAATACATTATATTAACACTAATTATTGATCAATATGATTAATACAATAACACAAATTAGGATAACTACATAACATTGCATTAATATATTTGATGCTATATTAATATTAAATTAATAATATAATTCATATTATGTTTGACAATAAGATTAATATTGATTAAATAAATTAAGAAATAATGTAATAAATAAATTTTAAAATTATTTCTATAGTTTAATTATTTAAAATAATATAAGATAGTAATATAACCCTAAATATTTATATTTAATGGACTATTGAACAGATAGGTAAAGTAATTGTTTTAAAATGTAATATAATTATTGAGCTGTAAATTCATTTTCTGTAAGTTCACTAAAAGTATCTTTGGGATAACTTCCGTATGAGACAGGATGACAGGCGTGATTCATAATTCATCTTGCTCCCATGTGCTTTTCATTTCTCTCCTTGGCTTCTATAACCTTGGAGGCTTTATCATTTTGTGTAGTTTGGAAGTAATGAATATTTTTGTAAGACTACAATGTATGCAAATGGTGCTCTTAAGTCTTTACAAAGTAGTGTTACATTGGTGTTTTTGTGGGAAACGGTTGTCTGTGATAATGGTTTACTTATAGCATTATTCAACTGTTTGATCCTGAAGGGTATTTTGAAGTCTGTGTCTGTGGAGCAAGGATTTAGCATTTGCTAGTTTTTGAAAGGCAAAGAGTTTCAGATCTACTGTCCTAGCCACTGGGTCATGCTTTGTCTTTTGTATTTGATTGGTGCTAAATTTCTGCAGTCTTCAGTGATGTGGGGTATACGTGTGCTATCATTTTTTCTTTGCATAATCTTCCTTGTTCAGTAACTCCAGACTCCTTGAGGATGACATGAAAAGCCTTTTTAATCTCATGAAATTTTTTTCTCATACTAAAAAAGTATCATTTTTATATATTGTACGTATTGTCATATATATTTTATATCTTGCCTAGAGCCACACATATCATTATCATCATAGATGAGTATATAATCCCTAGTGTACATCAAGGAAAGATAGAGACAGAAGATTTTGAGCTTGAATCCAAAAGTGAAATTGAAACAATGGATTCGAACAAATATTTTGTACTTCTCCAGGAAAGATGCATTAAGGCTTCAAGAAGAAATCTGTGACTGTTAAGAATATGTTGGAAGCAACCAATGCCTGTGCAATGCTAATCTTAACATGCAATTTCAGGTTTATAAAATGGACCTCAGCAGATTTGGAAAGTACCTTAACAACAACCCATACAATGTTAATGAAACACAGGGCTTATAACCCCGAGGGAGTTATTGAAAGAATACTTTCTAGTAAAAAAGGGGTAAGCAAATTGACAGCATATTCTCAGAACACGTGATAAGTAGGTTGAAAATGTACAGAAACACTTTTGGAAGCAGCAGGTAAGCTGTATCAAGCAGTGGTAAATGCTGACATTAGCTACATGCCATTAAATTTGTTGACTGCAACCAAAAAAGATTTACATGTAGATGAAGCCTATGATATAATTATGATACAACAGTAGAATTAAAGGCCCCTTGAGGAAGATGGTCACATGAACTCAACCTCCTCCTTCTTTCTTCTCCTCATTTTCTTTCTCCCTTTCCTCATACTGTCTCCATCTCTTCTTCTTTTCTTTAAGGTTATTATGTTCATAGAAATATGTCCAAAAACTTGACCGTATCTACTATTTACCTTCTCACAGTTCCTATGACTGTCTTCTTGATGACCCTTTTGAACACGACTGGCCCAAACTCCCAGAACTACCAGGAATCAATTATTCTATGGATGAACAATGCCGCTTTGATTTTGGTGTCGGATACAAAATGTGTACTGCGGTAAGTTACCCAAAATAATATTAAAACTTAAATGATAAAATCTGTGCACCTAATTCTGATTAGATGAGTTGTGCTGAATGAATTGATTTATACTATGGCAGGTGATTGGGTTCAGGTCCACAGAGACTTAGAAAGAAAAGGAATGAAGAGGTAAAAACCCATTTTTTTTTCCCTGTGACTCAGAAAACTCCTTGAGGAAATCTAATTCTGTTTATTGCTTTTCTTCAAGTTTAAGAGTAATGATTGATGGACCTATGAGAAAAGAGGGTAGTTAACCTTGATGATTTCATGTAGATTCCTTAAAGTCCATCTAAATTTTTTACATTTAAATCAGATCTAGACAAGTTTCTTTGTCTTAGCATGTAGTTTTACCACAAATAATTGAAAAGTACTCTACTTGCCTTTGTTTCAATCTTGTCAGGGAAGGAAGTTTCATGAGTAAGGAGAGGCTTGTTGGAGGAAAACTCTCAAGTACAAGATATGGTAGTGTGGGAGGGAGAGTAATCTCAAGGCTCGATGCTTTGTTAACCAATGTAGGTAAATCTGGAGTTTATAGAGCTGGGGCAAAGGTTGTGTATGTGTGTGTGTGTGTGTGTGTGTGTGTGTGCAGATGCATATATATGTGCATACATATGCCTACATTTGTATGTATATATGTATGATATGTATGCACTTGTATCTATTGTATATATACAGACATATATGCATGTTATCTACCTATCAGTCTAGCAGAGTAGAAAGGACAGTAGATTTGGAGTGAGAATACTTGGGATTTGTCTCCAGTTCTTACATTACACGAGAATAGGCAATTAACTATATTTCTCTGAGCTTCACTTTCCTCATGTATAAATAACATTTTTTCCTATATCATAGGATGACTGTCAGGAAAGGCCTTTGTAAATGATGGAATACTTACAGGGTATCCCAGAAATCTTGGTTTAGTTTTAAACTCTTCAAGCTTGAAACTTGTATTTTATCCTAGAGACAATTGGGAGTCACTGAAGATGTTTGATCCAGGGAGGTCAGACATGTGCTTTAGGAAGATTGCTTTGGTACTTGTGGGGTAGATAGATTGGAGAAAGGAGAGGCTGGAGACACTTTAAGGTATTTAAAGCTTAAAATTGTACTAAAACTTTTGGGATACCCTATATAAATATACCTCTCTCTATATAGATCTAAATCAATCAGTCTATCTATCTATCATCTATCTATCTACTACCTCTTTATCTATCGATTGATCTCTCCCATCTTTATGCATCTCTCTCCTCTCCCCCTCTCCCATCTCTCTCTCTGTCTGTCTGTCTACCATGTCTGTCTGTCTATCATCTCTCTCTCTCTCTCTCTCTCTCTCTCTCTCTCTCTCTCTCTCTCTTCCATAGAAGTTTGTGTTTGTGTATACATGTATTTAGGTTGTTAAATACCAAATTCCATATTAGGAAAATGTGGTGGAAATAACTTCGTCATCTAAGAATTGCCTACATCTGTGATTTCAGTGATCACTGAAATCACAGATCCAGTCTCTTTATCTTTAGATACCTCTCAAATAATATAGCTTTCAAATATAATTGTCCTTTTTTGTTTCATTCAAGTGAATGAAAACACACATGATTACTGTTATAATTATTAACTTAGTTCATATTTCTAGGGATTCAATGGAATCATTTTGATTGAAGCTTTTTCTTACCTAAAATTTACATGATAATGCTCATTGTCTCCTTCCTAGATATCAACATTGTGAATTTAACTATATTAAAAATAATGATATAGTATTATAGATTCAAAGATAGGGGGCAGCTAGGTGGCACAATGAATAGAGCACCGGCCCTGGAGTCAGGAGGACCTGAGTTCAGATCTGACATCAGACACTTTACACTTACTAGCTGTGTGACTTTGGGCAAGTCACTTGACCCCAATTGCCTTGCCTTTCCCCTCCAAAAAAAAAAAGATTTAAAAATGGAAAGGACCTTGCAGGCAAGCTCCTTGTTTTATAGGTGAGTAAGTTGAGTCTCAGAGATATCTAATGACTTTCCTTCATGTCAGTAGAGAAAGCAGTTAAGTATGATTAGTTGAGTAATCATAAGATTAGAAATTGACTAATTTCAGGGCGGCCAGGTAGCACAGCAAGTAAGAGCACCGGCTCCAGTGTTGGGACAACCTGGAGATCGAATCCCGGGCTCAGACACTCAGCACCACACCCAGAAATAACTGGCCGTGTAACCTTGAGCAAGTTCCTTAACCCTGATTGCTCAAAAAAAAAAAGAAATTGACTAATTTGACATTTATTTAGTAATTTATTAATATGATATTTTATATTAGCCAAAAAAGATGATCTATTTAGGAATTATATAAGTCCTCATTTTATGTAAAACATACTGTAATTTTTACTAATGAACTAAAATGAAATGTAAACAAGAAACATGATATAAGGTAGAATTAAATATACTATTTTCAAATCTTATATTACCTACAATGTCATTTAAGCATTTTATTCTATTTTGCAGTTCCGAACCTTTGACCCATGTAAACAGCTATGGTGCAGCCATCCTGATAATCCCTACTTCTGTAAGACTAAGAAAGGACCCCCACTTGATGGGACTGAGTGTGCCCCTGGGAAAGTGAGTAAATCTCATTCCAACTTTAACCTTAAAATGTGCTCATGTGTGTGTGTGTGTGTGTGTGCGCGCGCGCTACTTGTGTCTGCATAAAGGGGAGTGACAAGTTATAGAAAACATAACCCTTTTTTCTCCTACTGATTAGTCTAAATAGCAGGCCTAAATAACCACTAGTATTTCAGACTTCAATGTAATTAGACTTTGAGTTAAAATTCAAAGCACTAACTCCTTTAATGCAATTCCTGCCCTCTTGGTTGGATTGAAATTACTTCCTGGGCTCTTTTTTTCTGAAGATTTCTCGGCATTGATGTTTTGTAACCCCCTACAGAAGAAGCACTTGCTGTACTAGGAAAGCTGTGTAGGGTGTCTTAAAACCTTAAAGGGATATAAGTTGGACTACTTAGACCATTCTGGCCAATGGGTAGACTGCACTGCTAACAGAAAAACTATACATACTCAAACAAACAAAAAAGCCATATTGAGATCTCCAGTTGACAAAACTCATTCTACATTAGCAACAAAATAAGTTTGAGTCATTTTTAAGTTGTGTCTGACTCTTTCTGCCCCCATTAGCGTTTGTGTTTTGTTTTTTTTTTTCTTGTGGCAGAGACACTGGAGTGATTCACCATTTCCTCCTTCAGCTCATTTTATAGATGAGGAAACTGAGGCAAGCAGAGTTAAGTGCCTTGCCCAGGGTCACACATCTAGGAAGTATCTGAGGCCAGATGTGAATTCATGAAGAGGAGTCTTTCTGACTCCAGGTCTGGCTCTCTATCCACTAGCTACCCCAACCGATGACTTTGGCCTTTCTAAGGCACCTCGTTCACACTTCTTTCTTCACTTTATGTAACGGTTTTACTTATAGCTCCACATAGTTGCCAAAATGATATTTCCAGAACACAAGCTGACTCTCCCTCTCAGTAAACTTCAATGGCTCCCTAACACCTCTAGAATCTATGACCAATTCCTCTGTTTGGCATTTATAACACTTCCTCACCTGACTCCAACCTACCTTTCCAGTCTTAAGACAAATTGCTTCCCCTGTTGTATGCTTGGCCCAGACAAACTGGTCTTGGTGTGACTAGTACAAGACATTCTCTTCCAAAGACCTCCATGGCTTCTCACTGGCTGTCCCCAAGCCTGGAATGCAGTCCATTGTCATTTTGACTTCTTCTAGGTTCATATAAAATGTTACCTCCTACATGAGACCTTTAAGGAACTGCTTATACTTCCCCCATTACAACGAATATATTTTGTATATACATCTGTATGTGTATTTGTGTACATATGTATGTGCATATAACATGTTATATATTATTTAAGATACTGTTAATATATAAATTATATCATTATTTTAATTCTATTAATTGTTAATTATATTAAATCTTTAATATATTAACTATATGACATATATCCCATACCCCAGCACTTAGTGCTTGGCACTTGGTAAGCATTTTATAAAACCTTACAGATGCATTACTTGATAGCTCACATAGGTATCTTTTTCTTAAAGAAAGACCAGCATTCCTGGCCTTGGGCAAGTCGCTTAACCCCAGTTACCCTTCCTTTCCCCCTCCAAAAAGAAAAAAAAAAGGAAGAAGAAGACCAGCATTCCAAAGCTAAGATTTCAAAAGCAGCTGAATTCAGAGTGGATGTTTTATTTTTAAAATAAAGGCCTTTTGATAGGATGTCTCTAACCAGACAGCTCTCCTAAAAAACCTGAATGGTAATCTGTCATGTGCCAGTTCTTACCCATGGTAGGGTTGGCAGTTCACTTAATCTTTCTGAGACTAAGTCTTTTTACCTTCCTTATAAGGTTGTTTTAAGTCTCAAAAGAGATGGAGGATGTGGGAGAAAGAGTTTTGAAAATGAAGGTCTGTACAGACAGAATTTATTGTTGTTGTTATATAAATCAACATTTGCCACTGCTCCTATTTTTTAAAGGGTATAAATCTTGCCTTTGGGGATACTCCAAGACTCATTGATGCTATGTATGAGAGAGGGCATAATCAGATCATCCCTCATTCGAGTGCCCTGGGTGACCCCTACATTCTTGTTGGCCGTGATAAGCTACTTCTGCATTAGTGTGAACTCGGTGACTGTTAGAGTTAGGACTGGGGTGTGCTCGGGAATCTCTTCTCATTACTCCAGAAAGTTATAGACAATTAAATCATAAATTCTCATATTAGTGCTTTTTACCTCTAAAACCTACATTTAAATTCCTTTTTCTATAATGAAAGTTTTTTTTAATTTTATGTTTGTAGCTAATATTAAATATTCCTTTTAACTGAGAAGTGGAGAACAGGGGGCTTTTATTGATCAATCAGCGATCATTATAAATAATTATTTGCTATGGGTCCATTATGTTTCATGTATTTACAATCTTTGAGGGGAGACAATATGTGTATATAATTATATATACAAGGACACTCTCAAGGTCTCTCTGAAGAACTGGGGAACTGATTGTGAGATACAGGAGACACTGGCACGGTACTGGCCACCATAGTGTGCCCATATGAAAAAGCCGTAGATCAAAGAAACATGAGTGTGCAAATTTAGAACCGTCTCCACTCCAAATGTACATATGGGCTATTGGTGCCTGACCTGTGGTAGAGCCTTTCAAGTTCATATCGGTCTAATCAGTCACAGTCAGACACACTCACTGTACCTTGACCCCAACATAGTGATGTCATTTTGGTCCTCTGAGAATAAAGGACAACTAAAGCAAGTGTGCAATGTACACACACACACGCGCGCGTGCGCGCGCTATTTATAAATCATATACTATATAGCAATGTGTCAGCGTAGGGACTGGAACCAGCTCTTCCTACTCACTCCAAGGCCATCTCTCTGCTCATTACACCATGTGTCTCCCTACATAAGTACAAAGGACCATTGCCACCATTGCAAAGTGCTGCCAAGGTAGATTTCCTAAAGCACAATTCTGACTGCTATTCTCTCTCTTACCTCCCAACCCCCATCAAATATCAATGGTTGCTATTGGATCATATACAAAACCCCATTTGGTATTTCAAGCTCTTTACAACCTGGCCTCAGCCTAGCTCTCTAGGCTCATTTGCTTTCTTCCTTTATTCTTCACAGACGACGCTGCATCACCCATTTATGTGACTCTTTGGAGGCAGGGCTTGTTTTAGTTTTGTCTTTTTATCTCCAGCATTGGCATAGAGTGGGTATTTAAATGACTGAGGGTTGATAGATATGCATCATATTCCAAATTTAACATGTGAATTATTTTCATATTATTAATTCATCAATATTAATTATGTTAATAATCTAGGTCATATCTTGATTTTTTTCAAGTGGTGCTACAAGGGTCACTGCATGTGGAAGAATGCCAATCAGGAGAAGCAAGATGGAAACTGGGGGTCCTGGACCAAATTTGGCTCCTGTTCTCGTACATGTGGGACAGGTGTTCGCTTCAGGACACGTCAGTGCAATAACCCAATGTGAGTGAGAACATATTTCAGGGTAATTGTGTTATCATTAGTGGCCGTATCATGAGTAAAAAGCTAAAAATCCACTAAAATTTCCAATGAACTTTTCCAAATTTGAAATAGCAAGAAAAACCCCTTTCATGAGTAGCATTCCCCATGGCTTATCCTTTCTGACTCAGTGCTTTTACTCTCAGCTTGTGTCCCCAGAGGGCAGCTGCTCCTCCCAGGCTCCAGGGTAGACATGGTGGGTCTTTTGATCTGTTCTTTGAATATCGTAACTCAAGAGCCTAGACTAGGGTTCTTCCTATCAGTAGCCAGCCAAAGCAAAGGCATTTACTAAAACGTCATAATAAAAACAGCAACTATAAAACATTTCCAGTCTTTGTGTTATGTAACTCGGTATATGCCACTGCTACTTTTATTTTAAAGGACATAAATGTTGCCTTCGGGGAAGCTCCAAGATTGCAGTTGGTGATATGCATGAGAGAAAATAGAATCAGGGCATCCTTCATGCTGTTGCTTTCTCCTCTTCATATGCAGCACTTGTAAGAGTGGGTGCAAACTTGGAGTATATGGTAGTGACATGCAAAAAGCACAAAGTAGCCAAGGCTGCTTCCTCCTCCATTACTGCCTGGGGAGGCTTCTTGCTATGTCCCTTCTGGATGAGTTGCCCACCTCATGTCCCAGAGTCTGCCCCTCTCTGTGGTCTAACATTTGATTGCCAAGCTTATCAATAGCCAGCTCTATTCTTTTCTGCCAGAGAGCCCACTCCTCTAACCTGCTTCTGACCTCAAGTGACTACCTCTCTGTATCAGTGTCTGTCAGGACTATTTGTGTCTTCTGAAACTATGACTTAAATTCTCTTGAAGTGAATTTCTAAATTCTGGATGGATGTTTCCCTTTGGACAGTAGCTCCATTGCTAGATGTTATGGCAGGTGGAGGGTAGGAGGCTCAAAGGAGAAAAATCTCCGTTCTTGCAAAAGTTGCTGCCCCCCCCCCCCGAGGGCTGGGTTATTTTCCTATTTGAGGCTCCTGGAGCAGTCTCTTGAGCTTTCTAACTTACTATCATTTAAAGACCACCATGACATATGCCCATCTTCTACAAACTAATTGGGAGTTGCCCCTCTAATTAAACAAAGACCTTTGCACACCATAAAGAATTAACAACTTTCCTATTTTTCTCCTCTTTTTCCAGGGTTAAGTTTTTTGTTTGTTTTGTTTTTCTAACTTATGGTTTCCTTAGGTGTTGTATTTCTTCCCTTTCTTTTATTTCTGCTGTCTGGAGTGTTTACAGAACAAATAATCTGTTCCTGTCTGGTTTCCTTTGTAGCAATGTTTCAAATGCCTCTCTCTTTTTGAACATACCTTTTTTCATGATGATTAGGTTCAAGTTTATAAAATGTGTCATCTTGGATTGCATTTTGAGTGCCTATGCTCTTTGGAAAACATTATTTCACTTTTATTTTTTGCAGTTTCTGGTAGGTGTAGAATAGTTAGTTTGATGTTATTTGAATTTCCTTTACATTTAAAGGTTTTTCTCCTGTTTGCTTGCACGACTTGTTTGTCCTTGGAACTGTTCAGTATAACCACTAAGTGTCCTGGATTTGGCAGCCCAGGATTGTTTGTTATTGTTTGTTTGTTTTTTCTGAAGGTCTCTGTGGATTCTTTCAATTTTCATCTTACTTTCCATATTCATAAATATTTGATCTCTTCACATCATGATGTTCAGGTCTTTTGACTTGTGTTATTCCAGGAGAAATATAATCCTTCAGTCATCTCTATGCATCCTGTCTTCATGACCAATACTTTGTTTTAATGTTGCTTTTTGCTTCTCTTCTTTCATATTGTTCTTCACTTCTGTGTGTTTACACTCCCGATCTTTTATCCTCTATTTCTTTGGTGTAATTTGTTGTGATGGATTCAAATTTTTCTATTCACCAATGTTTGCTGGCCAGGCCATGAATTCTGCCATCACGATTCTTAATTCTCTTGAGCCATTTGGGAAGAACATCTTGATGTGGCTCCATACTCTCTTGGGAATCCCCAGGGTCCTCTGCTTCACTGGGTATTGATTTGTTGTCCTTTTTATTTATTGAAAACGGTATTTGGATTTGTTTAGATGATTGGGAGACCATATTTCCTTCTGTTATTAATAGCTTCTCTATTGGTTTATTGGTTCTCACTCAAGGTTTTTAAACTGGGTTTTCTTCCTCCTGAGACCTTTGATCATTTCAGTCTTTTTCTTTATATTCCCTTATCATACACTTTTGAATTCCTTCTTTTTGAATGGCATTTTCCCTGAGAGCTAGACCTCAAGGCTATCTCAGCCTCCCTTTACTTTCTACCAGCCTCACTCTCTGACCTAAGAGTCTTCCCTAGGAAACAGACTATCTTCAGCTGGATACCAGTCCCCTTCCATTCAAACCTGGTGAAGTCCCCCACTCAAGCTAGGGCCCTACCTTAGATCCATCCACTCCCTAGTTGTCTGACTGACTGTTATTGAAGGATAGTGTACTGCCCATGCTCCTGCCCCAAGCAGAGTAAACTTCCTGCTTTCCCAAGTCTCCACCTCCACTGCATAGCATGTGTGTACAGAGGGGGAAGAAGAACAGAATGGAGTCCTGTTGTAAATCCGGGGAGACTGTGACTAGCCTACCAGGGAATGGGACTGGTGAGAGAGGGGCAACCTCCTCTGTTGTTAGTTATTAGGGCTCTCGGTGGCTTGGACTGTTGAAATAGCTGCAGTTAGCTTTGTTTTTCCTATTGTGCACAATTCCTTTTTTGGAGAAGTTTGAATGGTCATGAGGACTAGAGAAAATGTCCAGTCCTCCTTCTTGTTAGTCATATGACCCAGAAACCTGACTGACACCTTTTCACCCAACACCCCAACACCTGTTGTCTTATCATTATACCCTGGGGGTGTTGACACCTTGTCACCTTATGATTAGATTCTAGGCTCTCTGTGACCACTTCAGTCATAAGGAAAGGGAACTAAATCCCCCCCCCCCATACAGGTGTAATTTATGCCTCTGTCTTTCCCCTTTTCCTCTCTACTTCAGTCCTTTCTATTTGCTGTCTGTTTCCTTAGTTGTGACTCTCCCCCAGTCCTCTTTCTTCCCCTGCCTTCAGTTTTAGGTAATCTAGGGAGGCTTAGGACCACCATCAGCCTTGCATCTTGGCCCATCCTCTTGCCTTTGCCATCCCATCTTTCTTCGTGATGGCTTTCTATGCTGGGACTGAAGGTGAAAAGAGACGAGGAGATGGGCTCACCCACCTTCATCTCTGCTTTCTAGAACACCATCTTACCCAGAAATTAAAAGGCAGTTTTCCAAAGTGTGTCTCAAAGAAAAAAAGAAAAGATTCTTATCTTTGAGTTGAGTAGAGCTAAGAAGGCCCTTCTTTGGATGGGCTTTTTAGGACTAACAATCTTCTCCAGTCTCTGCCATCAGGCATGAATTTGACGATAAATGCTGGGTTTTCTAGCCCTCTCTAGGTGGGTGCCAATTTCAGATGGAATCTCTGGTTTCCTCAGAATAAGATCTGATCAATATTTCCTCCAGTAGTGATGCCAGCTATTTATTTCTGGGGGTGGGAATCCCTTTTCTGGTGACACATGCTCATTTTTGTTTGCTTCCTTCTTTCCGATGTCATCAAAGTGTATGTTTCTCAACTTTCCACATTTGTGTTATGTATGCTGCCTTTCCCCCATGATAGAAATGTCTTTAAGCTGTGAAGTCTGATTTCAGTCTCTTGAAGCTGGCAGCCTCTGGTATTGTGCCCTTGGGCACTGTGTAAGGAAACTTCCTATCACCAACCAAGAGTCAAGAAACCTTTTAAAGATCCATCTTTTCTTTAGGCCAATCAACGGTGGTCAGGATTGCCCTGGCGTTAATTTTGAGTACCAGCTCTGTAACACTGAAGAGTGCTCGAAGCTCTTTGAGGATTTTCGAGCCCAGCAGTGCCAGCAGCGGAACTCCCACTTTGAGTATCAGAACAGCAAACACCACTGGCTGCCCTTTGAGCATGCAGATGGTGAGTACAGTCCTTTGGTTGCTCATGTCTTACCAAGGACACTTTGAAATTTAAGTTCAAGATCTGTTGGGCTTATTGAATTTGACTTGGTGACACAGGAAGGAGGTGCTTGCCTGAGTTTTCACGTGAGGACAAGCAGAAGCTAATAAGTCACAGTTGCCTTTTGTGCTGTGAAATAGGAACCAGAATGAGTGTGCTGGGTAGATTCAGGGTCCAAACTGGACTCTTCTTCCTGGACAGGAATTCTTGAGCATTTTGGCTGATGGAGGGTTGATCTAGAACACACGCTCACACACACACTCACACATACACTCACACACACCCCACTTTGTGAAACACAAAGAGTATTTAATGAATGGTCTTTTAGAAATTTTTCTTATTCAACAAAAACATCTAAGTATACTGATATATCACGGCAGCATGGAAAGAGACTTTGGAGTCAGATGACCTGGGTTCAAATCCCACATTTAATGTTTCCTACCTATATATGACCTTATACAAATCACATAAAGCCCCTTGTAAGTAAAATGAGGCCTTTGGTCTATACTCCAGTGTCTACATTCCTTCTACCTTTAGTTCTGTGATCTATGAAAGGAAGGGAAGAAAAGGAGAGGAAAAGAGAGGGGATGGAAAGAAGAAAAGGAAAGGAGAAGAGAGGAGAGGGGAGGGGAGGAGAGGAAAGGAAAGGAAAAAGGAAAAAAGGAAGGAAATATGATAAGGAAAGGAAAGGAAATAGGGGGGAAAGGAGAGAAAGGAAATAGGGAAGGGAAGAAAAGGAAGTAGGAGAGGGAAAGGGAAGGGAAAGGAAGGGAAGGAAATAGAGGAGGGAAAGAAAGAGGGGAAAGAAGGGAAGGGAAGAAAGGAAATAGGGAAGAGAAGAAAACAGGGAAAGAAAGGAAAGAAAAGCAAAGGAAAGGAGAAGAGAGGAGCAGAAGAGAGGGGAAGGGGAGGGAAAGGGAAAGAGAGGGGAGGGAAGGAAAGAAAAAGAAATGAAAAAAGGGACCCTAGTTCACTCTTATTCTAGCAGTGATTATCAGAAAGACTAGGAGAATGAAAGATTGCAACCCAGTCCTGTTGAGTGCCAGATCCCAGCACCTCCTCACCTCTACCATCAATTATTCCTAAGGACGGAGCAAGAAGACATGCCACTTCCTCTGGCTGCTTCCCTGGCAGAACGATAGAAATGGTCTGGCAGCGACCCGTTCAGCTTTCAGTTTGTAGGAAGGAAGTTCTGAGTGTTTCTGCCCACATTTCCAGTTTTGCCAGGGTACGTGGACAAGAGTGACAAAAACGACCTTCTTCTTAGCCAGTCTGCTCCTCGACTTCCCTGAGGCTAGGAGATAGCCATGGCCTTCCTGTTCTGAGTGCCCGTCTATATCTGAGGCTGGACCCCCAGCTTCCTTTGGAATCATGAATTTAGGGAAGCTGGAGGAAAATCAGAGCAACGAAGTCTTCCCTGACCAAGTAAACCTACTCCTGCTCAGATCTTTCTTTCTTTTTTTTTTCTGGTAAAAGCTGACATTTTGGAGTCCAGAAATTATGACTCCAAGAGAAATAGGTCATTGAAAGGAACAAGTGTGCAAAGTTCTAATAGAGGCAGCATTCAGTATACTACCTGCCATCTACAAAACTCTGAGAGAAGAAGCCAGACCATCAACTAGAAGGTTGTTTGGCTGATCACAATTCAATTCATCCCCTCTGAGATGTCAATTCATCTCCTCTGAGATGTCCCACCCCCCCCTCTCCCCCCCCCCCCCCCACCCCACCCCCTTCCCTATGTTTTGATATTTCTACTCTGGCTAATTTGGAGAAAACCCAGCACTTCTCTGGCATCTTTAGAAGCAGGAATAAGGTCAGTTTCTCACATCCTATTTGTGAAAGTAATGGTCCAGGACTTAAAAGCACTTTAAAATCCTCTTTTCAATTTCATCTCCATTCACAGAGTTTTTAATGTACAGATAAGTGGATTGAATTTCTGCCTCAACTGCTACTTCCATTTGATAGGTAGCTAGGTGATGTCATACCCTTGGGGTCAGGAAGTCTTGAATTGGAATCTTGACTCAGATACTTGCTTTATGACACTGGGCAAGGCACTTAACTTTTCTGTTTCTCAGTCTCCTCATCTGCAAAATGGGAAGAAAAGCAATAGCTGTCATGAGAATCAAGTAAGATTATGTCTGTAAAGCACGTTTTAAAACCTTAAAACCCTATCTATATAAATCCTATTTTTATTTAGAGTGAATCAAAGACAATAACCATGAAATTACAGCACAGTGTAGCCTACCTCAGTGCCTATTTTAAAAGAGGTAAGACTTCCACTGTCACAGGTGTATGACTCCATTAACAATATAATATGCTGTCTGTCTCTAGGTGGTTAAGTAGACAGAGTCCTGGGCCTGCAGTTAGGAGGACCTGAGTTCAAATCTGGACTCAGAAACTTAACACTTACTAGCTGTGTGACCTTGGGCAAGTCACTTAACCCCAATATCCCCTGCCTTTCCCTCTGCAAAAAGCAAAAAAAAAAAATTGAAAAATTAAAAAAAATGAGTTAGGAGGACCTAAGTTCAAATCTGGCCTCAGGCACTTACTAGTTGTGTGATCTTGTGCAAGTCACTTTAACTGCTGTCTACCTCAGTTTCCTCATTTGAAAAATGGAAATGATAAGAGCATCTACCTCCCAGGTTGGTCAAGGATCAAGTGAGATAATATTTACAAAGTACTTAGCATTATGCCTACCATATAAGAAAGGCTTAATAAATGCTTCTTTTCTTCAATTCCCACTCTTGTCTTAAGAACAAATGCAGAATTCATATGAAGATAGCTTTTATTAAGAAACAACGAGAGCCTAGATATCATGTTCGGTGACTCTCATATACCATAAAAGCAACAACTCCGTTGTGTCATTTAAAACCAATGGAAATATGCCTCAAAACCTGTGTTGGGCTCTTGTGCCTGAAGAATTCAGATTTACCCTGAAAATGCTGAGGACATGGGTTTGTTTCCTGTGCATTTCTTGCTTTTATTTATTTGTACAATATCCCCTTTAACTTGGGGTGACTTTGTTGAGACTTTCCAATTTAAACAAAAAGCCAACCATGCTGTTTAGAGCAGCCCATTAAATGGAAACCATTGACGTTCTTCTCCACTCTCTGCAGCCAACAAAAGATGCCACCTTTACTGCCAATCCAAAGAGACGGGGGATGTTGCTTATATGAAACAGCTGGTACATGATGGAACCCGTTGTTCTTACAAAGACCCATACAGCATATGTGTGCGCGGGGAGTGTGTGGTACGTCCAGTGTGACCCCAACTGATCGTTATGAACTATCTTACCCTTCTGACTTTCCCTGTTATATTATCTCAGGGGGATGGGCTGTGATGGCGATGTTAGGAGGAAGTCCTTTAGCTAATCCCTTAACCCTCCACTCCAAATGCCCACATGGACAATTTGTCCCCAACCTATGGTATAGCCTTCTGAGCTCCTATTGGTCTGATCAGTCACAGCTGGACACACTTTTGTACCTTGACCCCAAAATGGTGACATCATTTGGGTCCTCTTTGAGAACGAAGGACAACAACCGACGAACCCTTGAACAATATGGCGGTAGCATTGTTATGGAAGACCATATTCTATTTCTATACCTAAGCCAATTTGGGTCTCTTGCTGCTCTTGTGAAGGGCAGCAAGATTTGGCAACAGCAGCTATGGCCACAGTAGCCACAATGATGTTGGCAATGACTGTGGAGTACATCACTAAACCTGGAATCACAAAGACCAGAGTTGGAATTCTGTTCCAGGAATGGGCATGTCAGTTAACCTGCCCATTCCTCATTTCCTCATCTATAAAATGGGGATAATAATAGCATCTACCTCACAGGGTAGTTTGTGGGCAGCTAGTGACACAGTGAATAGAGTGTGAGGCCAATAGTCAAGAAGACTCAAATTCCTGAATTCAAATGTGGCCTCAGACCCTTACTAGCTGTGTGACCCTGAGCAAGTCACTTGACCCTGTTTGCCTCAATTTCCTAATCTGTAAAATGAGCTGGAGAAGGAAATGGCAAACCTCTCTAGTATCTTTACAAAGAAAACTCCAAATTGGGTCATAAACTGTCAGATGGATCGAAAAACTACTCAACAACAATAACAAAGGATAATTGAGGGGACCCAAAGAAGTAATATTGTCTTAAAGCAGTTCAGAAATTACTATTATTCTTATTTTCATTACCTATGCAACTAAAGACAAGTCATTTATCTTCTCTGGGCCTAAGTCACATATACAAAGTTCCAAGCAAGTTGTATAAATTAATAGAGACCAGGGAGATGCAAAGCCCTGCTGTCAAAGAGTTTTTTAGTCTAGTAAAGATAATGTCCTTAATTTGATCCACAATCTGGACACATCGGAACAAATCAGTCCAGAAGGGCAGGGAAGGAACAAAGATTTAATTGACTCAGTTTTACTGCTCATGGACATTTCTTTAAACAGAAAGGGGAAATGGAAGCCAGGGAGTTCTGGGAAATTTCAGATCATATGTATTGTTCTACTTGTCCTGGTTGGGCTCATCTCTGGAACAGTCCAGTCCTAACCTGGCAGGCATTATGGTCATTTTTCTACAGAAAGTGGGCTGTGATAAAGAGATTGGTTCCAATAAGGTTGAAGATAAATGTGGAGTCTGTGGAGGAGATAATTCTCATTGTCGCACTGTGAAAGGAACATTTACCAGAACTCCCAAGAAACCTGGTAAGATCAGTGTTTGCATGCATTAATGGATGTTGGGGTCAGTGCTAGTACATTGTTATTTAGAAATGAGAGATTTTACAAACCCTCTCCTCTCTCTTTGCAAGTCACCCTGTCCCTAGAAGGCCAAAATGTCATGTGTGTATATGCATGCATGTGCATGTGTGTATACATGTGTGCGTGTATACGTGTGTTGTTAAGTTTGCAGTTTGGCAGATTAACACATAGTTTTCTGTAATAAGATCTACTCATTTGATTATTTCAGTGTAATTATATTCCTAGGAAATATATATATATATATATATATATATATATATAAATTATTTTACTGAATTCATATCGACTTCAGTACCTGTGTAGAAAAAACATCACATGGAGATCACTGATTATAACCATTTAAAACTTCTTTGTAAATAAAAAAACAGAGAAAGTAGACTATGTAGATGAATAAATCTTTTATTTAGTAATTTGCTTTGGAATTTTTGATTAAGCTTGCAAAGGCCCGACAAGGAATGCAAAATCTTGTTTTTGGTAGTTGTGGTTTTATGTTCTGTGCTCATTTTGCTTTTTCTGTTTTCATGGTGAACATGTTATTCTGTCCCTGTGTCTTCTAAGAATCCAAAAGCCAGGCTTTAAGTCCTTTTTTAAATTGCTACTTTTAAATTAGAATTAAGGCTCCACTAAAAAAATTGGTCAATGTCCTGCCTCAGACACTCAGTAGCTGTGTGACCCCGAGTGAATCACTTAACTACTTTGTTCCTTAGATTCCCCATATGTCAAATGAGGATAATAGTCCCTCCCTCCTAGCCTTGTTGTGAAGATTAAATGAGATAACATAGATAAAATGCTTTTTAAACTTGAAAGCACTATTATTGAAAATTATTATTAAAGCTATCACTATTATATAATCATGGAAATGAGAGCTTCTTTGAAAGGAAAAAGACACATTAATGTTAAGTTGGATGTCTACTTTTATAGCAATTTATAGTAGGATTTAAAGGTTTTTTTTGGTTTGCTTTTTGGAGGGCAATTAGGGTTAAGTGACTTGCCCAAGGTCACACGACTAGTTTTTTGTTAAGTGTCTGAGGCCAGATTTGAACTCAGGTCCTCCTGACTCCAGGGCTGGTGCTCTATTCACTGCACCACCTAGCCACTCCTAGGATTTAAAGTTTTAATCGATGATGTCAACATGATGCAATATTTAGCTCCTTCTGAACATAAAGTAATTCATAAAAGTGCTGATGTTCTTTAAATATTTTCTTAAGATTCAAATTTTTTTCAGGGAGCTTCAAATACAAATATTTCACTCTAGGACAACTTATTTCCAAGGGGGATTCCCCTACAACTAACCAGATACATGCCAAGCATTACTGATTTTCAGTAGTAGCTAGTGTTGTTGACCCATTTCAATGATGATGGGATCCCAAATGTGGATATGGTGTTTGTTTGGGACCATGACAAGACCCCTGTGTTGACTGACTCAGAACCCATGGTATTGACCAAAGTTTCTCCATTTATTTTCATCCTCCACTTGTGAAGATGCAAACCTACCAATCTGACCTGGCTATGCTCATATAAATATGATGGAAGGAAACAGTGTCAGATCAGCCATTGACTAGATTTTCTTCTATGACTTTGACCTGAACCTGCTTGCACTTTGGAAAGAATCTTTCCACTTTATGTAACTTATAGATGGTGATGAAGTTCTTAGGATTCCAAGCTTTAAGAAAATGTCAAGATGATCCAGTGAGTTCTGCCATTTTGCAGATGAAAATATTGAAGCCCAGGGAGGTAAACCAGTTTGCAAAGGTCATAAATAGTGGAGCCAAGATTCTAGACCCTCTTACTTCAATACAGTGCTTTTTATTATGCCAAACTGTCTCTGATAGTATGTGTCATATTATTGACCCATAATCTCCCACCTCTATAACAGAATGAAATGCTTTTAGAAACTGATTCATTAGTTCCATGGCATCAACATTTTTATAAATATTCAGTCACTGAACGGAACCAACCTAAGGTTTGATGATTTTGAAGTAGGATTTGGCTATAAAATATTAACAGTATTGTTTCAATGTTATGGGACAAATTTTATGGCTTATGCCTTTATCTCTATTTTACATTATATGGCTAAACTTAGTGATGACTTCTTATGGGTGTGATTTTTACAAAGTGAAAATCAGATGCTCAGTATAACGTTTCCACTTTGTTTTATATTATTCATTTGGGGCCCTGGACAGCCATTGAAGAACATTTTTTTTCTTGTGTCAGATACCATTGTTGGATGGACATGAGCATATCACACATTTTCACGGCCTGTTTTCTTATGCCTTCCAAAACTATCTTAACCCAGTCTCTGAAAGACTGGGGAAAAATGACCTTGACAAAATTCAGACTGGAATATCATTGTTACCAAAATGACCTCCATGAAAAGGGATAACATTTTAAAATTTTACCTTGCACATATCTTTTATTCTTTCAGTTCCTTGTACTCCTACACAGGCCAACAACCCAGATCAAAGTTATTTAAGTGCTACCTTTATTTGGGGCTGTATACCTTTGAGGAGGTGAAGTGGGTTCATTATGGGGCAATGATTTGGGCCCCTAATTCACTCCCTCCATGCCAGTATTTTTGATCATGGCTGTCCAGAATTATTAGTGTAGAATTTTTTTTAACAATATGAAGACCATATTTAAAATAATTTCAGTTATTATGAGCTTATGAATTATATTATTATGAATTTATGTTGTGGTTATCCTATAAGCAATCTCCCTGAAAAATCAAGCACTTATTAAGTGCCTGTTTTGTTCTAGTTCAGTGGGATACAAAGAAAGGAAAAGAAAATCTCTGCTATCAAGATTCTTAACTGGGAAGAAAACATTTAAACAACTATTTAACTATATAAACACGATATTTACAAGATAAGTTGGAGGTTATCAATAGAGGAAAGGCATTAGCACTAAGGGAGATTGGTTGAGCATGAATAACTTACTGTGTTTTCTTTCTAAACAAAGTCCCTGAATACCTAACAGAGCATTTAAAGTGGAATAATGCATTCTGTTACCAAGGTTGGATGGAGTAGGGATGACGTTTCAGACAGCATAAATATCATCCCGGGATTTAAGGCAGAGGTCACAGGAATTAACCCTGCATGTGAAAGGATGTTAGAGAAGGCTTTCCTCAGTCACAGATCCCAACTCAAGTTCAGTGTTAATTGGACATGAGTTGCTTCACCGGGGGTATTGACAACATACTCATTCAATAGACTAATTAACCTCTTCCAACAGGGAAACTCTTAAGCAAGAGGTGCCAGAAGGAACTCAAGTTACTGGAAAATGAAATCTGCAAGTATCTGAACTTAAAATCACCTACATAATTTTTCATTCATACTTACTCTTACTTTCATTGACTACTTTGTCTCAGTCTTATTTACATTGATAAAATGCCTAAGACAGACAAATATGGTCAATGAAACAGGTAGACTTTGGTCCCCCCAAGCACTAACTGAAGACATTTTATTTAAGGGAAGACAAGAGGAGCCTTCACATTGCCCAAAGGAGCTCGCAATGTGTCTCTTTCTGAAACAAAGGCAGCTAAAAATGTTCTGGGTGAGTTATGGGAAATGGAAATGGCAGCAAGACGGGCTGCTGCGACTGACAGAAAAGGAGTTGGCTGCAATGGCTTCTGGAGCTTGGCACTTAGAAGCATCCCGGATAGAGGCAAAAGCAGTACATTTCACATGTTTTATGATGCAAGATAAGGCTGTGTTATTGGGGAACCATGGTAGTCAGTCCATTCAGTCAAACTACTAAGGCAATTTGTGAGGAAAAATGAGTTATGATATCACTTGGGTTGATTGCACTCAATATGTGACTGAATTGGTTTGTTAATTTTGCTTTGGAGAGTAAACTTGGACCATCTTCTCTGTAATTATTCATTTTAAACTGTAGTCTCTGACTTAAAGGGTGAAAAATGAATCTCTATAACCACCACCATAAATATTGAACATAAACTGTGTATAAAGGGCTTAGGACAGCTGTTGCCTAGGGGCAAAAATGATAAGATAGGGTACTAGATCTGGAGTCAGAAAGACCTGAGTTCAAATCTAGTCTTTGACATTTACTAACTATGACCCTGAGCAAGTTACTTAACCCTGTTTATCTCAGATTCCTTATCTGTAAAATGAGCTGGAGAAGGAAATGGCAAACCACTCCAGTATCTTTTGGCCAAAAAAATAAACGAAACCCAAAAGGAGGTCACAGAGAGTCAGACATGACCAAAACAACTCAACGACAGCAAAAGGGAGATGGAATATCTTTTTCAGTGAGCAAAGTGGCCAGTATCACTGGATCAGAATACATAGGAGAAGGGGAGAAGAAAGTTAGACTAGGAAGGCAGAGGCTCATGCAAATAGTCAATTAGTCAACTAGGATTTATTAATATCAAATAATCATTAAAATTAAAATAGTAACTAATAAATGTTTATTGAATTAAATTTGTTGAATTATTAAGTATACAGTTCATGGCAGTCTCTGTGCCAAATGCCATAAAACGTTACCTTGCTGATATTGCTAAGTCTTATAATTTGGCCAAATCTAGAAAACTGACTTGTGTTTATCTCTGATGGGCCTATTTAAATCTCATTGCCCATCAGCAATCAATTTGCCTTTTCCTTTTTCTCTAGAGTAATATATTTTCCATCCTGATATAAAAGTATTTACTAATTCCAGAATTTGCTGCCAGGAGTCACCATGAGCAATTTTTAAATGGCAGATACAGATGGGGGTATTGAAGAATCCCATGAAGTTTGTGAGTCATGAAGGCTGCTCAGTGGGGAGAATGGTCACTTGCCAGAACATAGGAAATATACTGCCTTTGCCTGAGTAGTTGGTTGTCATGAGACAACACAACAAGAGGAGGGATGCATAGGTTTGTAACAAGGATTGATGAAATCTGGCCCTGGAGGAATGGGCTTCACAACCCAACTCTACCAAGGACCGCCTGTGTGACTTTGAACAATGCTCTTCATTTCTCTGGACTCCATTGAAGGATCTGGACTAGGTGACCTTCATCACTAATTTATTTTTCTCCCATTAATGAGTGTTCATCCCAAGAAAATACCAGATGTTACAAAACCTATCAGTCTGCTGAAGTGACAAACTGCGTTTAGGTTTGTGTGACCACTTTTGCAAGTAGAAGCAATAATAATAACAACGTAGCTTGCTACTAACCTCAGCTATTCTGTTTCCTTCTTGTGTCCTGGTTACTGAACGTGCAAAAGGGTACCTTAAGATGTTTGATATTCCCCCTGGTGCTAGACATGTGTTAATACAGGAAGACGAAGCCTCTCCTCATATCCTTGGTAAGTGTTTCTAGCCTTGCATTCTGCACTGCATGCTAAGGTCTGCTTAAACGTTCAATTACCAAAGACTTGCTTTAGTTTCAAGAATCGAAAGAATATATATTTTTTTAAAAGCGGTAATTGCACAGGGCCAGGGTGAAGGATGGGACTTGTGATTTCATTGGTATAGGGAACTCCTAGGTGAGAAAACTCTCTTCCAGTGCAGGTTATCACCTTCTCTGCAATCTTCAAGAATCCCATGGGGACACTTAGGGGTAAGTGACTAGCCCAGGGCTACATAGACAATATGAGGTAAAACTCAATCCAGATCTCCTTGACTATGAGGTAAGGTCTCTCTGTCTGAGTGAGGCTGTTGACTTTTCATGACTCTGCTTCACAAATCCAATTCACTGCACAAGTCAACATATCACCATCTTGATATTTATCATTGGTCCTCTTTGAAATCCAAGAATAAACAACAATGACAACAACAACTCTCTAGTATGCCAAATTGTCTTTAAATAATCATATACCAGAATTTCACTCAATCATCGACCTACACTATGTTTATCTCAAAGCAAGATTCAATTCAGTCAAATGAATACATTTATCCTACTCCTTGATAGGAAGCTTTCTAAGCACTTGGGCAGATATACTACAATCTTAACAGACTAGTCCTAGTCTGCAAGGAACTTAAAATCTAGTATACAAGTAAGTAAAATGATGTGTATACATAAATCACTAAACAATAATCAGCTGAGATACAGAAAGGTAGAGCTTGGTTATGGAGGTTAGGGTAAGTAAATAAAGGACCATTTCTGATGTAATGGATAGAAGGTTGGACTTAAGAGTCAGGAAGTTCAAATCTTGCCTCAGAAAATTACTAGCCATGTGACCTCCTGGAAAGGCATTTAACCTGTCTCAGCTTTCACTTCTTTAAAATGGGAATAATAATAGCACTTCCCTGACAGAGTTGTTCTGAGGATTAAATAGGTTAAGTGCTTTGCAAACCTTAAAGCTTTATATAAATGTTAGCTATTATTAGGGCAGGTAGCTCCTCAGCTGTGCTTTGAAGGAAGGGAAGGATTTCAAGAAATAGGAGACTTAATAAAAGAATAAAGGCTTTAGTTTTGGGGATGAATCCTTGTAGGTTTGTAAATTCAAGGTAAAAAAAGGCAAAGAATAAAACCATGTTTACCTCAGTTTACCTCATCTGTAAAATGAGCTAGAGAAGGAAATGGCAAACCATTCCAGTATTTTTTGCCAAGAAAACCCCAAATGGGGTCACAAAGAGTTGGACATGACTGAAAGTGACTGAACTACAACAAAATGCATCAAGGGATAATAACATTAGAGCATTTGTCCGTAGTTGTGATTACCCTACCAAAACTAGGTCATTCTACCTGCTGCCATGTTGTAATGGGGTGATGTCACATGTCCAATATTCTCTGGCCAGAATAAAAGCCATGTGTTCTGAGTGTATTTGCACCACTTTGGGGAAAAAATCTGGATGATTTTAGCAAATTTCTTCCTGCTCACTCTTGCATTTTCCAACTGGCACAACAATCTATACTATCCCCAATGGTCCTTCTCTTTTTTCTCAACTGCTAATAGTCCATTTGAGAAATAACCTGTTCCCCTCACATAAGCAAGTCATACAGATGGACTTGCCTAATGCTCCACTTCCAAGTCCATGTGCAGAATTCAAGCATGCAACTTGCTGTTGTTAAAGCAACATCAAGGTTTCAAAGAACCAATTAATCTCATTTGTTGCCATAGTGAAATTTCTTTCATTTTTACCCTAAAAGTAGAGAAAGGAAATTATTTATACAAGTTTAGTTGAAAGGTTTTTAAACTGAAATGTAAAACTTGATTCTTACAGTTATTACTTAAAACAGTAATAACTGTAAGTCCTAGGGTTTTGGAGTGATTTCTTACTTCCCCCGGTTTAATCCCCTGCCTTCCCCTTCCCCTCAGGTGCACAGTAAAGCAAATGAAAGCATTATTATTTTTGTAGGCCTTACATTGTTTGCAAAATATTCATTATATTCAAGTTACATCCCAGACTTTACAAAAAGATGACTAGAATATATGGGATTCTGCTCTTATAAGTCCGTGCCAGTAAATTTTGAGTACCAAGCAAAAGGTGTGTACACACACATCTACTTATCCAAACTTAACCTGGTTCCTGCCTCACATTTCCAGCTATGTATTGGTCATCTTAGTTTGGATATCCCAAATCATCTTAAATGTAACGTGCCCCAAACTGAACTCGTTATCTTTCCTTTCAGACCCTCCCCTCTTCCAAACCTCCCTATTTCTGTCAAGGGAAGTATGGGATAGCAATCAGAGATCTGTCCTCAAAGCAAGAAAGGCCAAGGCTCCAGCCCCACCTCTGGCACATTCTGTTCTGTGATCCTAGGCAAGTTACTTAACTTCTCATTAGGAAATGTTAAAAAAAATAAAATATGATGCAACATAGATTAATGGTAATTCGTGGTTTTCTATGTTAATATGGGGCTCCAGGGATCAATTTCTATTTGAATTTGGCACCCCTGGTCTAGGTTACTCTCTAAGCCTATCCATCTCAGAGAAGGTGCCAGGATATATTAGTAGAGGGAGATTCCTCACCCAGGAGTTTCTATTCCAATGAAATCACAGATATGTGTGTATATACATGTGTATACATACATGTGTGTACATTATGTACATGCATATAAATACATGGTATCCTAAAAATCGTATTCCATTTAAGCTCTATAAAAGCTTAAATATATGCATATATCTATACATATATGTATGTGTGTATACATAGACACATGTGTGTATGTGTGAATATATATATACACACACACACACATATATACATTACACCATCTTCCATCTAGGAAGCTTGCTAGAGATGCAAATATTAATATCCATTGTGGAAAGCCAAAACAATGAGATATGCTATAATTATTATTCTTTTAATGATTTAAAACAATTATTATTGTTTTAATGATAATACATAAGGAGAGAGAAAAAGTTTTTAGTTTTAAAGAAAAGAATGGATTTACTATGGCTCCTTATTTCTGGCGGGCCTGGCCCCTCAAACTTTCCCGTTCTTTAGCTATCAAGAACCAGGCCACTGGGCACTACATTTTAAATGGCCGAGGGGAGGAAGCAAAGTCTCGGACATTCATCGACCTGGGAGTGGAATGGGACTACAGCATTGAAGATGACATCGAGACTGTTCACACTGATGGTCCTTTACACGACTCTGTCATTGTTTTGGTATGTGCTATAATAGTCACAATTGCCTTGGTACCATTAAAAAAATAAATTTCATCGTAATAGCTTTAATACTGGACAACATCATTATTAAAATGCATGGATTATTTGGGTTTTATGTGATTACTTGTAAGGTGTTTCAAAATCTGCTTCCACTAAGTTCCTTGCTTTTAGGAAATTCAGATTATCAGGTCAGCTTCTTTTATTCTTAATCTCTTAAAGTCTGACTTGAAATCAGCTGCCATCCATCAAACTTCAAGCATGGTTAACATTCTGAAAGAGTCAGAATCAAAGTCAATAAACTTTCATTAAGTATCTACTATGTTCCAGGCATTGTGCTAAGTGCGTGGGTTACATAAAGGACATAACAGTTCCTGTCCTCAAGGACCTCACAGTCTACTTAGGGAAGGTAACACATAAAAATAAATTAAGTAGGTGATGGGGAGTGATCAGGTCCTAAAGCCAGAATAGAAAATGGTCTGAATTAGTTTTATCTTTCAGGATGAGTTTCTGGAGATTGTGAATTCAGTAAGTCAGGTGGGTGGGAATTGATGCAGTTCCTGCTGTTCCCTCCTTAAATGATGGAAGATCTGGGAGCTAGGTCCAACCTCCATCCTTTATAACTGGGGGAGGGAAGAAGGTAAATCCCTCCAACATGCCTTGGCACTCTCAATCCAGGACTCAGATTAATAAATAATGAAACAATCCAAGATCAGATTAATAAATAATGAAAAGAAAAGCCGAGATAGAGTACCAATTTACCTACAGCTTGTCATTTTCTTCCCACACATACCATTCCCAAACTAGTTTTGAAAGTTCTTTCACTGACCTATTTAACTTGGACAAGAATTGACATGTTACCACACATCTGCCTTCCAACACATAACCCACTTAGAAGAACAGTGTTGAGCAAAGAGTCTGGCATCAACAAAAACCCTTGATGCTTCAAGCTCTTGGTAGAATTGACAAGCATCATAGAAGCAAAGGATTCAAGAACTGAATGGGCTCCTAGCCATCGTTCTTGCTTTACAGATGGGGAAAAAACAGGTACAGAAAAGTTAAGTGACTGGCCCAAGTCTTTCTTTTAAAAATAGGACTAGAGAAGACCAAATGTCATCCCAAACTTCAAAGAGGAAATAGAGTAGGCAGAAAACTATGGACAAGGGAATTTAACTTTTGACTGCTGGCAAAATTTAGAATATATTATTAAAGTGATACTTAGGGGAAAAAAGGCAGGGGGTAAGTCATAAAAAGTAAGCATAAACCCATTCATTAAAGAATTGGCCAGAAGGAGAGGGAAGGGAAAGGAAAAAGTTATGCCAGACAAACCTCATATCCTTTTATTTTTTTTTTGACAAGGTTACATGACTAGTCGATCAGGGAAATTTAATAAAAGTAGTTGACCTAGATATTAACAACATGTTTCATATGTGATTATCTCATGTGGATGAAATGGTGAGATGTAGGCTAAGTAATAAAGAATACAATTAGGTAGAACTGATTGACTTTCTAGACCCAAAGAATCTCCATTTATGTTTCAGTGACAATTGAGAACAAGTCCTATAGTGCCATACCTCGGACTAATTGGCATTTTTATTTATGACTTCAATCAGAGGTTCTTAGCTTGGGGTGGTAAATGATAGAGGGACAGAGAAAGAAAGAGAGATACAGAGAAACACACACAGAGACAGAGAGGGGGGGGAGAAAGAGACAGAGAAAGAGAGAGAGAGAGAAAGAGAGCAGGGAGAAAAAGAGAGAAAAAGAAAGAGTTGTAGTTGACACAATTTGTTTCCTTTTTGATCATAACTATTTTAAGCATTTAAAGACATTATTCTGGGAAGGGGCCTCTAGGCTTCACCAGACTGCCCAAGGGGTCTCTGATACAAAGAAATTGGGCCCTTGCCTTACATAAAGGCTTACATAAAGGTTTATCTCATTTTGAAGATGATAATATCTTAGGATAAGTAACATGCTAAGTGACAATAAGAACACTAAGAGATCTCTGTGGACTGAAACATTGACCTAAACAATCTATTATGGTGAAATTTAATAGCAATAAATGTAAAGTCTTACACTTGGGTTCAAACAATCAACTTTGCTTGCATAAAACAGGGGGGACCTGGATTGAAAACAGTGCATCTAATAAAGATGCGGAAGGTTCAGTGGGCTTCAAATTCAATAAGTATCAAAAGTATAATGCAGAAACCAAGAAATTTAAGGCAATCCTAAAGTACATTATTTAAGAAAGAGGTCATTTCTAATACCACAGGTGCACTGGTATTTCTTTATTCTTCCTTAGTCAGATAGCATCTAGAACATTATTTTAAGCTCTGGGTGCAACATTTTAGGAATTGGGCGTTCTTGCTGAATTTTCTCCTTCCTCTCCCACCTCCTGGTTTCCTTGGCTTCCTTCAAGATGTATAGAGGTGTCACAGTGGGTAGAGCACTTGGGCCTGGAGTCAGGAAGACCTGAGTTCAAATCCAGCCTAAGGACTCTGAATGAGTCATTTAACCTCTATCTGCCTCATTCTCCCCAATTGTAAAATGGAGATCATAATAACTCAGATGCAGATAAATGCCAGAATCATGACTCATTCATTTAGATCTGGAAGGGTCCTCAGAAGCCATCTAGTCTCAGCCTCCTCAACTACCTTACAAGGGAATTGTGAGGATCCAATAAAATGATATTTTAAAGTGCTTAGCACCATGCCTGGAACATAACAGATGCTTAATAAATGTCTGATCCCTTCACTCAAATCTCAGCTAAAATTCCATGGTCTACAAAACCCTTCCTTTAATCCCCCTCAACACACATGCTGTCCGTCAGAGATTAGCCATAATTTGCCTTGTTATATAGCTTGTTTTTGCTTAAGTTTGCATGCTGTTTTACCATTAAGCTGTAAACTTCTTCAGGATAGGGATTGTTCTGACCATTTTCCATACCTGGTGTAGTACCTGGAACATAGCAGGGATTTAAACTTGTGTTGACTTTTGATAAAGTCGGGAGTGTTCAGAGAGGGGTGATGAGAATAGCAAAGGGCCTCAAGATCACATTATGTGGAAATTGAAGGAATTAAACATGTTTACCTTGGGGAAGAGAAGTCCTAGGATGTACGAGGGATTGAAATTCTCCATCACAGGAGGCAAGCTCAGGAGTAATGGGCAGAGGTTACAAAGAAACTCATTTAGGGCTGGTATTAGATAGAACTTCTGAAAAATTTGAACTATCTAAAGGCATAATGGGCCCCATCAGGAGTACAGGCGTATTCTGCCCAGAAGGAACATCTTCCAGGACCCAACAACTTGTCACATGTATTGTAGTGGGAATTTTTATTCAGGTAGAGGTTCGATTGGAAAGCATCTGACATCTCTCTCCATTCTGAGACTCTGGGACACATAAAGGTTAGACTTTTTTCTAGTCAGAACATTCTTCCCAGTGGACTCCTAGATTTTCCTCCTGGCCCCAATTTCTTGAAAGCAAGCCACCTATTTGAAGTTTATTTTAAAATACTGCACCCTTTTATTATTCACTTGATGCAATATATGTGTGATTATAATAGTTGCATGTACATCTTTTTTTTTAAAACAAAAAATGCTTTCAAAACTCAAGCACAAATTACTGTTTAAAGGAAACTATGTAAAATAAAAGGACCTTTGGTAATGGGAATATCTCTATTTATTTTTTAAAAGAAGTTTAGACTTTTCACCCTTATACTCTTAAAAATACAATGTGGTTTTCTTAACAAACAACCCATCAAAATTTGTGGGATGTGGCCAAAGCAGTACTTAGGGGAAATTTTGTTATGCCTAAATGCTTATGTGAATAAAATAGAGAAAGAAAAGATCAATGAATTGGGCATGCAACTAAAAAGCTAGAAAAGGAACAAATTAAAAATGCCTGATTAAATGCCAAATTAGAAATTCTGAAAATCAAAGGAGAGATTAATAAAATTGAAAGTAAGAAAAATACTGAACTAATGAATGACTCTTTTAACATGAAGCCAACACACTTGATTAAGCTTCCTTGAACAAAAAGGAGGCAATCTCCAATTTCAGTAAACATAAGTTGAATTAATATAGAATCTTTTTTTTAAGAGTCTCTCAACTCTGTTAGCCTAATTTACATGGCTGTATTATGTATTTAATAGATTATTCCTCAGGAGAATGACACACGTTCCAGTTTGACGTACAAGTATATCATTCATGAAGACTCAGTGCCCACCATTAATAGCAATAATGTCATACAGGAAGAATTGGACACTTTTGAGTGGGCTTTGAAGAGCTGGTCGCAGTGCTCAGAGCCCTGTGGTGGGGGTAAGTGGACAACATTTTTATAATAGTAATACACAACAAGAAGATGGGAAAAAGAGGATCAATTTTCCACATCTCCAGAATCTATATACTTTATTTTAGATTCAGTAATGCATGCTAAGAGTGTCTCTTTCCATGGTTGGCACTCTTTTAATGAGCTGTGATTTAAAGCTAGATTTTTTTTCATATCTAGGTAAGTTTTTTCTTTGGGTCCAAAGTAACCTCTTCAGACTTTCCCCAGGTTCTCAGTACACTAAATATGGGTGCCGCAGGAAGAGTGATAACAAAATGGTGCATCGCAGCTTCTGTGAAGCCAGCAAAAAGCCAAAACCCATTCGTAGAATGTGCAATCTCCAGGAATGCACGCATCCCCTGTAAGTATGATTATAAACATCATTATTAATGATATTACTCCACTTCATATAAAAATGAATGGCAGAATCATAGCTCATGCAACTAGATCTGGAAGGCCATCTACCACCTCACCCCCTCATATTTTTTTGCTTTTTTTTTTTGGAGGGCAATTGGGGTTAAGTGACTTGCCCACGGTCACATAGCTAGTAAATGTTAAGTGTCTGAGGCTGGATTTGAACTCAGGCCCTCCTGACTCCAGGGCAAGATCTCTATTCACTATGCCACCTAGCCACCCCCTAACCCCTTCATTTTACAGATAAGAAACTGAATCAGGAAGTAGTAAAGGAACTTACATTGGGCCACATAGGCAGTAAGCATCAGAGGCAGAATTTGAACCCAGTTTCTCTTACTATAGAACCAGTCCAGGGGACCTTGCCATTTCAATAAATGTCTGTAGATTCACATTTAACAATGGCGGACACCTGAGTAGAACCCAGCAGTGTCAGGTCCTCATTTCATTGTCCCATCCTACTTTACAGAACCACAAAGATAGACATAGACTGTATCTGTGTGCTGTAGTTCATTAACTTATTCAATAGACATTTATTAAGCTCTTACTGTGTGCAATGTTGTATGAAGGATTCGAAAAGTCAGGGATGAGGCCAAGCTGCATTCTAGGCATGATAAATTGTTTGTGCACATACACAAACATTAGAGATGGAGTTCAGACAGCGGCAAACAGTCTGTGAGACTGAGTTTGAAGCTAGATTTATTTTAGAGACATAATACTCAATAATCATAGTTAATGATCCAAGTTCCTAGATACTGCCTGCTGAATGGATAACTTTTCTGAGTGTTCCCAAGACATCCCAATGTCAGAATGCCTGAACAAAACTCATCTTTCCCAATAAACCTGATCTTTGTTGTTGAAAGCACTAACACACCCTCAGTCATCCAAGATCCAACCTTGGATTCATTCTTGATTCTTCCCTCTCCCTCAGACCTCACATCCAATGAGTTGCCATCCTTGACATTTCTTCCATCTGTTCCCATTTGTCTACTCAAATAGCTACCAACATAGTGTCGACTCTCACTGCTTCTCTCATCCGGATTACAGTCAAAGACTCCTAATTGATATCTCTGATTTATGACCCTTTTCTTTGCAGCTCATCCTCTATAAACTGGAAAAATCATCTTCCCAAGGCATACTACCTTCCTCAAAAACCTTCCCTGTCTCTAAATTAAAAGCTGACTTCACACTCCATATTCCAGTCAAATTAGACTACTAGCTGCTGCCTGAACTCAGTGTCTAACTCAAAGCCTACCCAACCCATAACCAAAAGAGTGCCTCTACTACAACATACCCAGCTTGGTGTCATCCAGTCTTTTTAAAAAAATCTCTGACAATGGGGCAACTCCTAACCTTCCTTCATATGTAGCATTTTCCTCTTTTGCTCGACTCTAATAGTTAGAAGGTTTTTCCAGATATCATCTAAGTTTTCCTCCTCACTATTTGAACCCATTGCTTTAGTTCTCACAAATCATAACAAACCAGCAAGTCTAATCCCTTCAGGTGCTTGGAAGCAATTATTATGATTCCCCTAAGATTTCTCTTCTTTAAGGTAACCATCCACAGTTACTTCAACTGGGCATCATTTAGGTGCTCAAGTTTATTTATCATTCTAGTTGCCCCTTCTGCATGCTTGCCAGCTTATCAATATCCTTTCTGTTCTATGGTGACCAGAACTAAATGATACTATTCTCTCTTTCTTTCTGTGCCTTTCTTAATCTAGCTCATTTCCTATGTTTTCTATTTGGCCTAATCTGCCTTTTTCCTCCTTTTCTTCAGTAAATTTTTGTGCCTTTTTTTTTTAAAAACAATAATCCAATTCTGTTTTTCAGGTGGTACTTCATTATTTTTAGTACCTCTTCTATCCAAGTTATTAATTCTCTTTTTATAATTTTCTTGTATCACTCTCACATATTTTCCCAATTTTTACTCTGCCACTTTCATTTTTTTAATCTTCCAGGAATTCTTGTTAAGCTTAGATCCAATTAGCACTTTTCTTTGATGCTTTGGTTGTAGTTGTTTTCACACTGTTTTCTTCTACGTTTCTGTCTTGTTCTTCCCTGTCACTGTAGTGGCTTTTTATGTCAAGTTCCTTTTTGTTGTTTCCTCATTTTTCCAGTCTATTTCTTGACTTTGAACTTTATGTTCACCTGGGCATTGGGAGGTATTGTACAATCTTCAGGCTTTTTTGTGCTTGTTTTCAGAGCTAGTTCTGGGAGTCTACAAGTTTTCAGTGCTTTCAAGGTAGTGTGATCCCAGGAGAGGTACAGTCCTTGCTCTCCTGGCCTATACTCTGGTCTCTTCTCAGGAAGGGCCCTTTCTCTGCTATAGCTACAAGTGTGAAGTGGCTTCCTCATGTCTCTCCCTCTAAGTCCATCCTCCATGCAGTCACTAAAGTGATTTTGCTAAAATGTAGTTCTAATCATGCAACCCCCTAATCAATAAACTGCAGTAGCTTCCTATTTCCTCCAGAAACAAACATAAATGCTCTTTTCAACATTCAAAGCCCTCTGTGACCTAACCTCCTCCTACCTTTCCAGTCTTCTTACACCTTACTCCCTGACACATGCTTTTCAATCCAGTGATGCTGGGCTTCTGTATGTTACACAGACAAGATACTCCATCTCTTGGTACTCGGTGTTCTCTCTAGCTGTCCCCCATGCCTAGAACTTTCTCCCTCTTCCATTCCCCCTGTATTCTTTTAAGTGTCAATTAAAATTCTACTTTCTACAGGAAGCCTTTCCCAATCCTTATTAATTTCAGTGCCTTCCCTCTGTTAATTACTTCCTACATTTCATGAACTATATACTTGATAAAAATTTGTTTTCATTTTTTTTAAGCAATCAGGGTACATGGCCAGGTGTTTCTGGGTGGGTGCTAAGTGTCTGAGCCCAGGATTCGATCTCTAGGTCATCCCAACACTGGAGCCAGTGCTGTTACTCCCTGAGCCACCTGGCCGCCCCTTAGCAATTGGGGTTGAGTAACTTGCTCAAGGTTACACGGCCAGGTGTTTCTGGGTGGGTGCTAAGTGTCTGAGCCTGGAATTCGATCCAGGTCATCCCAACACTGGAGCCGGTGCTCTTACTCACTGTGCTACCTGGCTGCCCCTATGAATTTGTTTTCATTTTGTTTTCCCCATAGATTGTAAGTTCCTTGAAGGCAGGGATCGTCTTTTGCCTCTTTTTGTGTTCACTGCTCTTAGTCCAGTGCCTGGAAAATAGGCACTGAATAAATGTTGATTAATAGCAACTTACATTCTCATGGAAGGAGACAAAATAACTAGGCACCAACAAGGCATACGTACATATATAGTATACTTATGCATATACATATATATATAAATATATATACACACATATATACATATACAACACACATACATTATATATATAGAGAGAGAGAGACAGAGAGACAGACAGAGAGAGAGAGAGAGAGAGAGAGAGAGAGAGAGAGAGAGAGAGAGAAGATGAGAATGAGAATAGATGGGAGGAAATCTTAGAGAGCTTTCAAAAGGCACAAGGAATTGAGGGGAGAGCCTCTCGGAAAGGCCTCCTGCACAAGGTAGGAACTGAGCTGCGTCTTAAAAGACACCTAGGAAAGGTTTTGGAGTCAAGATGAGGAGCAAGAGCATTCCAGGCATGGGGGACCGCAGCCAGTGAAAAGACCCAGAGATGACTGGCAGATGACAAAGATGCTCATCACCAGAAAGGAAAAGACGTTTCAGTCATAGAGATTCTCAAGGCCATTCTCTTGGCAGGAGGGAGGCTGACACTGAGGGAGTCAAATGTTCTGAACGGAATCAGGACTGCTTCTGGGTCCATGGTCTGGGTGATAGCTGGGGGAAGACCGACATTTCTTTGTTTTGGCTTGAATGCTGTTGACCCCACATCACTAGAACTGTAGGTCTCTTCCTCCTTTCTGTAGCTGGGTAGCCGATGAATGGGAATATTGTACCAAAACCTGTGGAAGTTCTGGGTATCAACTCCGCACAGTACGATGCCTTCAGCCTCTCCAGGATGGAACCAACCGCTCAGTGCCCAGCAAGTACTGTCTAGGAGAACGTCCTGAGACCCGCAGACCATGTAACAGATCTCCGTGTCCCTCTCAGTGGAAAACAGGGCCCTGGAGTGAGGTGGGTATGTGGGTTTGTAGTGTATTCGTTTATTTTTGCTTTCCCCCTAAATATATTGATCATGTGATTGGTAATGTGTAATGATGAATCATCTATGTGTCTGCAAAGCTTAAAGCCACAACTCCTGTTTTCGAAAGTTTTATAACCGATTGACAAGACAGGTAGCATTTGTTGGTATGTGTATGTGTGTATGTGTGTGCGCATGCATGTGTGTGTGTGTGTGTGTGTGTTTTTATGTTTCAAGGAGGGAGTTTGGGGAAAGGATTAACATTCATTCATTACATCTTTACCTGAATGATGCATCACTGCATCTCAAAATCAACTTGTTTAAAGCTTATTCTGTCCCTCCCTAAAGTGGAGGTTTGGCTTTTAAGCTATTTCTCATTGGGGGGGGGGGGGGTGAGAGTGGGTAACACCATTCATCTAGTCTCCCATGTTTGCAACCTTAGGATTGTTTTTGATTTTTCCTCTTCCCCATTTTTTCTAATCTAATCACTTACCAGGTCTGGTTGATTTTGCTTCAGTATCTTTTTCATCCAACCCCTCCTCTCTGGCCTAATTTGCTCTACAATTACAAAATGGAGGAAGCATAGTTAGACAGCTTTTGTCTGGGAAAAAATCTTTTGTCTAAAGGTTAGGAAATTCTGGGAGATGGTGAAGTAATCAGGATCCTATAGACAGCTTTCCCCATGCCGTGTTACATAGTACAATTAAAAAGCCCCCAAATGCAGAAAAATCAGCAATGACATGAATATGAAGAGTGAGAGACCATACCAAAGAAGCTCTTACAAAAAAAGAACTGAAGGCCAATTCACTAATCTTCCTTGCACTTTTAGGACTGCCTCCTGTAGCAGCAATCTCACTGGCATACCCAGGATGGCTGCTAGCACAGATCCTCAGATATGCTTTACTAGGAAAGATAGCTGTTTAAAGGGTCAACAATCTTTTAAAATTGCATTCACTCTCTCAGGGTAAAAGTTGGCACCCTGAACTTCAGAGATTTGCTTTTAGAATTAACCCATTCGTAGTCTTCCTACCCACCAACCTATAAGCCTTAAAGTGGGAGGAGGAAACTGTAATTCCAAACCCTTTGGCCCTAGGCTCCTCAAGTAGCCCAGTCACTTACGTGTGATCTATTGCAATTTTAGACACTGCCTTTCAGAGTTATCCCCTTGGAAGCATTCTAATGGGGACCTTATTCTCAGGGAGATTGAAACCCATGAATCAGCTCAACTCCAAACACAAGAGAGCAGCTGTGGATGTGTACAAAGGCAGGGAATAACAGAGGAAGGAGAATACCATAAATGAAATGTTCATTTCTCATTAATAAATGAAAGGAGGAAACAGGCAGTCAGAAGGAGTGAAAGGTAGAAAAGAGTCCCAGGGGCAAAGGATTCTGGGGCCATCCCTCATAGCAGCGTCTGGGAGCAGCCTTTCTTATACTCCCTCACAACCAGCCTCTTTATGCTAATAGAAGAATAGAGTGCAGAAGTGACTAGTAAAGGCAGTGAATGGGCCCCATTGCTGTGACTACTCAGAGTCTGCCCTCACAATTTGGGGGACACAGACTTCTTCCAATACTAGTGCTTTCTCTGAGAGAATAAAAAAAGCGAGATAAAGCACAACAGTCTTAGGAAAAGAATTGGGGAAAAGAAGCATAGTTTCATTAAGGATACCAGAGAAAAATCAATAGCATTATTGAAAAACATACAAAAACTGAAGGAGAAAAATGAAGAAATATCAAAAGAACAATCTTTTTTAACATTGTTTTTCCCATTCTAAAAATGATGCAAATTTAATGAACATCAACTAAAAGGAAGATTTACTTATAAGCAGCAGAACAGAGAGGGTTTTACCTAAATCTGCATCTCTAGAACAAACAGATTGCTTTGCTGACAAATAAAGAAAACAAAACCAAAAAAAAAGCAATCTCTATGTTCAACACTTCTCAACAAAAGATATTGATCAGCACCATCTCAGGAAGATGAATGAATTACAATGAATTCTGTGAGTCCTGGAATGATCAAGGAACAACTCTAAGAACCATTGGAATAGTTTGAAAGAGCAATCAAAGGATTCGGTGAAAACACTGAAGCAATTGCATCTCTTGCAAATACAATGATCAACCCTAACTAGTGACTGGAGAATTTCTAGCAGCAGGAAATAGTGTCACTCTCCATAATAGTAGGCTCTGAAAAAAGAGAAAGGTAGAATTCCATGTCAAAAATGCAGAGGTGGAATCTTATGAAAATAATGAAACAAATTTTTTGAAGTTCATAAGAATATATACAAAACAAATCTGGGAGGAGCAAAATGGGTAATTAGTCTCAGCTCTTCAGTCTTCAAACAAAGGAAGTAAGTATCAAATGTACATTAATATTTTTTATTATTTAGCTAACATTTATTAAGCACCTACTATGTTCCAGGCACTGTGCTAAGTGCTGGAGATATTCATTGTTGTTATTCAATTGTTTCAATCATGTTCATCTCTTTGTGACCCCATTTGGAGTTTTCTTGGCAAAGATCCCAGAGAAGTTTGCCATTTCCTTCTCCAACTCATTTTACAGATGAGGAACTGAGGCAAACAAGGTGAAATGACTTGTCCAGGGTCACACAGCTAGTAAGTGTCTGAGTCGTCCTGATTCCAAGCCCAGTACTCTAACCACTGTACCACCAGCTGCGGATATACAGAAAAGTGAAAGATAGTCCCTCATAGTCTAAGGAGGTTTTGTTTTGGACTAAATTCTCATGATAATGAGAAACAACTCTGGGCAAGAGAAAAATCTTGTGAAATAATACCAGACAACTTTAACACTTAGGGTAATCACTCCCCACCACCACAACCACCACCACCATGTTCCAATTTACTTGTGGCAGGGAGAACAAGAGAAGTCATAGGTTTGTGCTAGGCCACAGACCAAGGGTAGGCACCCCTGTCCAAACAGCCGCAGTTCCTCTCACCTGCAAGAAATGATTGACAGCTGCTGACTATCTAGCCAGGGAAATGAAAGGAAGTAAGTGGAGAAAGAAGTCAAGGTGGCTAAAACAATCCAGATATAGTCAGCCAGTCTTGAGAGAAAGCCATCTGGAAACTTAGCTGGGATCAGCCTCCCACCCTTAAGCCTACTTGAAGCAGAGATTTCTGTGTCTTCAGTGGCTTTTCCCAAATGCCTTTCACTTCACTTCCTCTACCAAAGAGTAACAGATAATGATTCTGTCCAACAAGGTGAAAGAAAAGAGTAGGGATGAGGAAGACTCAAATGTACTGAAAATTGTACTATCCAACTGGCTGTTTTGGGGTATAAGGAAAAGAATGGTAACATAGCTGGGGATGATCCTATATTCTGGATACTTCTCAGAACAGGGACTGGCGAATTCCAAATCCCCTATAAAAGAATGAGGAAATTATTTGTTCTACTTGCAACAGTTTTCAGTATAAGCAAAGGAGAGGCCTAAAAGTGAGGAGTGAGGGATACAAAAAAAGGCTAAAACACAAAATACTTAGAAAATGTAGCAATAAGATCCAGTCATATAAGCAGATAAACCACAAAGGATACTAAAAACACAAGGATAAAATGAGTAAAACCATTAAAAAATGTACCAGCAGCAAATAGTTCAATATTAAATAAAGTGAACCCATTAGTAAATGATTAAAGGGATTGTGAATTTCTCAAAAATGATGTTCAAAAAACTTCAGAATAGGGCAGCCAGGTGGCCCAGAAACTAAGAGCACCAGCCCCAGTGTCGGGATGACCTGGGTATCGAATCGGGGTCAGATACTTAGCACCACACCCAGAAATAACGGGCCGTGTAACCTTGCATAAGTTACTTAACCCCAATTGCTTTAAAAAAACAAACAAAAAAAAATTCAGAATGACTATAAAGGGAAATAATGTTCATAAAAGAAAAAAATAAGAATCTAATTCAGCAGTTACTATGCTCAATGCACAAAACAGGGCTCAACATAAAATTAAAATGCAATGAACAGCATAGAAAAAATTGAATCCATAATATAGAATCTCTCTTGAAAAATAAGTATTGTAGAAAGATTCACAGCTCAATGTAGACTAACTCCTGCCACATAGAGTTACTTCCATCTGACACTGTTTCCTTCAGAAATATTTCTAAGAATGAAGCACAACTAGGAAAAAAAAAAAGACTGGTGAAGTCTTCCAAAGGCAGTAGCATAAAAATTAGACAGAAGAGGGAGTTCACATATTGCACTTCAAAAACTTTAATCCCACAAGGGACATCAAGAGAATAAAGAAGGTTATAGCCCATGAATTACAGAAAAAAATTCTGATCAGACTGGAAGGGAAGAGAAATAGTGAAGGGAGCAAAGCAATGAAAACTTTTTAGGAAAGGGCAACATAGAAGAAAGTTACTAAAAACAAAAAAGTGAGAGGGGCAAGAAGATTTTAAACTACAACTTTAACTATGTAGGGAATAAGGGACAAAATAAGGGAAGAAATAAAAAAATAGACAATTAGGCTAATTCAAAATACTCAAGAAATGTCAGGCACCTGGGAGTAGGAACTAGAGAAGAGCTTGTGAGAATAAACCTCAGAGTAGTGTAAGTAAAACTAATGTCAAAAACAAAGTACTTACTTAAATGAGGAAGTGAACCCAAAAAAATAATGATAATGGGGAAAATACCAAACCTAACAATCATAATTTTAAATGTTAATTTTTTTAAAAATTGAGAGACATGAGAGTGACAGAATCAGTAAAAAAAAAAAATAAAAGCTAGCAATCTGTTGCATAAAAGAAACATCTGAAATAACAAATACGCAATGAAAATTAAGGTCTGGAACAAAATATATTATGCATCAGATGAATTAAAAAACACAAAAGTTGTAATTGTGCCATCTGACAAAGAAAAACTCAGAAACTCATAATATCAAGAGAGAAAAAATAGGGAAATTATATTATACTTAAACCATTAACAATGAATCAATGTCAACACTGGATGTTTGCAATAGTTGGCATAACATCCAAATTCACAAAGGAAAAGGTAACAGAATAGTGGAAAGACATAGATATAACAATAATTTTTTTAAATTAAGCTTCCTTTTTCAGAACTAGACAAATCTAACAGAAAAGAAATAGAAATAAAAATATAGAATGGAGCAAATTGTAGATGAATTTAAAGCTGAAAAAGATGACATCTCCTGAACAGGAATTTAATGAATATGCATATTTATCAAAACCACGTGATACCTTTACAAAATTAAACTTTGCTTTAGGTCATAGAGAAATGAACAAAATTAAAAATACTAAATACATTCTTTATAGACCATAATGCAACATCAACGGTAATTAATACACAAAACATAAAAATCTGTTTGCTCAGTTCTATATTTTCTTTTTTAAAAATTTTCTATTTGGATTTGTCCAGCTCTGAAAGAGAAACATTAAAGATTCATGTAGAAGTGATGTGACAGTGACCATTATACAAGATATATAAGAAAATATATAAAGGACAAGTGAAAAAAATATTAAACTTCATTCATCTCCCCAAAAGGCAAAAAAGAGAACATTAATAACTAAAAACAAATTCTATGCCTATGTTCCCATAAATACAAAATCATTCTGAGAGTCTTCTTTATGCAAATCAAGAATATTATTCAATGAGGGTATTAGTAGGCAATGAGAAAGCTTTTGTAAGCAATTTTTAACAAAAAAAATTTTACATCTTTACAATTTCTCAATTAATTGAAAGATTTAAGGAATACAAAATCTCATTATGTTTTTTTTTCTTTTTTGGTTCCTGAAAAAGCTTTTCATTTGGCAAAAACAAAACAGCACCTTATAGGATCAGCAAACTGTCTCTGATTCATAGATCCAAATTACTTAAGATTTCTTGGACAATATAACAATAAAATAACCTTTGTCAGTGACCTTCTGATAATAAACATCAGATCAGCCATGAAAGAGGGAGATATATACTTGACAGAGGTATTCAACACTAAGATAAAAGGGACATACCACAGTCTGGATGAATGAGAAATGTTTTTTTTAAATAGTGAAGTCATTTAGATGTTCCAATTTGTGGATGATATTGTATTAATTATATCAAGTCCCAGAATATTTTGGTGTCTCCTAGAAAACATCTGAAATCACTCAAAATAAATTGCTTATCTATGCAGGAAAAACCAAGTGGGTGAAAAATGTGTGCCACCAAAATTTTAACATGAATTTTGAAGGCCATCTATAGGACTTTTCCATGAGTACATATACCTGGGAATACAGTAGTATTGGACAATGCCTTAGGCCAAGATGTTAAAAAGAGGAGAATGGAGTAATTCCTTTCAGAAAATTGCAAAACTCTTTTCCTGAACCCAAGCTTCCCATTAAATCAAAATCTTATCTTATTCATGATTCTATAGCAGCAACCTATTGTATACCACTGCCTCCAAAATTTGGATATCATACAGAGGAAATTGCATCTCTGCATTGAAGGTATGTAAAGAACACACAAGCCAGGCATAAAGGATGTCATTGAAGAATTGTATTACAGAAATGTCATAAAATTGTAATGACCAGGGGCAGCTAGGTGGTGTAGTGAAGAGAGCATCAGCCCTGGAGTCAGGAGGACATAAGTTCAAATCCAGCCTCAGACACTTAACACACTTACTAGCCATGTGACATTGGGCAAGTCTCAACCCCAACTGCCCTGCCTTCTCCCCTCAAAAAAAAGCAAAAAAAAATTATAATGCCCAAACTTGGACCTAATGAAGAAATTTGAAGATGTCCAATTCTTCATTCATTACAGAAGTAGGACAATAAGACAGTGGAATGTTTATTTTTTCCCTCTTATTTTTTGTTAAAAGAGATGGCTCTCTAGGAGGAAAGTGGACATTGTCAACGTAGGTGATGTAAAAGAAAAAAAGGTATCAAAACTTTTTAAAGCAAACAGATAAAAGCTCTACAAAACAACAGTTCTTAACTTGAAGATGGGGCATAAAGAGATAATTGAAAACAAATATCTTGAAGAACAAAAATGTGACAAAGAAATCCTGAATACCATATTTCAAGAAATCGTACAGAAAAAAAATCCCTAGAAATTTGTGGATTCAGAATTCAAACCCCAAATCAAGAGAATATGCAGAAGACTAAATCCAGCAGAAAGAAGCCTCAAGTCTACCTCAATGAGAAACATTACAGCCAATTTTCAGAAACTGTAACATTAACAACCCAGAATTGTTTTGTGGGTATAAGAAATAAAAAAAAATTGAAGTATGATATTGAAAAGAGCAAAGGAGACCATTTGGCACTCAAGGGAAAAAAGATGAGACCGAGTCTAAATGTCAAAGGAAATAATTGAATTTTTCCTAAAAGGGAGGAATTAAAATTGTTCCTTCCAAGGACCCCCGGGTGAGCGTGGTATTATTCAGTATATAAAATGAGCCAACAAAAAAAAATTAAATACTTTCCAAGACTCTTCATGTGTCTAGGACTAGACAAAGAAATGAACATGGAATGTGGTAAAAGATGGCAATAATCAGGAGGAGAATATATATATATATATGTATATACAAAGTAAACTAACATTTCAAAGGGAAAAATATTATCTCCTCCCCCCATTACCTGCCATTATTTCTGTCCTCATCTGTGATTTCTTTGCTATAAGAAACTCCCAGGGAAGAAACTTTCTACCACAGCAGAATGAAAACCTTTTTCCCCCACAGTCTTAGAATGTTACCTGATAGTTCATATTATCTTAATTAACGTCTTTTCATGCTTCTTTGTATTTTTCATAGCATAGTAGTATTCCATCGTGGTAGCAAAGAATTGGAAACAAAGTAAATGCCCATCAGTTGGGGAATGGAAAAAATAATTATTGAGTACAGCAGCAGAAATGTTATGGGAGGAGAGAAAGGAAACCAAATTCTGTTGGCCATTATAGTGGCATAACTATTAAGTTCCCCTAATGGCAAAGGTAGTGAACTATGGGTGTGGAGCATTGCATATACTGTTAGACAACTGATTTGGTGGTGAGTTCTTCTTAATCCCCCCCCCCCTTAAACTTTTGCTCTTTCCTCTAAATATTTTGGTCTATATAGGGCCTTTCTTTCTACTTTGATCTCTTAAAGGTATATACCTAGTAGTGATATCTCAGAGTCAAAGGATGTCGATTCAAAACAAATGAATCTGTATTGATTTTTATATCACCTATATTTTCCAATATATTTCAATATATTTTCAACTGATTTCACTCTGTCATCTCTTATTATAAAGAAAAGAAGTTCAACAAAGGCAATCAACACATTGAAAAAGTCTGACATTATATGCTATTTTATGTACCCATTTTCCATATCTATAAACAAGGGAGAATTTAACATGTCCTAGTTCTTCTTTGGGGCCAAGCTTTAGTTTCACAACACTTCATTTCAGATATTTTTGTCTTCTTGTTTCCATTGACATTCATTGTAGTTATTCTAATATTATTTTCCTGGTTCTGCTTGCTTCATTTTGCATCATTTCGCATGTTTTCCCATGGTTCTCTGTATTCATCACATCCATCTTTTCTCATAGCATAATAACATTCCATTACATTCATGTAATTCATGTACCATACCTTGTTTGTTTCCATTTCTTTGCACTGCAAAAAGTGCTGTTCTAAATATTTCAGTATACATGGTCCCTTTCTTTTTTATCATTAATGTCCTTCATAGAATCACAGAGAGAGTTAGGATGGATCTTAGGGGCTATACATTTCAATACTCTCCCTTCATAGATAAAGACTGGGGTCAAGTGAGATTAATCGACAGTGTCTTACCCAAAGTCACATAGCCTGCAAGTGACTGATTTGAATCCAGGTTTTCCTAATTCCAAGTCCCACATTCCAGACATTTAACCATGTTGCTTCCTTGATATAAATCCTTAGCAGTGGAATCTCTGGGTCAAAAGAAAATAATATCTTAGTGATTTTTTTTTACACAATACAAAAAATGACAGTATTACGTCAATTTTTACATATTTAGTGCCATATCAGACACATTACTGAGGGGATACTTTTCTTTAGTACTTGACAAAATAATAATGAAATTCATTTGGGAGAACAAAAGACCTAGAATCTCAAAGGAGATAAAAAAAAGAAAGAAAGAATAAAGGGAGTAGCATATTAACAGACCTAAGTAGCTGCCCAAATGAGTAGCCCTTGGTAAACAAACCACAAATCAGTGTAACAAACTAAATTAGCAAGAAATTCAATTGATTGAGAAAAGTACCCCAGTGTTTTATCAAATCAACAACAGAAATTACATTGGAAGGGCTTTGTTTCTGATAGGAGCTGCTGGGAAAGTGGGAAAGCAGTTTGCCTTGAATTAGATTTAGAGCAATGGCTTGTACACAAGCTTGTATATAAGGTCAAAATTTCTACAAGACTTATTGATAAAAGATCACACCATTAGAAATTTAGAAAATATAGATATCTAGGACCTTTCTGAAGTATATCTGTGGGTATAATTCTGAATTAAACAAGGCATAAAGGAGATTATAGCAGATATATGAGATAATTATACTTACTTAAAATAAAAATATATTTTTCAAAAATAGATCAATGAAAATAGAAATGGATAATAAATATCTGATATCTGATAAATAAAATCTGATATCCAAAATATGTTGGATATTTGTACAAATATATAGTAACAGTGGCTTTTCTTTAATAGATTAGTGATCAAACCATAAGAATAAATAGTTTTTGAAAGAATTATAATCTACAAATGATTAATCGAAAGCATACTAAAATCACTTACAGACAGATAAATACAAATTAAAATGACTCTGACATTTCACTTTACACCATGAAAATTGGCAAAGATGACCAAAAATAAATGGGCTAACTAGTCTACGTTCCAGGCAGATAAGGCACTCTGGGTCGATCTTTGTGGTGGTCCCACTGCACTACATGTCTGTTTGGAATCATTCAAGAAAAGTGATCGATCTTTCCATACTTTTTGATCCAGCAATCTCCCTACAGGGCATATATCTCCAGGAAGTCAGAGACGGAAACAGAAGTCTAATATGAGCTAAAATATTCATAGATGCTCTCTTTGTGTTAGAGAATTGGAAACAAAGTAGGTACCCATTGATTGAGAAATAGCTTTTAAAATCTATTATATAGATGTAATGTTATTGTACTATAAAAATTGATGAATAGGAGGAATTTGGGGAAGCATTGAGAAGGTTTGTATGAGCCAAACCAGAGTAAGAAAAATAGAACCAAGGGACCAATATAAAAATGACCACAACACTGTAAATTACAAGATCACTAAAAGAAAGATGAAACCCATAAAAGTCTTGGAGAATCAGAGAAGAATGATGCTGACATTGTCAGATGCCACCACAAGTATCCTGTTTCATCAGTGTTCCTTGTCATAAGGAAAGGTCCCACCTGGAGGGAATAGGGGAAGAAATTACTGATGTAAAGACAAGAGGCACCAATAAAATATTTTTCACTACCACCCCCAAAAAAATGAACCAAGGGTTTTAATTAACTTCACATTCAACGCGGCAGGCAAAAAGTTAATGAAATCTCAGGATGCTTTGAGATGAGTAGTTTCCAGGAATAGAGAAATGATGAACCCACTGTACCCAGCCTTCAGACCTCGTCTAGAATTTTTGTGTTCTGTTCTTTTTTTTTTTTTAAGCAATCGGGGTTAAGTAACTTGCTCAAGATTACACGGCCAGTTATTTCTGGGTGTGGTGCTGAGTATCTGAGCCCGGATTTGATCCAGGTCATCCCAACACTGGAGCCGGTGCTCTTACTCGCTGAGCCACCTGGCCGCCCCATTGTGTTCTGTTCTTGATGAAGCAGTTTGAAAAGGACATTGATGAGGGACCAGGATGGTGAAGGGCCATGCTCCCTGTCATGTAAAACTCAGTTAAAGGGATTGCATGTATGTGTCCTAGAGAAGACTCACAGAGACAGGACAGCTGCCTTCTAGTATTTGAAGGGCTGTTTTTTATTTGTTTTGTTGGTTTAGTTTGGTTTGCTTTTTTACTACTAGACAAAATAATAATGAAACTCTTTGGGAGAAGAGATTATGGTTGTTCTCTTTTGCCCCCAAATTGGAGCAATGGATAGAAGTTGCAAAAAAGGTGAACTTAGGCTGGATGTTGGGAAATGCTTTGTAACAAAGCTTCCCTGAAGTGAAGTGAGCTGCCTTGAGATGACTAGGTGGCATAATGGTTAGTGCTGCTCTGACCTAGAGTCAGGAAGACTCAATTCAAATATGGCCTTGGACACTTAGCTGTATAGTCTGAGTAACTCACTTGACCTCTGTCTGCCTCCGTTTCTTTAACTATAGAATGGAAACTGTGATAGGTTAAGTAACTTGCCTAGGGTCACACAATAAGTGTCTAACACTGCATTTAAACACCAGTCTTGATACCAAACACAAGGCTCTATCTTCTGCACCACCTAGATACCTTAATATTGGAATAAACTTCGAATGTCTAACTTCCTACAGTCACTTAGTTTTGCCTTTATATGTGTGAGCATATTTGAGGCCCTTCTGGGCTTGGAATCAAGTGAGACCTAGATTTGAATGTTCCCTTTGAAACTTACTGCCCTTTAGCCAAAAGTTAACCTCTTCAGTTTGAAAAATAGAAGAACTCAGGCCAGGATATTTAACCTCTGGGAGCCCATTCCTTCATCTGTAAAAGGGGCATCTTAGTAACATGTAGCATGGACCTCACAGGATTGTTATAAGAATCAAATGAGATAATGTATGTGACATTAAAGGTGCTCTGAGATCTTGTCTGAGTTAGAAGCTTCACCTCTAGATATTCAAGCTAAAATTGATGTCCTTGAATAGGGCTTAGGGAGGTGCCTTAGCTTTGTAGAATTTTGTCCAATGGAGGAATCAAAACCATTTCAGTGGCTTGTAACAGGTAGGTGTCACATGCTAGATACATGTGTGTGCATGTGACACACCCACGCACTCATGTATGCGTTGGGAGATAGGACACAGACTATTTTGGCAGAATCACCCACACCCCATGTCTTTGTTTCTTCAGTGTTCAGTAACTTGTGGGGAAGGAACGGAGACGAGACAAGTCATCTGCAAGACTGGAGACCAATGTAATGGCGAAAAACCCCTCTCAGTGAGAGTCTGTAAGCTTGCTGCTTGTAACGGTAAGTGGAACATTAAAATATGTTATTGCATTGGTAAGGGTTAGTTTAGAGCCTAAATAAAAATTTCCATTCAGCATAAGGGCTAGGGTTTTTATTAGCTTACTGGCACCAATCACATGGTAATACTCTATCAAAATCAGTCTGATAAGTTTATGTGCAAGGTTTACCTCTTAGCCAATGTCCTATAGGAGTCAATGAGCATAGATGCCAAAGAGTGACATCATCCATGCTTGATGGTGGCCTTGTAGGTTCATGTCATCTATTTTTAATTTAGTCTGGTCTTGTTGTGCTGTGGGGCCTTCTGTTCAATGTACTGTCTGAATGTCGAGAACACTGTGGAAGGCTACTACAATCTGTGTACCATGTTCCAGATTTGTAAATCTGCCAATGAAATTGATGGTGGGACTAGTAAAGATGCCTATGAATCCCTTTAAATAGCAATACTGCCCTGCATCTGCTTCCAGTTTTACTGCATTGGATTTGCATCCCACTGGTGGGAAAGTCAGCAACAAGTCACCCACTGATACTACTATGCAAGGAATAAGAGTTAGGAGCTAGCCAGTCCATACACCCATTTCTCAATCTCTCCAGTACTGAAGAAGGCTGAACTGTATTGTTCCCAAAGAGAAAGGATCATAGCCTCAAGTCTTTAAAGGACCTCTGAGGCCATCTGCTTCAGTCCCCTTGTCCAACAGAAGAAGGAGCTGAGACCAAATTAAGTAACTTGACCAAGGGCACAAAGTAATTATCAGAGTAATTAGAAAGTAATTATCAGAGCTCAGATTTCAACTCAGGCTCTCTGATTCCCAAGCCAGTGTTCTTTTCTCTCTTGTTGTCTCATTGTTTCAGTCATAGCCAACTCTTCATGACCCCATTTGGAGTTTTCTTGACAAAGATACTGAAGTGGTTCATCATTTTCTTCTCTAGCTCATATGACAGATGAGGAAACTGAGGCAAACAGGGTTAAGTGATTTGCCCAGGGTCACAGAGCTAGTAAGTGTCTGAAGTTGGATTTCAACTCAGGAAGATGAGTCTTCCTGACTTTGGGCCTGGTGGTCTATTCACCACATCACCTTATTGCCCCTCTGTCTACTATGCTATGCTACAAAAGTACCATTTTAATTGTGGCATCTTAACTTTCTGATCTGCTCTAATTCTCCTCAGGTAGATAAGTATGAACTACGTACCCCTATAGGTTTCTTTTTGAGAATATTCTCTCTAGACAATCCTTTTCCTTCACCCTCAGAGGTTCCTTACACTAAATATCTATTGTATCCTACCTTGAACATCATTACATTCTCCACAGGCTTTCAGACTTTGAACCAGAAGGAATCTTACATGACCGTGCCCATTATTTTAAAGATGTCTTTGTAGTATCTTTATAGGTTACCAAAGAGCTCACAAATCGGCAGAAACAAAATTAACTGGAAAAAATCTGGTGCTAAGAGATTACCTTATTTAAAAGTGTGGTCAAAATAATTTTATTCAGTTCAGTTCAGTTCAACTAATACCTACTTTGTGGCAGTCTTGCTTCTGCTGGATGTGAGGGAATATAATGGCAAAAAAAAAGATTTTAAAACTTCCTCCAAGCAGCTCTCCTTCTAGTTGGAGAAGAGGGGGTACAATATGTACACAAGTGATAAATGCAGAATATGTAATAAAGATGTCTATATAAAACTCAGTGAAGGCAGCTAGGTGGTTTCGTGGATAGAGCTTGAGGCCTGAAGTCAGGAAGATTCCTGAGTTCAAATCCAACTTCAGATACTTCCTAGCTGTGTGACGCTAGGAAAGTCACTCAGCCCTGTTTGCCTCAGTTTCTTCATCTGTAAAATGAGCCGGAGAAGGAAATGACAAACCACTCCAGTGCCTTTGCTAAGAAAATGCCAAATGGCATCACACAGAGTCAGACATCACTGAAACCACTAGACAGCAACATACAACTTGAGAACATTCATATGCTCATCTCACAGCAGACACCTACCATTGAATTGAATTGAATTAAAAATTGAATTGAGAGGTCTTTTAATCAAGATGATGTTTTGAATAACTTTCAGTTGCTTCTTAACTATATTTCCTTATCTATTTAATTTTATTTGTGTCATTTGTAGTTGTTTTTATAGATCAAGCTGCTAGAAATGCATTTATGTCCACCCTCCGGCTGTACCTTTGGGTAGACTATATGCCTTCTTGCCAAGTTGGCTGTAAAATGGATCCTGTTTCTCCCCAAAGTTCTGTTATATAATGAGCCACATATTGCTATTGTGGAGCTGAGAACTGAGGGAGTCAAGATAGAGCTTAAGCCTGGTACTTATTAAGCACCAACACGAGCTATGTCTATGGGAAGCTGTTAAGCATTAAATACTCATCTCTCTGAATTGGTTCATAAATTCTCATGTATCACAATGTGGATAGTTCTTAGCATTGCTAGACTCACTTAGATCCTTTTCAGTATTTACCGAGACTCTGTGTCCTTTTCTGTTTTGTGTACAGATGAGCCATGCTTGGGAGACAAGTCGATCTTTTGTCAGATGGAGGTCCTGGCACGGTATTGTTCCATCCCAGGCTATAACAAGCTCTGCTGTGAGTCTTGCGGCAAGCGTGGTAGTACGCTTGCTCCCCCGTACCTTACAGATGCTGCTGAAACCGGTGATGGTGCAATTTATCACCCCAGTGACTTCCCTGGATCCTTAGTAATGCCAACACCTCTGACACCTCATCGGGTGGGGCCGACAGCCAAGAAGAAATCTCTGAGTAGGATGCCCTCCGCTGACGAGAACTTACGTCTATATCCAGACAATAATCCTAATGGTGCTAACATACCCCAGAGGAGAGCTCCCCAGGCAGAGAGCAAGACCTTGAGACCTGACCAAGTACCACCCCCACCTTCCACCAGGGCTCACCGTTCTGATTCCTCTTCTCAGATGGCATCTCCTCCCCTGGCAATAAATGTTTCCTCAGGTGCGTTACTTCCAGTGAGAACCTCAAGGAAGAATGAGAAGGCAGCTGACAAGAGACACCCTTTAAGACCATCCACTGTGGAAAGATGAGAAAGCTAATTTTGAAAGGGTAGAAACCATAGGAAATTCTGGACACCCCATGGTGCATGTTGCTTTTGTTGAAAGCAGAACTCTCAACAGGTCATCAACTCATTCATTTGACGTGTAAATGGAAAAGCAAAAAGTGCTGGTTCACTTTCTAACTGCTTTCATTCTCCATTGTCTGATTAGCTTGAATTCATTGGAAGAAAGCACCAAAGATTATTAGCAGAAGTGAAAGTGAGTTGCTGAGTGTATCGGCCTTTCCCTTATGCAGAAAAGGCTGGAACCCATTTTGCACATCAGCTGATTTTTTATTTTTTAAAAAATCACATGTAAAAAGATAAACCAGAGGTATGAAATGTTTACATGTCCACAAAATATTTTGGAAATGGAACAAGAGAATCCATAAGACTTGTATTCCTATTTATCTATATAACAGATATTATATGAGCAAATTTGCAGCTGTTGTGTAAATACTGTATATTGCAAAATCAGTATTATTTTAAGAGAAATGTTCTCAAACCATTGTTTACTCTATTACATTTCTAAATATTCTAGGTGCCAGCCATTGCGTACTGACTGCCTTACTGACATTCCATGATTAAAGCAACCCATGACATAGGGGATCTCCAGTTTGATATGACTTGGAGAGAACTGGATTTGGTTGGGTCAACAATATGATGCTTAAAAAAAACCATGAGATATACAAATCCCAGTCCAAAATATCATTGAAAGTCTATGGACAGTCACAGGCAATAGAGAAAGCTATTGAATGTGGATGTTCCTGTGTGTAAATCAAGCAGAGCTTAACCATCTTGGTCTCAACAAGCACTCTATGAATTTGGGTAACCATGTCTCTTTTCCTTTCTCATGCTTTTCCCAGGAAATCTAAATAGCATATGTTCTGAGGTACAGAGAGTAGTCATCTGGGTACTTGATAAACTGTGACATTCACAAGGGAAGAGGCATTTAGGAAAACTTGTTTGATCGCTGAAAGTCGAGAGAAGTATCACTAATCCAAAAGAGGCATTTGTGTCCATTGCCAAGAGCATGTGACAAAAGCAGGGCTTGGGAGAGAGAGGAAATTTGAGGAAACTTCAGTTACAAGATGAAATGGAGATGTGTATTCAGAACAGTTTGCAATGGCGCTCACCACCATTCATCTAAGTGCAAACCCAAAAGCACATGAATAATTTGTGTCCGTCATCACCTTTCCTACCAGAAAGTCAACCACACTAGCAAGCATATGTAAAGTACGTGTATATAGAATTCAGAACTGAAGATATTTATTAAAAGTTGATGTTTTTCTTGATAGTATTTTTATGTAATAAATATTTACACTAATAGCAGTGACATTGTGGTAAAAATAGAGAGATCTAATTAGAGACATATGTTATACTGTATACCTAGAACAGAAATTTAAGCTAACTAAACTACTGTAGTTGAATCCTTGTACTCCATTTGAGAAAAAATCTGATGGTGACGACAAACATCTTACATTTTTAAAGTTATTTGATCAAATTCTGATGAGAGTCACCTTCAAAAAAAGAAAAACCTGTCAACCCAAAAAATGCTTCATCCTGTGACATCCTAAGATGAAAAAAAAAAACACAGTTCAGTGAAACGGTGAATTCATAGCATCAAATGGAGCTATGACCGAGATCATGGTTGAATGAGTTGCATTTTGGAAAATAAGAGAGAGAATGGAAAATTTAAGACCTGAGATTTTCCAGAACAGCTGGTTGAGTAAATCCATGCCCCATCCATCTGTGTGGGTATAGCTAATGGAAAGTTGAATGTAGCTTCTTTAATACCAGAAAGTCAGAGATGTGAAACACGGTGCTCATGGTGCTTTTTGTCATGTGGACTTTGTAAGCTAGCCCACTCAGCATTAACTCAGTACCTCTCACAAACTGCTGCTGTTTTATGCAAGCCATTTGAAGGTCAAAGTAATTTAGTGAGCTGTAGATTTTTTTGTAAAGATCGTCCCTGAGCCTCAAACAGACCAATAAGATGTTTATTTTTTCCTCATGCTGGTCCAGAAACACAACTCTCTCTATGTTGCCGAGGTGTCAACATTTGTCTATATACACAGGGGCATATGCAGGTCTATGTGGGCATACATGCACCTCCAATAAAGATGTACATATTTCCTTTCCAGATCTTTGGACTTTCTTTTGTACCAAGCTCAAATTTCTTGTTCATAGAAGTGTACACTACTGATGCTATTTGTTGTATTGGGGAGCATGTAGCAATAAAAGTGTTAACAAAAGCCATTTCTTTCTGGATTGAGTTAGACTTTTTTTTACCTTAAATTTTAAATTATTATTTTTTAAAAGGACGTGGACAGTTTTCCAGTCATGTCTGACTCTTCATGATCCCATTTGGGGTTTCTCGGCAAAGATACTGCAATTGTTTACCATTTCCTTCTCCAGCTCATTTTACGGATGAGGAAACTGAAACAAACAGGGTGAAGTGATTTGCCCAGGGTCAGGCTACTAGTATCTGAAGCCTGATTTCAATTCACAAAGATGTCTTCCTGATTCCAAGCCAGTGCTCTATCCACTGTACCAAGCATTTATTTTCTTTCCCTCCCTCTAACTGATAAAAGGAAACAGGAAATAAGTCTCTTGAAACACATTTGCAAACACTATATATCTGATTAGATTTTAATCTTCACGTTCCACAAGTGAATTTATAGCAGTTTAACTTTTCTTCCTGCAAAGTGGCTACCAAGTCACCTACTACTCAGGCCTTTTTAAAAGCAACTAAAATAAGCAAGATTATAATGGCTCTTATAAGGACTTTGTACTTACAAAGTACTTTCACATATGTTAATCGTTTTTACTGATGAGGAAACTTACAGGTTAAATGACTTACTCAAGGCCACACAACCAGCAAATGGCAATTACACTAGAATTTAGGACTCAGCACTCCACATCCTCCCACATCTTACATGAAGTTAGATTATTTCTCTAACTTTTGCCTCCTGAATAAGTATAACTACTGTATAGCCAAATTGCCCTGACTGTGGCCTACTAAGTGAGCCCAGATTCCCATATCCTGTTATATTTAACCAGTCTCATACTATACCTCCCATCCCATCCAGTCATTCAGTATACACCATATTGCCATCCATTCCATTGTTTACCTAATAACAATAGCTAGCATTTATAGTATTTTAATGTTTGCCAAGTCCTTTGCAAATATATTATTTTACCCTTGCAGCAACCATAGAAGGTTGGTGCTAAAATCATCTCTATTTTACAGGAGAGGAAACTGAGGCAGTCAGAGGTTGTGACATGGCTAGGATCACAGCTATTCAGTGATTGAAATCATATTTGAACTTGGGTCTTTCTGACTGTAGGTCTCCTACTCTATTATATCTCCCAGCTACTATATGCCATCCTTTCCTCTCTCTTACTTTATGCCCTTTTCTCTAGAAATTGTAATCAAATAAATTCTACTATTGCTTCTGAAAAAGTGAGAGATTTCAACTTCCCTCTCACTCAACTCTTCCCAAGCCAAAACTTCCTTGCCCTCCACTCCTCAATATGTGTTGTCTCCCTCTATTAGAAGATAGAGTCCTTGAAATCAGGGACTGCCTCCTTTTTGTATTTTCATTTTCAGGTTTTAGCACAGTGTTTCACATATAGAAAGCCCTTAAGAAATGCTTTTCATGAATTCATTTGTTCTTTCATTCATTCAAGTAATTCAGTGATTTTTTTCCTTTATGGAAGGGGGAAGGCAGGGCAGTTGGGGTTGTAACTTGCCCAAGGTCACATGGCTAGTTTTGTGTTGAGTGTCTGAGGCCAAATTTGAACTCAGGTCCTCCTGACTCCAGGGCCGGTGCTCTATTCAATGCGCCACCTAGCTGCCCGCAATTTAGTGATTTTTTTTTTAAAGAAAACTCAGAATTGGGGCAAGAGTTAATAATCTTATTGAGAAATCCAGAAGATAGCAGAAAGAGAAGTAGGAAGAATAGATGAAAGAATATTAGAATTCCTTGTTGCAGGTTCAAGAATGGTTAACCTTGGTCCTATGTCCACCTATGAAGAATTAGAGCAAAGCAGTCCATTGGCTTTCAAACTAGCAGTGGGCTGCCATTGCTAGGAGAAGGAGCAGAATCACAGGCCCATGCAGCTAAGGAATGAAAGGGCAAGTAGATCTCCCATCATCCAACTGTATTTCTAACTCCTAGGTTTCATCTACCTAAGGACAAAATAGCCATTGCCAAAACGGTAAAAGAGGATTCACAGTCTCACAGGACATTTTTGTTGTTCATTTCAGTCACATCCAACTCTGGGACCCCATTTGGGGTTTTCTTGGCAAAGATAACGCGATGGTTTGCCATTTCCTTCACCAGGTCATTTCAAAAATGAGGAATCAGGCAAACATGGTGAAATGACTTGCCCAGCATCTTGCTGCTAGTGAGAATCTGAGGCCAGATTCAAATTCAGGTTCTCCTGACTCCAGGGCCAGCCCTCTATTCACTGTTGTTTAGTCTTGTCCAAATCATGACCCCACTTGGGGTTTTCTTGGCAAACATACTGGAGTAGATCGCCACTTACTTTTCCAGCTTATTTTACAGATGAGGAAAATGAGGCAAATGAGGTTAAGTTATTTGTACATAAATGAGGCTGGATTTGAACTCAGGAAGATTAGTCTTCCTGATTCCAAGCCCAGTGCTCTGTATACTGCGCCACCTAGCTGCCCCCTGGACGTAAGTACGCTCTCATCATTCTCCAAAGCTCTAAGACAGTAAGAAAATAAAAATCGTAATGACAATTTTAAATAACTCTCACAGCACAGGCAGCAATTTCCTCGGGACAATGATGTCCATAGGCAGTGATTCCTTAGCCACTTAAATAATGGAATACAGCCAGTGGCCATTTTCTGGATTTGTAATTGTCGAAGCTAAAAAGAAACAGCCTTTTAAAATCTAATGACAAAGTTAACTTAAAATCTTTAATCACATAAACTGCACAGTGAAGATAAATTGGATAGGGAGACAAACAGATACCAATCTTTGCTAAGTGGGTGTCAGTGGAGACTCACATAGAAATGCCAATACCCTCACCAGTGAAAGGAACAAAACCAAATTTCTTTGTAGAAGTAGCTATGAACAGTAAAGGAGAAAGGGAGTGTGGGAAACGGTCAACATGCTAGAATGCAGAAGAGGGTCTATCACCTGCAAGCTCTTCATCAGGACATGTACCACTCTAATCACCTCTAGGGGCTCCCACACAACACAGGAGTTCACATAGGGAAATCCAGAGTCCTGAGAAAGACAAGAAAGGGAAGGTTGAGACTGAAGTTGGGGGATGGAGCACAGGCTGCCTTTGGGTCAATTATAAGCACTCCTTAACACTCTCTCTGTCTCTGTCTCTGTCTCTCTCCTGTCTATCAATCTATCAGTCAGCCTATCATCTATCTATCCATCCATCCATCTATCTATCTATCTATCTATCTATCTATCTATCTATCTATCTATC
>NW_027185655.1:3891778-3906852 GCF_028583685.1 Petaurus breviceps papuanus | reverse complement strand
CTATCTATCTATCTATCTATCTATCTATCTATCTATCTATCTATCTAATCTATCTAATCTCCTCTCCATGAAGCCAGTCTTGGCCCCTTCCTAGTGTCCTTCTTTCTTCCCTATTATACATTGCAGTTTACTACTTTCTAGCCATCCTGTAATATACTGCCTATTGACTCCCCTAATAGAATGTAGCTAAGTAGAGATTTAATAGAATCTTAATAGAAATCAGACAAAGACAAACATGTAAGTTGTAGATTATGTGTTGTCAGGAATATATCAGTACCCTTGGATCAAATGAGATTAAGCCAGGGCCAGGGCCCTAAGAGGCAAGCAACAAGAAAAGGGAACCCAGGCAAGTGTTGTCTGCCCTCATACAGAATGATGAAAGGGGCCACAGGTCTCAGACCTCTAAAGTTCTCATGCCTGTGCTGGGAAGGGGGCACCAGCGGTTCAAAACTAGGGTGCCACCTGGTGACGTATATGGAGATTGCACTCTTTCCAGTCCCAAGTCTCTTAGAGATGGGGTAAAAGAAGTGCTTCTATGGAGAGGGCATCCCTCCTTTACATCATTATGGTGATCCTAGGATTAGAGGTGTAGAGATGAAAGGTACCTTGGAGTGACACAACTGTTGCTAACAGTTACAAATTGTTTCTTTCTGGAAAGCACTAAGAAGCAGTGTTATAGAATAACAACAAAATGAGCTTTGTAATCAGAAGATCTGAGTGCAAATCCTGCCTCAGAGTCACTTGCTACCCATGTGATCTTGGAAAAATCATTTATTCCCTCAGAGTCTCCTTTTCATCATCTGAAAAGTGAAAGTGTTGGATTCTGTGTTCTCTGAGGTCCTTCCGCCTTCAAACCTGTAACTATGAACTGTGCATGTAATCTAGGGAGAAACACACGACCCTATTATATTGCCAGACACTTTGCTAAGTACTGAAGATACTAAAGTAGAGACAAAAACATCTCCGTGCTTTAAGACACTCACATTCTCATTGGGGAGAAAACAGATGTAATTTAGAACATATATGGATATACCTTCTCTTGTCCAGTTATTTCAGGCGTGTCCAAGTCAAGGTTTTCTTGGCAAAGATACTGGAGTGGTTTGCCATTTCCTTCTCCAGTACATTTTACAGATGAGGAAACTGAGGCATAAAGAGATAAGTGCCATGCCCAGGGTCATACAGATAGTAAGTGTCTGAGGTCAGATTTGAATTCAGGTTTATGAGTCTCCCTGGCTTCAGGCCCAGAACTCTATCCACTGCACCACCTAGTTGCCCTGTAACTTCTCTTACCATTTTCCAATACACATATACTACTCCTGGGGTGGGGGTGGGAGGGGGATTTGGAATGTGCCTTGCTTCTTTTGACACCATCACTCAATCTCCTTTCTTCTTTTGAAGTTCACACAGTCAACCTTCCCCAAGACTCTGTCCTGAGACCTCTTTTCTTCTCCCTCTCTTGGTAACATCATCAGCTCCCATGGGTTTAACTATCATCTCTATGCAGATGATTTAGAGATTCTCTCTCTCTCTCTCTCTCTCTCTCTCTCTCTCTCTCTCTCTCTCTCTCTCTCTCTCTCTCTCCTGTCTCTTCAACCTTAGTCTCTCTTTTGAATTTCAGTCTCATATCAACAATTGCTTATTGAACATTTCAAACTCATTGTCCCAGTGACATCTCAGACTCAAAATGTGCAAAGCAAAAAGTCACAATCTTTCACCCCAAATCAAGTCTTCACCTGAATGTTCCTATTCCTATACCATCATATTTCCACTCACTCATATTTGAATCTTGGCATCATCTCTTATTCATTCTTCCTCACCCTGCAAATGAATTCAGTTGCCAAATCTCTCCTTTTTTATAACCTCCCTTATTCACACCATCATCATTTCTCACCTGGATTATTTCAATAGCCTCCTTATTGGTCTCCCTTCCTCAAGACTCTCCCCACTCCAGTTCATCTTACACCCTACTACCAATGGCATTTTTCTTTTCTTTTTTGCTTTTTTTTGAGGGCAATTGAGGTTAAGTGACTTGCCCGAGGTTACATGGCTAGTTTTTGTGTTGTGTCTGAGCTGCATTTGAACTCAGGTCCTCCTGACTCCAGGGCTGGTGCTCTATTTACTGTGCCACTAGCCGCCCCTCAATGGCATTTTCCTGAAGTTCAAATCTGACTATGTCACTTCCTTATTCGATCAACTCTAATGATCCCCTAATGTGTCTACGATAAAATACGAGCATTTCTGTTTAGCTTATAAAGCCCTTTACAACATAACTAGCCTCAAACTATCTTTCTACATCCATTGAACAATACTCATCCTCCCTAACCTACCAATCCAACCAGATGTGCCTGCTCTCCATTCCTCACACATACAGCACTGTTTTCTGTCTCTGTGACTGGGGACTTTTTTACCTTCTAAATTCCATTAGTCTCTTTGCCTACTGGACACCTTCAGTGTATGTTTCACTGACTGAACAATTCTAAAATCAAGTCTTAAAACAAGATCAAAGATCATTTCCCCCAAAATTATCAACTCTCCCTAGCCTTAATATTACTAAGAGAATGCTATCTGCCAGACTCATTCCTTGAGGTCAGATTTTACCTCCTGTTTCCCTTTGGTCCAGTTTATTATTAAGTTTTAATTCTTCCTACACGATATTTCTAAGACATGACCCTCTGCAATGTGACAGTCTTTTCTCTCTCTCTGTCTCCTCCTCCTCCTCCTTCTCTCCTTTTCTTCCCCTCCTCCTCCTCCCTCCTTCTCCTTCATTTCTTCTTCCCTCCTTCCTCCTCCTCTTCTTCTTCCTTCCTTCATCCTCTTCCTCCTCTTCTTCTTCCTCTTCCTCTTCTTCATCTCTCCCTCTCCCCCTTTTTCTCTCTCCCCTCTTATTTTCTCTCCTCTCGTCTTCTATATATCTTCTCCTGTCTCTTTTAAACCCATCCAGTCATGAGAATTATGTTCCATAAGCACTCTTCTGATGACATCACTATTTATCTGGTAGGCATGTCTTTATGTTAGGGCAGTTAGGAAAACAGTAGACAGAGACCTGGATCTGGAATCCATAATGCCTGAGTCTTTCCAAAGAAGCATATGGCATAGGGGACACCTAAGAATAGAGTTCATGTACAATGATCATGAACCCCAATTTGCTGTGTAGAGGAGGGAGAATTTTGAGTTCCTAAACAGTATGATATTCTAATCCCCTAATAATCCCCCTTTAAGCCAGATGATGGAGGTTTCCTGGGCAGGGCCAACTTTCTGAGAGAAGCAGGAAGCACTGCACCTGATTGTTTTTTAACCAACACTGTAATTATATAAATACAATTCGACTATAGTATGAACCTCATTAATGAGAATATAATGATTCCAGAAAACATTTTTCCTTGTGGAAAACTTTATTTTATTATTCTATCTGAAATAAGATACTTAGCAAAGGAATGGGAAAACATTTATTAAGCCCAATGACTGCATGCCAAGTACGATGCTAAGTGTATAAATAGAAAACAAGGCAGTCCTTGCTCTCTAGGAGCTTACATTCTAAGTAGGGGAGACAGCACATATAGTAGGAAGGTAGGTTCAGCTGCAGGTCAGATGTAAAGTCCCAGTGGTCCTTAAGGTATAGTATCAGGGTCTATGATAAGGCCCAAGAGTCCTTAGGATGTAATGGCAGGCCATTTGGCAATGCATAGGAGTTTGTCGGGCTTAGCAGCAGATGGTAAGCCCCAGTGGTCCACCATCTTACTGGAACAAGTATTATCTGTAATTCTGGGCTTGTTTAAGCACTCTGATTGGACATGTCTCACCAAGAGTTGGAAGGTAATAATAGGCCTGAGTGCCTGAGTAGAAAATGATTCAGGGTTATTTGGAGCAGGAGTGAAAATGGTAGATGGAGATGTATCTTCCATAACATTCATATACCATAACTTGTTCAATCATTTTCCAATCAATGGACGTCCCTTCAGTACTAAGCAATGGAGCCTAGGGCAGGGCAAGGGAAGGCCTCCAATTCCTTAGAGTCTATACTTATTTGATCCCAGGACTATCTGTTAGGATAAAGAATAATGTGAATTTTTCCTCTAAAAAATACACTTTCATGAAATTCAACTTAATTTAATTAAAAATAAAAAGAAATATTTATTGGACACTTAATATGGGCAAAGCAACATGGTAGGTCCTGAGGTTTCAAAAAACAAAACAAAATATTCTCTACCCTCAAGGGGATTACTATCTAGTGAGGAGCACTTTCTGAGCTAGGCCTGAATCATACCAGGCTTGGAATGAAATAAAATGCTTATAGACCACCTAGCTTTTAACAACAACAACAAAAAAGATTTACTTAACCATGACATGGAAAGGATATTTGTCAATCATTCAGTTTCTTATGGACTCAGACCTAGGGCTACCTCCACATTTGCTATGGCAGTGTGTCCAGCCAGAAGGGTGTGTCAAGCCTGAAGATCATTTGACCCCTTTGTGCTTGTCTTTTGTACACATTGATGGTTTGAATCTTATTTTCCTGAACCAACTAAGTCTTTTTTTTTTTAAGCAATTGGGGTTAAGTAACTTGCTCAAGGTTACATGGCCAGTTATTTCTGGGTGTGGTGCTGAGTGTCTGAGCCCGGGATTTGATCTCCAGGTCGTCCCAACACTGGAGCTGGTGCTCTTACTCGCTGAGCCACCTGGCCACCCCTAAGCAATTGGGGTTAAGTAACTTGCTCAAGGTTACATGGCCAGGTGTTTCTGGGTGGTTGCTAAGTGTCTGAGCCCGGGATTCGATCTCCAGGTCTATCTGAACACTGGAGCTGGTGCTCTTACTCGCTGTGCTACCTGGCCGCCCCCAATTAAGTCTTGAGAATTATTTCACTGACTTTTAGGCAAAACCTAATCTAGTCTGTGTGAACCAGATGTAGCCCCTATCACAAAGTTCCTCCATTCCAACACAGGCAACTTTTTAGGCAAATATGAGGTTAGCAGGATAATTATTCAGCACATGCTCTATAAACTGACTCCTACATATTCATCCCCATGCATACTCCATGAGGAGCTGGGAGGAATTAAAAGAGAAAATGTTTGTTAAAGAGTGTTGATCTATGAGGATTTCTACTTTGCTCCTTTCTGGTTGAAGGTTAAGTGAGGCAGTAGTAGACCACCTCATTTTCCACAATCCCACCGAAAATTCTTTAATTCTTTGTCTATCTATCTATCTATCTATCTATCTATCTATCTATCTATCTATCTATCTATCTATCTATCATCTATCTATCTACCTATCTATGTATCTATCTATCACATACTCATACACTCACACCAGGGAGTGTTTCAAGATGTGCAATTCTTAAAATAATTAAACTCCACCAATTGGAGTCCAAACCCATGAAAAAGGAAACATATCTAGCTGTGTAACAGCAGTCTCTGTAACACTTTTATGCAAATTCTTTTAGAGTGCCCTTTTTGCTGGAGGAATTTCCCAGGTCTTCCATGGTGAATTCCTGCTTGGTCTTGGGCTCGGGACTTGAAGCTCTCCACAAAGTAGCTTTTTTTCCGGGGGGGTTCTGAAATGAAGGGTCCTGTGTCAGTTGGGTAGACATGGCTATGGCAACATTATTCTTAGCCCTTTGTGGGTAGGCTTCCTCCACCCTCCTCTGGCAGATCTGGACCCGAAGAGCATCCTGGAAACCACCTCGAAATTTCTTATTGAAAAAGCCATAGATGATAGGGTTCACACTGCTGTTGCAGAAGGCCAGCCAATGTGCAAAAGGGTAGACGTAAATGTTGATGACCTGCATCTGGTATTCAGAGAGATTGCTGTAGTCAGAGAGCATCATCAAAGTCCAGAGGGGTAGCCAGGATAACATAAAGAGAAAAGCCACAATCAGAAGCATCTTGATGACTCTCTGTTTCTTCCTACACGCCATATGACTCTTCTCCTGGGTCTGCTTGACCCTGAAAGGCCTTGCAGTCCTAGAGAGTGAAATCCCAATTCTGCCATACATGAGAACTATGATGAACAGAGGGACCAGGTAGATGTTGGCAAATAACACAGTGGTGTAGATTTTCCTCATTTCCTGGTTTGGCCAGTCCTCCCGGCACCAGTAGAGAGGGCTACTTTCATTTGGGGAACTGAGCCTTGCTCGGTAATATTTTTCTTCTTGTACATGTAGCATGACTGCAGATGGCGAGATGATGGTGAAGGCGAGGGCCCAGATGATCACGATGATTCCTAACGCAGCCTGCATGGTGAGCTTTGGCTTGAATGGGTACACGATGCATCGAAACCTGCAATGAAAGGGAAGGTTCAGAGACCATTTACTTTGTAATGACAAACCTGATCATCAGCTAAATTGAATAAAAATAGTTGTGTCCAGAAAAAAGCACCATAAAATGTATTTAACTAATTTCTTTTTAAAAAGTGCTTTAAGAGCAATCAGGCAGTGGCAATAAGGGAAAACAGCACTAAACATGGAAAGACCTTGAAGAAGGCTATTTTAGTTTTAAGGAGAATTGATCAAGTGTCTGTGATCAGTTATACATATGGATATTGATATATCTGCATATGTTAATGCAAACCACGTTTGCAGCCCCGTCTGGAAATGTTTTCCAAGGGCTCTCCCCATTGGCTGAGAGAGTGTTGATAAGATATTGCCTGCCTGAGGGAGAGAATTGGAGCTAGCAATCTGGAGAAGAGAGATGCTCTTCATTTCTTCTTTGAGAGAGTCTCTAGTGGTTTTTGACTCTCTTCAGGATGATTCCAAGAAGGAGAAATAGAAAGACTCCCTTGGGAACATGTAGGAGAAGCCACCTTTTTAATGAATTCCTGACTTCTAGCTTGCCTCTGAGAGACTTTGGGGTAAGCGAGTCTCATTCAGAATGCTCTAGGATTCAGTGGAGACCCAAGTTAGATCAATACACAGACATACAAGTCATTGGTTGCAAAGTTAGTCCACGCAGATACATCTTTCTTTATATGGAGCCTTCTCCATTCATCCCATCTTTCTTCCAGAGTAGAACTATTGCCAACTCTGCGTCCTGCCCCTGTACAAGATAGGTTAGAAAGCCACCCCCAATAACTGTTCTTCCTCCAGAACTGTCTCATACCTTTTTAGAGGGGAATGAGATTGTCCTTCTCCTACTATAGCCCTATGACCCTCAGGTCCCCTGGGGTTCCACCTTCGGTTTTGAGGTGACCTCCAGGAGAAATAGTGGAGTACACTCCCGTTGACTGCCTTGCACAGGACTTCCTGGGATCGTGTTTCTCTATCTTTGCCTGGGCCAACGATGCTTTTGCACGGTGTTCCTTGTGTCTTAGACCCTGTCTTTGGCATAAATTAAATCACCTCAGAGCAAATTTCTCCAATATGCTCATACTTTAGCAAACTCAGTTCAGGAAGACCAGCTAAGGTCAAATGATCTTTCTGAGATTGATTTGGGGCAACAGAGATGTAAGAGATAGATAGGGAACTCCTGAGTTCACCCCATATTGGGTTATCACATAAGGAATATGGGATATCCAAGAATGGGGCATTCTTTTTTTTTACCTTCTCTCCTTTTTTCCTAGTTTTTTCTTTAACTAGGAAAAATTTGTGTTGTGTTTACTTCCTTATGATTATTTCTATCTCTTCCCTGGTACCCTGTTTGAACTTGGGGCATGATCTGGAGGCAGGAAGAGGCTGGATATTAGGAAATGTACTTGCATGGAGAGAAGTGTAAGGCACTAGCTATTGGGGGCAGATGTTGGAACTGGAAAAGTTCTCCTTCAGAAGACAGACTTTGAAGGGAGTGTTGAGTGAAGCCCCAAAGTTGAAGTGAGGAGAAAGAACGTTCTAGGGGTGGAAGACAGTCAAAGCAAAGGCATAGAAATGGTAGATAGACTGTGAGGAACAGCAAGTAAGCTAGGGTAGTTGTATTGTACAGTGCATTTAGGGAAGGAATTTGTAAGGAGAGTGTAAAAGGGAGTAAGGGATCTTCAGCTCTAGATGAAAAAAAGACGTATTTGATCTTGGAGGTAATAGGCAGCAGTGAAGTTGACTGAGGGGACATGATCAGACCTACAGTTTAGCAAATTCACTTTGACAGCTAAGTGGTAGATAGCTCATAGTAGAGAGAGACTAGAGTCAGGGAGGCCAACTAGAAGGCTATTATGGTAGTCCAGGGAGGAGGTGGTAAGTTCCTGAACTAGAATGATGGCTATGTGAGTGGAGAGGAGGGGGCATATCCTAGGAATGGGACAAATGGGTTCAGGTAAGTTATAAAGAGGTAATGTTAGAAAGCTGGACTTGAAGCCAGGAAGGCCTGAGTTCAGGTCCCACCCCTGCCAGACCCTAGTTGTGGATGTGACCCTGGACAAGTCATCATTTCCTAATTACATTTTAATCTGCTTCTGTAGGACCAGGAGTTTTGCAGGCCAGACCCTTCAGAGTTTGGCAGCTGTGCTCCAGGCAATTCCCTAAGAGGATGAAATGCAGAGAAGGTGCATTGATAGAGGTGATTTCCTCCCCTGAGAGTTCCCTGGACTACTGAATTCCCTATCCTTGTCTAAATTACAGAAAAAGAAAGTATTGTGTCCGCTTTAAGTTTCTTATGCCTTTATAGTCCTACCTTCCTACCTAAGCAAGTTTTCCATTAAATGCAGGTTGCAGTTATGGCAAGAAATATGGAACCCTAAATTCAAATTCAAATCTCATTCTATGTTATGTGACAACAGGTTTGTTTCTAAGGTCACAGTTTCTCCATCTGTGAAGAGAATATAAATGAGCCCATGTCATGGATAGGGCAGCTAGGTGGTGCAGTGGGAAGACACTGGGCTTGGAAGACTCATCTTTCTGAATTCAAATCTGCCTCAGACACATACTAGCTGTGTGACCCTGGGTAAGTCACTTAACCTGACTCAGTTCCTCATCTATAAATGAACTAGAGAAGGGCATGACAACCCACTCCAGTGTCTTTGCCAAGAAAACCCCAAATGGGGTAATAAAGTGTCTGAAATGACTCAACAATAACAAAAATATCGTGCTTAAAATATTGTATGTCAGTTAGCTTATGCAAGGGGTAGATCTCAGGTCTTGAATTCAAATCCACCTTCAGATATTTACGGGGTATTTGACCCTGGAAAAATCATTTAACTTCGGTCTCAGTTTCCTCATTTGGAAAATGGGGATAATAACAAAACCTACCTCCCACAGTTATTGTGAGGGGAAAAAATATACATATATATATTTGCAAAGTGCTTAGCGCAGCACTTGGCACAAAGCAAATGTTTCATAAGCACCTGTTAATTATTTTTAAAATGACAGCACAGGAATATATACTATCCATTGAATTGCCCTAAAGTTCTCTTCAGGTAGAAAGTCTTCCCATTTCCTCGGATTTATTGGTTTCATTTTAACTCAGACTTTCTAAATTTCTTAACCTAAAGAAAATCATGTAGGATATAATTAATTTCTGTATGTCATAGCTCTGAACCAATCTTTGTAGTTTTGAATGAAAACTCCTATGATTATCAAAATATTTCATCTCTTCTATCCCTGGGGTCAATGTACTAAAAGCAGACAGAGCAATAATTTTTCACTACTGAATCTTTTGGAGGTATGTGCATTGCTCTGAATGGGGGAGAGATATAAGGAGCAGTGGAAAGATAAGAAAAAATAGGAGTGAAAATGGGTGCCATTTTTCATCATGCACATTTTTCTTTGGTGAACTAATGATGGTGTAGCCGTTTGACATGATTTCAGATTCAGACAAGGGCTTACCTGTCCCCTGCTATGGCCACCAACGTGAAGACTGAAGAGGCCACTGACATGCCCTGGACCATTCCACTGATCTTGCAAACTGTGCTTCCAAACGGCCATCCTGACAGGGAGATTGAGAGCATCATTAGAGGAGATACTCTTTTCTATTACATTAAAAAGTCTGTCCAACACTATCCAATGTTGTTATTACTTCCATACATGGGCAAATAGCCTAGAGTCATAGACAGAGCCTGGATTTTGGAAATTTCACTCATTTAGGACAAACATTTATCTCCAGGTAAAAACAATGTCTTTATTTGAGAGTAGGGGTTCTTCACCTCTCCATGTCGTGATGTCTTGGTAAATATTTAACAACTAGCTCTCTGGGGGAAAATATGAACAATAGACTTTTAATCTATATTATTAAAATTTGCTCCAACACTTTTTCAAAGTCTAGACAATCAACAGAATGATAAATCAAGTCATGATTAGTAGCATTTGCTTATTAAGCGCTGGATGAGTCTGAGTCGGAATCCTGCCTCGATACTTCCTAGCTGTGTGATGTTGAGTGAATAATTTCTCTTAGCTTCAGTTTCCACATTTGTAAATCTGGGATAATTTGCCAACAGTTTTCACTCCTCAGACTGGACCCTACCATGATCCCAGAAAAACTTCTCATCAGGAAATTCATTATCTTGCAAAATTGCATCAGCTTTGTTACTCACACTTCATCAGTACCCTCTGCCATCTGATTGGAGGGGTAGAAGATAGAGAAAAGAACTCCTTCCAAAGCCTCCACTTAAAAAGAGCTCCCAGACCAGACAGCTATTCAAGCTCACACTCCTGGTGGAACTAGGTTCCTCACATGGGGTACTATCTTCCCCTGCCTGCTGCCATTCTCAATTTTCAGTTTCCTTTTGGTCTTTCTCTATTAGATTATAAAATCCCTACAGGCAGGATCTGTATTCCTTTTTAGTATTTATATCCTCAGAGCTTAGTACAATACCTGGAATATGGTAGAAAATTAAATTTTATTAACTGAGTGACTAGTAATACAGTACCTTCCTCAGGCGATTATTGTGAGAATCGAAGAAGATAACGTAAGTAAAGCACTTAGTGAGCCTCTAAGTATCACATTTTTTATATTAAATGTATATTTACATTGAATATATTTTAGATAGGCTTTCATAACCAGATATCATAAATATATTTCTAGAGCATTCCATTTGAAAAATCCTACATACCATTGTTTCCATAACCTTAAATATGAACCAAAATATGTTTTCTTGACAAAATAAACAAAAAAGTGCATAAAAATAAATTGCTATTTCCTGGTTCCTGCCACCTCACACCCAAACTGTAGGAGGAAATAAAGAGATTAGATCTTTCAAGTTTCTTTAATTTTGCATTGTACAGGAATCGACACACCTGCTATGATGTTGTCCAGGAGGGTTGTAGGCATGCAAAATATCCCTATCAGCAAATCGCTGATGGCCAGGTTCAAGATGAAGAAGTTGGTAACAGTGTGCATGTATTTGTTCCATGCCACAATGAAGCAAACCACTGTATTCCCCACTATGCACAGAACAAAGATGAGAAAGTAGGAAATGATGAAGACAGCTGCCACCTGAGGCTGGTGGAGGTAGTAATCTACATAGGTTATGTTAATGTCCAGAAGCTGCCCTTCCTGGGTGTCATTGGCACTCCAGCTCTGATGACTAGGTTCAGAAAGATTGAAGTCCAATTCCTTATTCATGCTGAACCTTGAAGAATGAGAAGCAACACAATTAGAAAGCACAGATCTAGCAATTGCTAGATAAAGTCCTTTTTACCACGCAGTCATTGTCTCAGGTGAAAGGAGCAGGGTGGGGGAATGTAGGGCTTTGGATAAGGGGAAGGGATTTTGGTGTCATCTGTGCCACTGTTTGAAATTATCCAAAATAAATACTTGAATTTCAGTGACCATCTGGACATCTAGCCATTTTGCATCTGCATATGTTTCTTTCAACAGAATATAAGTTCCTTGATGGCAGGAACCTTCTTTTCTGTCTTTTTAGCCTAGCAGAGACCGACATGGAGTAGGTGCTTAATTAATGAGTGTTGACTGATAATCTTGGATCGTCTCACAGGATGCCCAACATAGTACCAAAAGCTTTGTACCATGAAAGAAATAAACACACACAATTATGTTAATTAGGGCAATTAGGTGGAACAGTGGCTAGAGCGCCAGGTCTGTAATCAGAGTTCAAATCCAGCCACAGACACTTACAAGCTGTGTGACTCTGGACAAGTTTTTTTAGCCCTGTTTGCCTCAGTTTCCTTATGTGTAAAATGAGCTGGAGAAGGAAATGGCAAGCCACTCCAGTTTCTTCACCAAAAAAAGGGGGGGGGGGGGTCATGGATAGTTGTACACGACTGAAACAATTGAACAACAACAAATTATGTCAGCTCCAAATGTAGAATCAAAATTTAGATACAAGAGAAACAAAGGGACAAGAAAGAAAGGAGAAAACACATAAAAGATATACAAAAGTGTTAGACTGTGTCAGTGAATGTTAGTGGAAAATTAAATCCTTTCTCCTTGGTTACATGTTTGAGTCATGGGAACAGACAAGAAGGAAGGATTTGTACATTTTGTAAGCAACAGAAGAGTCATTAAGAATGAATGAATAAAAAAGCAGAGATTGATTGCTTACTGTGTATCAAGCACTATGAAAAGAATAGGAACACAAATAGAAAATCAGACAGCCCCTGTCTTCAAGGAGCTTAAATTCTCACAAGAAGGGATAATATACATGGGGTGGCAACTGGGGGGTATATTTTGGTTTGTAAAGTTATAGGACTTAATGGAACTACAGTGGAGTAGATTGACACACCCTTTCAAGGAACAATGGTAGAGTTTATTTGACTATAGTTCTAGAACTAGAAAATGAAGATGGTTGGGGGGGTATAAAATATAATCAACAACTGAGGCAACCAACATTTGATACAGTAGGACCTGGGTGGTTCTGGGCATTAAGTCCTCCAGGGCTTGGTTTCTGGTTAACACAGTATGGCAGCTGGGCAATGGCCCAGGAATTAAGTAAATTAAAATAAATTAATTAAAAATAAATAAATAAATAAATTTTAAAAAATAAAGATGCGCTTCAAATTTAAAAAGAATTTTTTAAATAAAATCTGAATATAAAAAGAGATAAATTAGTGTAAAAGAGGGTTTTCCATACTCCTCAACACCATTTGCTATAACTTACAAGATCTTCTATACCCTGTCTCTTCATCAGATCAGAGTGACTGATTGAATTTCAGAATCAATCAATTATAGATAAGAACTAGGCGTGAACAATTCCTAGATACCGCTGTCAAATCAATCAATCAACAAAAGTATAAACTATGTAAAAACTAAATGAAAGTAGATGACACCACACAGCAAATGCCATATGGTTAGGTGAGTAATAACAGCTATCATCTATATATCACTTTAAGATTTGCAAAGCACTTTACACATTATATCTCATTTGATCCTCCTAAAAACCCTGGGAAGTAGGCACTATTATTATCCCCATTTTACAGATGAAAAAAAGTTGAGACAGATACAAGTTAAAGGACTTGACCTGAATCACAAAGCTAGTAAGTGTTTTGAGGTGATGTTCGAACTTAGATCTTCCTGACTCCAGGTTCAGCAAACTATTCACTGCACCAGACAGTAGAAGACAATCAATCATGCTCCATGGGGCTTTGATAAAATAAGTGAGTGCCGAGTCCACAATTTTAGCACCAAGTCACACTGGGAGGGAATTGCTAAGGCAAGGGAGAGGAGAGAGAGAAACTGGTCGTCTCCTTTCCATCCTGAACCAGAGAATGACCTCATGAACTTCAAAAGATCAGAAGATTTGGGACTTTCCAACAATGTCATTAACTATGTCCCCAACAACAGTGGACAATGACATTATTTACATTGGTATTTGAGGACCAATCATATATGCAAAGGAAAAGTAGTTATATTCACCCAAGGGTAATTTCATGAGGTTTCTATAAAGGAAGAAAAGAATTTTCAATAATCAATTGCTGTGAATATACTGTTTAGCTATCTGTCCTCTTAACTGGTATCTATTCTTCTCAGGGACCTTGTGTGTGCGAGGAGAAAGTATGACATAGACTTTTGGAGTAATATTTTTGTACAAACTGTTCTTATTTTACTACTTTGGTAAATATCCATTTCTTTTTAAAAATATTCAAGTCTAACAAGATGGTAATCAATGGGGAACACAGTAGGTGGGGACTCATGAAAGAGAATGGTAGACATCTGAGTGCTACTACTAGAGCCCTGAAAGGAATTAGCCACCGTCTATGGACCCAACCTGTCAGTGGGAGAGGGGGTTTGGGAGAGTGAGTGCAGAGGGGATGCTTCATTAAAAATGGTTATTCACATTAGAAATTAATTATTTGCTTTACCAAGGAATTATCACATAGTTCTCAAAGTAGCAAGTACTCATATGTCAATATGATTAATTTAGAAAAAGGTCTTTTTTTACTGAACTTATCCAGAACATGTGTATTGTGCACATTAAATCCAAATACTGGCCCATTTCCCACAGGTTAGGGTACATGTTTTCCCTTTTATCTCAGAGTTCCCACCTGACTCACCTAGAAATGAATATAATGTTTATCTCTACAATCCTTGAGGGTCATTTTTCATTCCTTCTTTTCTATGACAAGAGCTAGAGAAAGCTAAGAATTCAATAATGGAAAAAATTGGAAACTCTAACATCATTCAATCGTAAAATACATTAGAATACTTCAGGGAAATGTTATGCTTCTTGTAAATGTAGAAGTTAAATTTTGTGTTTATTGCTGACTATCACAAGGCTATTTGTCAAAATTTGGTGAATTGGAATTTTTAAAGGCAAGTCTTTCAAGTCATTTTTAAAATTTACCACTTAGGAATACAGTGGAAGGGTAAGCACATTTTAAAAAACAACACTACTTCAACAAACAGAAAAGAACATTATGGAAAAATATTCACATTGTTCCACCCCTTCAGGCTGTTGCTTTGTTCTTACCTCATGTAAGGAAGATGAATTTTGAGGCTCTCTCCTTTATTAATTGGGGTTCCACTTGATGATTCATTTAAATGTGTTGATAATTAATCCAGAGTCTACCATCTTCATCTTTCCAGGAAATAGTGAGACAATACACACAAAATTTTCTGCAAACCACAAATTAACACGTAAGATATTTTGTTGCCATTATTATAAAGCAGTTAAGTATATTCAAAATTGGTTAAATGGACATAGAACCAGCAGAGTGTAGCAGCAAGCACCCCAAGCGTCCTCAGGGTTTGCAGCTACCACA
>NW_027185655.1:3860490-3891768 GCF_028583685.1 Petaurus breviceps papuanus | reverse complement strand
TGTAGCAGCAAGCACCCCAAGCGTCCTCAGGGTTTGCAGCTACCACAGGTTCTTGGATCTGCTTTGTTAAAGGAAAGCAACTCAAAATGGGTTAACAAGCTTACTTTAATCAGTCAGACATATATCGTTTACCTTGTTCAGGAGAAAAGGTCAGCACCCTGAACCTCAAAGTATACAGGCATAATTATCAAGACAGAAACATCAAGTAGACAGATTTCCAAACTGTCCAACCATTACATCCATACCCAGTCAACATCTGGGTTTCCACATTCTGGGTTTTTCAAAGCCGGGGGACTCTCAACAACGGCTTCCCAGAATTCAGATCAAATCACAGAACACTTCTCAAAGTGAGTCCCAAAACAAAGCTACACATCAGGGCTTATATAGCCTTCTCCTGGCTCAGAGAATGTAACAACCTTTTTGACCCACTGGCCAATCAAAAAGTATCTACTGAAAAACAAGCCTCCCTTCCCAGGCTTCTGGTGCACTTTAGCCTAGGGGCAGGGAAGATCTTTAAATCTGCATTTCCATTACACAGAGGTATAGCATAAACTCACCCAAAGAATTCTGAACACATGTAACTGCATTATGAGCTAGGCTTATACCCGAATGAGAGCAAAAGGTCCTTCATGTATCAAAATATTTATAGTGGCTCCCTTTTGTGTCTGTGCTAGCAAAAGGTGGAAACTAAGGAGATTCCATCAATTGAGGACTAGCTTAATAAGTTCTGTCATATGACTATAATGGAGCACTAGTATGCTACAAGAAATGAGGAAATAGATGATTTAAGACATTGAAGGACTTATCCGAACTGATACTGAGTGAAGTGAGCAGAAAGATAGGTTCAAGGTTGTTCATGGGTAAGGAAGAAAAATTCTAAGAAGTAGATATAAAATGGTAATTTTATATTTATATTGTGTAAAGGATAATTTTATATTTGCATTTATTTAAAATCAGCTTTACACCTCCCTCCCATATTGCAACACAGTAACTTATTTCCATGGTCACATCTTAAGTTATAACTTATTTCCTTAGTCATAAAAAGTTTAAAATATGTTTAAATGCTCTTCATAAGGTGGAAGAAAATATATAATTTTATGAAATTTTCTATATTTCTATTTTGCATGATTAACATGTTTTATGTACTTAAAGGGTCACTTGAATTGGCCTTATTGCAATATTGTTGTGTCTCAGGGTATAGGGAGCCCCAAGGAGTAGGAGAGATTCCAGGGAACAGCTTGTTGGTGGGGCAATTAGAACATACACAACATTTGTCTATTAAGTTCACTGTCTTATATGGGAACACCCCATATAGCACCCCATAACAATTACAATAGCAACATCAAAAATCACTGACCATAGATCAACAAAACAGATATAATAATAACAATAAAGTTTGAAACATTACAAGAATTACCAAATATGACAGAGACATGATGTGAGCATATGCTATTGGAAAAGGTTGTCCATAGGTCTGCTCAAAGTAGAATTGCCACAAATCTTCAACTTCTAAATAAAAAAGCAATATTTTCAAAGCACAACAATTCTATGCACAATAAAGCCATACATAATAAAACAAAGTATGCCTGTATTCAAGACACTCAGATTTATCACTAAAAAGTGTTAATATGGACCAGTTACAGCATTCCCAAGTAAATGTACCCTGAGGCCCATTTAAACTAAAGGACAAAAATCATTCCCCAACCCCCACCTCTTCCTACTAAGCATATTCAGAAACTAGAGAACTTACAAAAATAGATTTATTGTTCCTGGATCAGCTACTTCCCAGCAGCAATCTCAGTATGTGTCTAATACCCATGGGAACACAAGAAAACCACTGGGATATTTGGCTAGGTTTATATTCAACCATGTCTCTGCTTTTCAAGGTTTAGAAGGCTTGTATGAACTAAACTCCACATTCCTTTTGCCACTGAGTGAAACAAGAGGTTCCATTGCCTACCATGAGGCTTAAATGCCCTGTATTTGATCACTCCAAAGTACTTTGGACAGGAACAAGTCCCAACTCTTAAATGCTGCCAATCTTTGCTCTGTTCTGTTTTGTTCCAATCAAGCTGATTTATCAGCTCCAACAAAAGATGTATCTGTCTGTACGCCAGTAAGCTAAACACCTACTGTCAGGTGTTTACAGTCCGGATATTAATGATTCATATTAGAATTGCCAAAATGTCCCACTGAAAAGAGCCCCAAATCTGCAATGGATATAAAGGGGTATGAAGCATGTCAGGGAAATCTGTATATTCCTGTGAAGTATTTTGCTTTCTAGATATGGGAAAAGTCATTTGGGGTTCTTTACAGGGGTGAAAACTAAAGATGTTTGATCCTCCTCATTTGTCCACCTCCATCCACAATCAAAAGAATGAGAAGCTTTCAAGGTATTTTTAAAGGAAAGGCTCTAAACAAATTGACTCTAGAAGGAAATAGCTTTGGGTAAGATTGTGAACCAATACAAAGACCCTTCTCTTGCTGCTGGTTGGGAACCTGTAGAGAAAGTGTTTTTAGAGAACAGCTCTATTTTTAGGATTAAGTGAAGGTGTTAAGTGGCATATGCATTGAAACTCTTTGGAAAAAGGAGTTAAAATGGCTCCAGGCCATAGATTTTTCTTTTTCCAAATTCCACCTTTAAATCAACTAGAGTTTATCTGCTGAGTTTGCTGTTTAGCAGATTAGAAACCTACATAAAGGAATTAAAGACCAAGCTTGAAATTTGCATAATCAATTAAACTAAAGGAGATTGTAATAGAGAATTTGTGGAAATGGAGTTTTGTGGCTGGAGAGCAACTGAATGAAAGAAATCAAGTCAATGACATTTCTTAAGCACTTAATGATGTTCTAGGCAGGGTGCTATGTACTAGAAATAGAAAGAAAGGGAAAAAACATAATCTATGCCCACAAAGAGCTCCTATTACAAGAGGGGAGGTAGCATGCAAAAAAAAAAAAAACACACGCTCTCTCTCTCATTCTCTCTCTCTCTCTCTCTCTCTCTTTCTCTCTCTCTGTCTCCCCCTTCCCTCCTTCTCTCCCTCTTTCTCTGTCTCTCTCCATATAGATGTATATACGTCTATATGCATACAGACATGCACACACACACACGTGTGTGTAGTTTCAATTCAATATAACCCCAGAGGTATGGCATTAACAGCTGGAGATGAAGTTTCATTTGAGTCTTGAAGGTAGTCAAGGAAAGCAGGAAGTAGAGATGAGAAGGGTGCATTTCAGGCATAGGGGATAGCCAGGGCGTAGGAGATGGGAAATGGACTGTCATGTGTCAGGATCAGAAAAGGTCCAGTGTTCCTGGATCATAGGGTGCACAGAGCTATGTAAAATATAAGGAGACTGGGAAAGACTGGCTTTAAGTGAAAAAGAAAAATTTACATGAAAAGATGAGTTAATTGATTTACTTGATCAAATTACCCTACTCCATTTAAACTAAATAAAATATTCCGGAATATTCCTCAGGTGAAAATAATCAGTCATTCAAAAATAGTTTTAACTTACATGAAAAAGTACTTAGAAAATACAGTGATGTTAGAAATGAGTGTTTCTGTAAACAGGAAATTTGGTCAACAGTTATCTACAAATATCAAGTTAGTTTCTTTTTGTTTTTATCTATACTTTGATTTATTATTTATGTATTTTAACATACTTTTGTTTTCAAAACTTGAGTTCCAAAATCTCTCCTCCCCTCTCACTGCTCCCCCACTCACAGAGAAAGTAAGCAAAATTATATTAGTTATACACGTGAAATCATGCAAAACATTTCCATTTTAGCTATGTCACCAAGAAAAAAAATAAAGGGAGAAAATTATACTTCAATTTACATGCAGAGCTCATCAGTTCTCTCTTTAGAGGGGGAGAGCATTTTTCATCATGTGTCCTTTGGAATTGCCTTGGATCATTGAGAAGCTGAGTCTCGCAGTTGGCCGAGATTACAACATTGCTGTTACTGCATACAATGGTCTCCCGTTTCTTTTGCATCAGGACTTAGAGTACTTGTTATGCATTTTCTGAAACCCGAACCTGAACCCTTCTTTTCTTACAGTACAATAGTATTCTATTACAATGATATGCTACAACTTTTTCAGCCATTTCCCAATTGATGAGCATCCCCTCAATGTCCAACTTTTTTTTTTTGCCACCACAAAAAAGAGATGCTATAAATAGTTTTGAATACATAGGTTCTTTTTCCTTTCTATGGGGCAGCTAGGTAGCAAAGTAGATACAGTGCTGGGCCTAGAGTCAGGATGACTTATCTCCCTGAGTTCAAATCTGGCCTCAGAACACTAGTTGTGTTCCTCTGGGCAAGTCACTTAACCCTGTTTGCCTCAGTTTCCTTATCTATAAAATTAGCTGGAGAAAGATATGGCAAACCATTCCAGTATTTTTGCCAAGAAAACCCCAAATGAGTCACAAAGAGTTAGACGTGACTGAAACAACTGAACAACAAAGGGGGCTTTTCCTTTTGTGTTGGTCTCTTTGGGATACAGACCTAGTAGAGTTATTGCTGGGTCAAATGCGATGTACAGTTTTATAGCCTCACAACAACCCTGGTACATAGGGAATATTATTATCCCTATTTTATAGTTGAGGAAATTAAGGGAAACAGAGGCTAAGTGACTTGCCCACAGCTGCTTACACAGCTAGGAAGTGTCTGAGGCTGGAATGTAATTTAGATCTTCCTTACTCTAGTGCCAGTAATCTATTCACTGGGCCATCTATTGTCTTTATCATTGAATTGTTGAAATTGAGGTTTATTCTTTATTTTGTTTCTAACATTTTTGTATAATTTTAAGTAGTTTTACAGAATAGCTAAATCAATTTTCAGTACCAATGATAGTGAATTAGCCCATCTTCTCACAGTCCCTCCAAAAAGAATTTCTCCATAGAGTAGAATCTTTTCTAGATTGACGGGCATAAGATATTTTAGCAGGAGACCTTCGATTTATGTTGCTGCAAATATTTGTGATTTTAAAAACTTTTTAATGTATTAAATAAACTGGTTATCAGTAAATGCATTTATTATATTAAAGCAAAGAATCTGATTGCTTGATGATTGAGGAATGAATCTTAATAAAGTTGTGTAAATTTCCATGTACTTTGGATGTCAGATGTCCTTCAGAAAATTTAATATTTTTAATTGTTAATATTTTCATTATTTAATTTTTAATATTTTTCACCTTTTTGTATCTTTCCTCCTGATTCTAGATGCATTTACTTTATTTATATAAACTACTTTAATTTATGCAAATTGGTTTAATCGTTCATAATTGAAATTGTGATTTTTTTTTGTGCCCTTGAACCTCTTCTATCTTATCTGGTTATGATTTGTTTTTTTCTTAAATATAGTTGAGAAAGATTTAACTTCCCATTCTTCCATAATTTTTCGTAATGTGGATTTCAAATATTTCTATCACTAATTCATCTGGAATTAAATTTGGTGTAATGTAAGCTGTAAGTCAAAGGCATAAAAAGCTCAACTATTATTATTCTTTTTTGCCAAATTGCTTTCTACTTCTCCGAGAAATTCTTTTCAGAGTCTTTTCCACAGCAGTTTGCATTCTTATTTTTGTCAGATTTAAAGTTCTAAGCTTTTTCTTTGATCTTATCTAATTCATTCAACCAATCTATACTTCTATTTTGTTTATCCTATCCCAGAGAGTTTTGATGACAACTATTTTGCCATGTGATTTGAACTTTGGTAACACCAATACCCTCTCCCTCCTATTTCATTGTGATTCTTGATATTCTTGACCTTTATAGTTATCTAATTCTATAAAGTATCTCTTTGATGTCAACGTAGTGTTGTATAGGGGAGAGAGTCCTGGGCTTGGATCCTGAAATACTGGGATAAAATCCTAGCTTTGTTACTTACTACTCTTTGATGTTGAACAATTAACTTAACATTCACGTGCTTCCATTTATTGATTCAATTATTCAAGGTATTTATTCAGTTTCTCTATATCTACCTTACTATTTCACAAAGACAGCACATTTTTTTTTAAGCAATCGGGGTTAAGTAACTTGCTCAAGGTTACATGGCCAGTTATTTCTGGGTGTGGTGCTGAGTATCTGAGCCTGGATTTGATCCAGGTCATCCCGACACTGGAGCCGGTGCTCCTACTCGCTGAGCCACCTGGGCCGCCCCTAAGCAATTGGGGTTAAGTAACTTGCTCAAGGTTACACGGCCAGGTGTTTCTGGGTGGGTGCTAAGTGTCTGAGCCCAGGATTCGATCTCCAGGTCCTCTCAACACTGGAGCCGGTGCTCCTACTCGCTGAGCCACCTGGGCCGCCCCTAAGCAATTGGGGTTAAGTAACTTGCTCAAGGTTACACGGCCAGGTGTTTCTGGGTGGGTGCTAAGCGTCTGAGCCCAGGATTCGATCTCCAGGTCCTCTCAACACTGGAGCCAGTTCTCTCACCCACTGTGCCACCTGGCCGCCCCAAGACAGCACATTTTCTGCTGGTGAAGGCAGTTCCCACCAGGATGATCCCACACTGACAAAATAACAGATAATTTGCATAATTACACATTCCTTTTGTGATGTAGCACTGTCCATAGAGTAGTTTGGGTTGCATCAGTCACCCTGGTTTGTAGCATTGAAACTGCACTAAAATCCTGCCTCTGATACTGTGAGACATTGGTCAGTTCATTAAACCTGTCTGAATGTCGGCTGTTATAGCAGCAAGCACCCTAGCATACTCAGGGTGGCTGCTAGCATAGGTTCGTAGATCTGCTTTTTTAAAGGAAAGCAACTCAAAATGAGTTAACAATATTACTTTAATCAATCAAACATCAGACAATACAAACAGAATACAAGAAGAAGTTACAAGCAGACAGAGACAGATCAGCAGACAGGGCTTCCCATTGTCTGACCATTACATCCATACCTAATTAATTACCAGAGAGGGAAACACCAACATCCGGGTTTTCAAAGCTGGGGGAATCAATGGCTTCCCAGAGTCTCATCTGGTCAAATCACACAACTCTTCCCAAAGTGAGTCCCAGAGAAAACCTCACATCAGGGTATATATAGCCTTCTCCTTGGTCAGAGACCATCAAAACCCTTGTGACCCACTTGTGACCCACTGCCCAATCATAAAGTAACAAGGTGTGCGCGTTCCTGAAAAACAAGCCTCCCTTTACAGGCTCCAGGTGAGCACATTCAGCCTATTAGGGGGCACAGTATATTCTCAAATCAAGGAGGGTTCTCAGAGTCACTTAAGCCTATCAAAGGGCCAAGGGGCAGGGAAGATCTTCAGATTCTCATTCCCACAACAGATGTTTCTCTCTAAGTTAGAAATAGGTGAAGATCTTCATTGGTTGATGGAATTCCCATACAGAAAGAAAAAAAGTCACAATTCCTTAATGAACGAATATACATATTCATGAATGTATACAAGAATATATGTGTGTGAGTACTCGAGTGCACACACACGTACATGTATGAAAGTATATCTGTGTATGTATTTTTTGTGTGCCTTGGTAGGTTAATTTCCACATACTAAGTGTATTCGTGTATATTCTATCTCCTTCTATTGAGTTTTTAAAGCAATTTACAGAAGGGGGGCGGAGTCAAGATGGCAGAATAGAAGCAGGATCTCCGAGGGCTCCAGCTTCCACCTTCCCAAATCCATGTAAAAGGGGAATCTGAACAAACTTTGCAGCTGTAGAACCCACAAAATGACACAGAGAAGCTAACCTCCCACTGAGGACAGCCCGGCAGGTCAACAGGAATCGGCCAGCAAAGCTCTCTGAGAGCCGAGCCCAGCCCCATATGGAGGCTTTAGCACCAGGGGAGGCCTGACCAGCCGCCGGCCGGAGGGACTCCAGATCAGCAGCAGCTGTGTCCGTTTCCAGAATTATCAACACATAGATGTGAAGGACAAAGTGAGAGGTCGGTGCAGTCTGGGCTTTGGGACCCAGTAAGTGGGAGTGCATGGCTTTTGCCCCCAGGGCAAGAAGCCGCTGAGATGCCAGCACAGCCAGCCAGCACCATGTGGCAGCTTCAACTCCTGGCCTGCAGAGTGTAGGGGGACCAAGCGACCAGTCTAAGGGGTAATCGCTCTTGCTTTAACCTGCTTGGATCTGGATTGCAGTCTAGGGTGGAGGTCCTGGGGTGTGTGTCCAGCTTGCCAGAGCATGTGGAGACCTCAGAGAGGGCACCCATCTAATACCTCTGGCCGCTGAGAAAACCCCAGCATTTGGGACAAAAGCTCCCCTGTCTGGTGGCAGAGTCCTACTGTGGCAAAAAGCCCAGGGGTCAAGTGACTGAGGGGCGACATGACCAGGCAAAGGAAACAAAGCAGACAGAAGACTCCAACATTAGATTCCTATCTTGAGGACAAAAAGGAGCAAAGAGTGGAACAGGAAGAAGACAATGACGTCATAACTCCTGTTCCAAAAGCTTCAAAGGAAAATACGAGCTACTTACAGGCCATAGAGGACCTTAAGAAATGGATAAGAGAAGTGGAGGAAAAATTGGGAAGAGAAATGAGAACGATGCAAGAAAATTATGAAATGAGAGTCAACAGCCTGACTGAGCAATATCACACCCTAAAAAATAGACTAACTCAATTGGTAAAAAAAAAGGCTCAAAAAGGCAATGAGGAGAATCATTGCTTCAGAATTAGATTGGAGCAAATGGAAGCTAATGACTTTATGAGAAATCAAGATGCTGTTAAACGGATCCAAACAAATGAAAGAATAGAAGGCAATGTGAAATATCTCATGGGAAAAACCACTGACCTGAAAAATAGATCCAGGAGAGATAATTTAAAAATTATTGGACTATCTGAAAGCTATGATCAAAGTAAGAACCTAGAAATCATCCTCCAGGAAGTTCTCAAAGAAAACTGCCCTGGTGTTTTAGAAACAGAGGGCAAAATAGAGGTTGGAAGAATCCACCAATCACCTCCTGAAATAGATCCCAAAAAGAAAACTCCTATGAATATTATAGCCAGGTTCTGGAATTCCCAGATTAAGGAGAGTATATTACAAGCAGCCAGGAAGAAACAATTTGAATATTGTGGAAACACAATCAGGCTAACCCAGGATCTGGCAGCTTCTACACTGAGGGATCAAAGGGCTTAGAATATGATATTCCAGAGGGCAAAGGAACTGGCATTAAAACCAAGAATCACCTACTCAGCAAAACTGAGTATCACGTTTCAGGGGAAAATATGGTCATTCAGTAGAATAGAGGACTTTCAAGCATTCTTGAAGAAAAAAACAGAGTTGAATAGAAAATTTGACATTCAGATACAAGAAGCAAGAGAAGCATGAGAAGGTAAACAGGGAAAAGAAATGATAAGGAATTTATCAAAGTTGAACTATTTACATTCCTACATGGAAAAATGATAATTGTAACTGATGAAATTTTTGTCAGTATGAAAATAGTTGAAGGGATTAGAAATATATATATATATATATATACACACACATATATATATGTCTATGTATGAGGGTATATGGGCATATGAATACATATGTGAATGTGTGTATATATGTTTACTGGTAAACATAGATAAAGGGCACAGACCAATTTAACAGGAAAGGATGATACTTAAAAGGTGAAATTAAGAGGTGAGAGAGGAATATAATGAGAGGAGATGGGGAAAGACAGAATGGGGTAAACTATCTCATAAAGAAGAGGCAAGGGAAAATGGTTACAATGGAGGGGAAGAATAGGAAGGCAAAAGGGAATGGGTCAACCTCATTCTCATTGAATTTGGCTTGGGGAGGGAATGAAATACACACTAAATAGGGTATATCACCCTACAGGAGAGTAGGGGCGATGGGGATCAGAGGGGGAATGATGGAAGGGAGGGCAGGCTGGGGGGGAGGGAAATTGGAAGCATACACTTTTGAAAATGGACGGGATCAAAGTAGAGAATAGAACAAGTGGGAGGTGGGATAGGAGGGAGGGAAATATAGTCTGTCTTTTACAATATATCTACTATGTTATTTTTTTGCATTAGCTACACATGATAAACCTATACTGAACTACTTCTCTTCCCAGTAAAGGTGAGTGACAAGGGAGGAAGGGAATGAATCTTTAATTCAAAGTTTTAAAATAAAGTGTTTATATATGTATATATGTATATGTGTGTGTATATATATACATATACATATATATATATATACTATTATTAATACAATTTTACATGTAATTGGGAAATAAGGTTTACAGGCATTGGGGCACAGAGATCCACCATGCCCTCCTGGAAAAGTCGAAAGGGGTATGGGAGAAAATATGGGAGAGAGCAGTTTGGAGGAGAGGATATCCTGTGGGACTGCTATTTTGGGGTGATGGGTAAGGGAAAAATGGGGAGAAAAATTTTAACTCAAAATCTGGCAGAAATGAATGATGTAAATCAGAAGTTAATAAAGCATTTGAAAATTCAAAAATTCAAAAATTAAAACCCTTAAAAAAGAAAAAAAGAGAAAAAAATTACAGAAAGTTATTTTCCATAGATTTAACTTGCATTCTGATTACCTCAATGAACTTATCAATTTTCTATATCAATTTTCTTGTTCACTATCATTCTCTAAGAAAATAGTGTCATATATAAATAGATTAAATTTTTTTTCCTCTTAGTCTGTACTTATTCCTTCAAATTCATTTTTTCTTTCCTTGTTATATTTAGCATATCTAATGTTGTCAAATTATAGAGAAGACTGTTTTATTCAGGATATTTTTTGAAAGCTGCCATTGCTATTTCATTACACATAATGCTAGTTTTTGTTTAGATAGATACCTTTGATCATATTCAGGAAATGTCTTTTTATTCCAGTACTTTTAAAATAAAATTAAAATACCTGCATTTTGTCCAAAGCCTTTTTCCTGTATCTGTTGACATAGGCTATCATGTTCTTTATTTTTCTTTTCAATATGATTTATTATGTTTATATTTTGTGATGTGGAATCATTCTTGCATCTTTAATACAGAATAAACCAGGTCATAGTGGGGGTGTGACTATAGTATGTGTGACTATAACAGCTTTGCTAGTATTTTATTGTTTCATCAATTTTCCTTAGTCATATGAGTTATACTTTCCTTTCTCTGCTTTATCTTTCTAGTTTATGTATCAGGGCAATATTTGTCTTATAGAATGAATTTGGTAAGATATCTTCTTTCTCTCTTTTGGCAAATAGTTAATATAAGAATCCTCAACATGTTTTATAGAATTCATTTGTAAAACGCCTTTGGTATGTACATATGTTTATGTATATATTATTAGAACTGGCAGAGAAAAATGCTACCTGAAAGACTCCAGAAATGTGTCCTATTCATAAGAATATGCAATTTTGACCTACTCCACCATCTTCCCAGAATTCCTCTGCATATGATAAAAATTAAATTGGCCATATGAAATTCCTACTAGATTTAAGGCACACAGAGGGTAATTTGGGATGGTAGATAGAACTTTAGAATCAGAAAGACCTGGATTAAAGTTACATTTCCAAAACATATTGACTGTGTTACCTTGGGCGAGTCACTTAAATTCTTGATGCTAAAAGCAATTCTGAGATATGAACTGTAAAAACATGCTAATCTCCACCAATGGTGGGAGCTTTCCTCACTGAGAATTCCCTATACTCACAAAATCATAAGTTTGTGCCAAAACCAAACTAAACCAAATCAGTGTAGGTTATCATGTTAGTTAATGAGGATAAAAAGAGAAAATGAAAAATACTCTTTGCCCTCATAGAGTTGACATTCAAGTCTTGTAAAATTTTACATTTTTTGAAACATATAACAGCATGAATAACTGTTAATTGTGTTCCTCTGATTGCTAATATCAAGTAATGCATTAAAATGAAGATTGATTGTATTGCCAAAGATATTTGCCATGATCATGGATTTTGTCCAGAAAAAAATGTGCAAATGGAAGGGAAATACTTTATAGATGTTGAAGTGTTCCAAGTGCTCCTGTTGGTGCCTGATGTTATGCTGATTGTTTCCAAGTCAAGAACCCTGCAGAGTTTCTGAAATGAGATATATAATCACTTGAAGAGTTTGGCCCAACTATCCACACAGGAAAAACAAAATGGATAAAGAATATTTGTTTTGCAAATGTAACAATCAACAACAGAATTGCCATTTACTATATACACTCTGAGCAAACATTCAAAAGGCACGAGGTTATCTTAGAAATAAACAGGAAGAAGGAATAGAGAAAAGTTTTGGGAAAATCATGCTGTGATTTTAAAGACCCCCAAATTCTCCTTGAAACAAAAGGTCACTTTTTGAAAACATGAATATTCTTCCATGGATGCTAGAGTTGTGCAGTACTACACTTTTCTTAGAATTGAAGTTGGAGGTCATGAGAATGTTGTAAGACACAATCAGAGCAAGTTAAGCAGGAGAAACAGCACAAAGGATGCCATTAGATATGGTAATAATCGGAAAGGAAATTTATCAACTATTTATCACCTAACATGCTCCTTTGGCCTCCATATCATGTCAATTAACGTAGATTCTAGATTTGTCATTCAGTTGTTTCTCAGTCATGTCCATTTGGGGTTTTCTTCACAAAGGTGCTGGAGTGGTTTGTCATTTCCTTCTCTAGCTCATTTTAAAGATGAGGAAAACTGATTTAAGTGGCTTGCCCAAGGTCACACAGCTAGTAAGGATATGACGCAGGATTTGAACTCAAGAAGATAAGTCTTCCTTTTTGCAGACCCAGTGCTCTATCTAGATTCTAGACTACAGGTCTTTAACCTTGGATTAAAGTCATAGATACCTTTAGCAGCCTAGTGAAGCCTATGGACTCACACCTTCATGCCCTTTAAAAATGTGTTTAAGTGCAGAAAATAAAATACATAGAATTACAAAGGAATCTAACTATATTTGAATACAATTGTCTATCAAAAAATTTTTAATTCATGAAACGCAGTACAAGAAGCCCCGTTCTAGAGGAAAAACACCAGCAAACTGAGTATAATCTGTGAAAGATTTATTGGAGGATATATAAAAGGAGGCACAGAACTTGTGATGATGTGAATGGGTTGAGGTCTCCCAGAGCCATAATTAAGAATTTTGAGACAAATTTAATTGCTCATGTGGGTGAACTAGGGTCATCTCCACACTACAATGAGGCATATGCAGAGGACTTTACTCTCACAGCTCAGTGAGATACTCACTCAATATTTACTTCCTAAGGACCACTAGAGTTAAGTTTTGAAAGATTTCTCACCAAGTGGGTCACAGGATTATGAAGCTTTGGGTCAGTTGTAGAGATGTTGTTTTCAGAGTGGGTGGATGAATAAAGCCATAAATCCTTATTGTAATCCATACTGAAAGTTACCTTAGAAGCAGCCCATCACTATTACCTATCATTCATTGTCATAGGTTTAAACTTATGCTCTTCTGTCCCATTAATTTGGTGATAAATACAATTTTAAGTATGTTGAAATAATAAAAAAGAAGGAAATTGAGTTAATGCTAAAATATTCATAAACTTTAAGCATAAAAGAGGATTCTTAATAAGTTTTTTCTGAAGTTTTATACAAAAGAGACAGCAAACAACCACTAATTCTAATCTATGCTCTGTCACAATGGGTGGTAAAGACTAATCACTTTTCTGATGATTTCAATATCTCTTTTGGTAATAGTGGGCAGAAATTATTTCAAAATATTTTCAATCACTTTGTCAAGTAGCCAGATCCCCGCACAGTAGGAGACCATTCATCACTTTCATTAATAAAACTGTCTAATACTTTACTCTTATTAATAATTTAATACAGAAGATGAGAGATAAATGCCTCCTCTCAATTTTCACCCTGTCAGGAACTGGAGGTGGTAACAGGTCCCCACCAAGGAATAGATATAGTAGGATGATGGATGGCACTAGCCTAGAGCTGTGGCATAGTTAATAACCCTTGTGTGGAACAATTAGGGACAGTATCTGAACACCATGCCTATGCAGTCTTCATCACCATTGGGTGACGAGGCAAAGAGCAGAGCCCTTGGTGACTGGGCTTATCAATGCCCATTTAACTCCACAAAACAGGAGGGATGTCACTTCTCAGAGCTGATGGAAGCCCAATTCCATGCAGCTTACTGATCACTCTTTGATTGTGATTGTGTCTTCATGGAAGACCAGAAAGACATGGGAAGTTATTTTCAATGATTATGTGTTTGAATTTGTCTTATCCTTTGAATAAATGAGTAAGTGTACTGCATATGCCTGAGTTGCTTATTTATCTAGATAGATAGCTAGATAGATAGATAAAGATATGTGTGTACATGTATATATATATATATATATATGTATGTTTATATATGTGTACACACACATGCTTTCTAGCTTCAGTAGTTTGAGATCCAGACTGCAAAGTTCTTAAGTCTATGCCTGTTAACATGTAAAGTGTGAGTCAAGGATCCTTTGGAAACTGTGGGATTATACTCCTTTGTCTACTTATGAGAATCCAGTCTGTTTATGTCCTAGAGCTCCTGGGTCCAGATCAATTTTATGTCTCAGAGACTTCTAAATTCTAGAAAGTGACTAGTTCACAATCTTTGAGTAGATGTTTATTTTTTTTTGTTTTATGAATTGTGTTCTCATCAATTTATTGACTGCTAAGAATAAAAACCACTTTACAGCATTCTTGCTTCCATTAGAAAGCAACTCCATTAAATCAAAGTCACATGACTAGTTTTTCATGAAAACCACAACTCAGAAGGAAACAGAGTTAGTGAGTAGGTGAGAGTTTAGAGCTAACTTCCAGTTGATAAATCTGTAAACCCATATTCCCCTAGACAACAATTAGTAATTCCCAAGAGGAAGTGGAATTTAGAGATAGGTTGACAACTCTCTGGTAACCAAAGAGAGCAGGACACTTACTCAGAACTTCTACCTTTGTGGGGCATGTGCTGCCAGAGTGAGTAATTGTTAAATTTGTTTTTCTTTTCTTCCCAGCTAGTAGCGTTCAGCATCATCTGATTGTTGCACAGGGATAAAAGAACAAAAGAACAAAGCAGGCCATGATAGTTGCCTCACGAGGATATTATTTGGGGGTAAGGATCAAGAGTGACAGATCCAGAACAAGTTTAGTGCCTTGAGCAGAAATTAAATGCCCTAACTGGTCATGGAATATTAGAGAAAACCAGACACATTCTAAAACTCAATTGTCCTTACTCACAAAAGCATTATTTAGAATAGATTATCACTGAATGCAATCTATAAACTACAAGGACATTTAATATCACTTATAAAACTAAGCAATCCTTTTCTGATAATCCATATATTTCATATCTTTACTGCTAGTACTTCTCCCTAGAAGTGTGGTAGGATTTTGTTTACCAGGTAAGGGCATGACACATCAAGCTCAAACTTATATAGGGCTGTTAAAATTTACAAAACACCTCCTTTCCAAATAATCTGTGAGGAGGGAGGGTAACTACATCACACCCTCCCCATTTTGCTAATGAGTAGAAGTTTACTCTGGGAGTGGGGTAGTGCTTACAGGGTTTTTGTGCCTAATTGTTTACTCACCCCTCCCTATCTGATCCCCACTCTGAATCCATGATGGTCCCAGGTGTCCCTCTGTGACATGAGTTTCCAGGCCAGGTGACACGGAAGCCAACTTTGGAAAAGGTCTTGAAAACTCTACTAGACCCTAGGGAGGGGCAGTTAACAATTTAGGTGGGTGAAGAAGTAGACCTCTTTTCATAACAGAAGTGTAACTGAAGGGTAGGAAATGGCAGTTCAATTTCATTTTGCTTCCTAAGACATAGCATCATCTACTAGACATAGACCATAGCAGACAAGGTTATGTACTAGTTCTGACTATAGGATCTGCACCTTTGATGGGAGGTCTCATATTAGTAACATTACTAGTCCACTGAAAAAATCTAAGTATGGTGTCTAAAGAATATATTTAATATTTCCTCCTTTCTTCATTTATCTGTTCCTGCTCATGAATAATGGCTAAATGTGTTTTTTCTTGAATGTGATCAATTTTTAAGTTGCCATGTGATATGAGAAAGGCATTTTTCTTAAGAATATCATTCAGTAATCACTAAAGTACTTATCATTTCTAGTTTTTCTAACATTTTGTTCTATTCCTTAATATTTTTCTTTTCTTTTAGGTTTTTCTAAGTCTAAAAGAGATACATCGACATGTCCAACAATTACTCTCTGGGTCTTCTTATAATTGTTAGCTTTCCCTTTAAATACTTAAAAGCTGCAGCATTCACTGCATGTGAATTTAATATTGCCAATATTTTTATTATTTGTGATGCTTTTTAAGAATAGTGGGGGGCAGCCAGGTAGCACAGCGAGTAAGAGCACCGGCTCCAGTGTTGAGAAGACCTGGAGATCGAATCCCGGGCTCAGACACTTAGCACCCACCCAGAAACACCTGGCCGTGTAACCTTGAGCAAGCTACTTAACCCCAATTGCTTAGGGGCGGCCAGGTGGCTCAGCAAGCAGGAGCACCGGCTCCAGTGTCGGGATGACCTGGATCAAATCCGGGCTCAGATACTCAGCACCACACCTAGAAATAACAGGCCATGTAACCTTGACCAAGTTACTTAATCCCAATTGCTTAAAAAAAAAAAAGAGAGAGAATAGTGGAATTTCCCTGCTCATCTCTCCTGATACACCTACTTTTATTTGTCTTATCTGATATCACAATGATCCCATTTGCTTTTATGGCTTCAGATAAAGCATAATAAATTTTACTCTCATCTTGAGTCTCTGTGAAATTTAGTTTTAAGAATTTCTTACATACAGAAAATTTTGGAGTTTTTGCTTCCTGATCTATTTTTGTCACACTTCTCTAATTCATAAACAATTTGATCCTATTCATTCACAGTTATGGTGACAAAATTTGTTTTTTCTTCCATCAGATTATTCTCAATCAATCAGTAAGAATTTATTAAGCATGGGTACTTTGCTATGTACTTTTCTTCAACACTAAATTTTTTTTTAACTTGGAATAACTATGCCCTGGTTTTTTTTTCCCTCCCTTTTCAATCCCAACTGAAATCACATGGTCTTCTCTGCCCCTCCCCCTTCTTTTTTGTACATAACAGTTGTGTTACATTGTTGTTGTTTTTGTTTTTTGGTTTGGTTTTGTACAGACTAACCCACCCCTGACGTCTCTTTCTCTGACAGAACTTTTTCTAAACTTTATCTCAACCCAAGATTTGACATATTTTATTGTACTGCTACTGTAAAAAAAAAAAAGACAAAACAAAACAGAAACAAACTCCCTTTCATACTCCAGAAAATGTAAGATTCACAAGATTAATTAATAAACTTTATTAACTGTCTGCTATGAACCAAGCACTTCCTGGGCACTAAAGGTCCAAAGGGAGTGAAATAATATCTAATTTCAAGAAGCTTTACATTCTTCTTTCCTAGGAGATTTTCTTTCCCTATGTATTTCAGTAAGGGGTTCTGGGTAAGAATTTCTTTCCTTTACCCTCTGATTTTCCTTCACCCTTTATTTATCTTTGATTTTAGTAGGTTATTTGGTACATTTCTAGTAGTTTTGAGGTAATAGGAAACAGCTGGGCTTACAGATGATCAATAACAGACACGACCATCTTTCCAGAAGTACCACCCTTAGATTTAATCCTCATTGACCCTCAAAAAGACTAAACTTTTAACCAGTTAAAAAAAGAGAAATTACTCAAGCAAATCATTAATTCAAAGTAAAATTATATAAGACAAAAAGTTGACAGAAAACAAAACATCTAAATAAATAGCAAAACATCAGTAAATTCTTCCCTCTCCCTCCTTAATGCTTAATTTCTAAAATTTATTTCTTCACTTAATTTTTTTCTGTAGATAGCTTCATTTTTTCAAAGCATTCTCTTCTGATGATCATATCTGTTTCTTTGAAGAGTTATGGTTATCAAAGTTTTCTTTCTATGATTCTGCCCTCTGTCAGAGATAGAAAATTACCACATAAAAATCAATTATATTTTTCATTCATTGTCAGCAGATATGTTATAAATTCATCTCCAAAGAATGACAGAATCTTCTGGGATTTCTTACCAAAATACACACATCAGCTATCCATATTTAGACTGTCTTCCAAGGCTACGCCAGTATACCAATTAATAGAAAGGTCAGTGAATAATACACATTTTAAAATTATTTCTTTGTAATTTTTAATAATTCTAAATTAAAAGTTTTTAAAAAGGCATTATAATGCCCTGTCTGAATGTCAAATGATGAGTTAATTCAACTTAAAAGACAAACCATTGATATGGGCCTACTATGTGCAAACCACTGTGCATGACTGAAAATGGAAAATTCCTGTAATTCAGGGTATGCTCAGCTATCCTACCAAACATACTATGCATTAATCAGTATAAATCACCTAACAGTCTGACAGAATGAAAAAATCATTTATTAAGGCTTACTATGTAAACAGACACTTCTTATGATTTTTTTAAATTAACCAACTTTTATCATGATGATGAAAAGTGAAAACTTTGATCAAATGTCATTGTTTGCTCAGCTAAGGATAGTAACTACTAGCATCTTCAGAAAGCTAGCCTCATAGATTTGGAGTTGGAAGGGAGGTCATTTAGTCCTATCTTCTTATTTTGAAGATGAAGAAGCTGATATTTAGAGAGGTAAGTGACTTTCCCAGGGTCATATAGAGCATAAGTAGCAGAGCTAAGATTTAACCAAGATCTTTTGGCTAAGGATCACACACCTTCCCCTGCATCACACTTCCTTCTGGCAAAATGGTAATGAAGTAAATCTTACAACATTATAAATACAGCAAAATTCAATCAAAGATTGCTTCTGAACAGCAGCCGGAAATATTTCTTTTGTACCTGGTTAGTTGTTATGACTCTCATATCCATAGAAGGGAAAAGGGAAAGGGAAGGAAAGGGAAACTTGGAACATCCAGCGTGTGCAACCCAAGCTTCAACCTGAATGCTAAACTATGTCATCCAAGACAACTGGGGAGAGCCCTCAGCGCGCGAGACCGGCATCTCACATCTGGCTGCCCTGGCTTTCTCTCACAGCCTGGTTGCCTTACCTGGTCACTCCCTGGACAGAGCAGGGAAGCCTCCTGAGGAGGTGCTGACAGCGTCCAACTCAGGTACTGGGGGTGGAAGAGAAATGGAGACTCCAGAGGTTCCAAACACCGCTCCCCTCCAGCTTCTACTCCCATCCAGTGAGGCAGTAGGAGCCCGGAGCCTTCAGCTCCCTAGCTCCCTCCTCCCCCCCCCCCCCCCCCCCCCCCCCCCCCCCCCCCCCCCCCCCCCCCACTCCTCTTTCTGTAGCCTGGCTTGGGAGGTCCAGCAGCCACAGAGAGAAAAGGAAAGTTAGCAAATCAGCAAACGTCTTGCCATGGAGGTTCCGAAAGACCTGCATGTGTCAAAAGAAGAAAGGAGCCGTGGATAGTATATTAGCATATACTCTCTCTCCAGCAACACCCCTCCCTCCAAAACAGGCACACACTGTTCCAGATTCTCTCCCCTTCACTCTTCCAACAAACAACTAAAACTCTATGGAAAGCTCTCATTCTTGTATTTTGTGGGAATTAATCAGTAAGCTTCATTAATACTGTGCTTGGTATTGGGAAAACATACAATGAATGAAAAATACTTGTTCTCAAGTAGTTTACATTCTAAAGGGGAAGCAACATATAAATATAGAGAAAATGAGTGTGCATATGTGTGTATATGTATGTGTATGGAGAGAGGGAGACACAGAGACAGAGAAAGACAGACAGACAGAGAGGGAGAGAGAAAGAGAGGAGAGAGAGAAAGAGTTCTCAGAATCTTAGAAGGGTCTTTGTCCTTATCACATTCTATCTTGCACCATATTCATTTACGTGGACATTTTAGTCATTCTCTTAGAAGGCATTGTTTTCCTCTTTGAATTGCTATCCCCTAGTACAGTATCTTGTGCAGTTAGTATTTAAAAGTTTGTTGGATTGAACTGACCTCACAGATCTCTTTAATTTACCTCTCTCGTGATTTTATCACATAATTATATGTATATATATATATATATATCACATATAATTGTGTATGTCTCATTTTGACTACCTTAACAGATTCATAGTGATTCCCACTATTGCTTACTCACACATTTCTGAACTTCTTCACTTAGACACTCAGAGTGCTGGAGAGAATTACAAGCAATCAACCAATAATGCTTTGTTTTCATTAAGGAGTCAGATCTCTCTGGTCCACATCTGGTCTGTATCAGTTGCTAAACTTGTAAGCCCCATTAGGTTAGTGACCATGTCTTATCTAAATATTGTATTGTTCCTACTACTGGAAATAATATAACATAACAAAACAAGACATAATGTAATGTAACATTGTGATACAATATGATAGGAGAGAATATAACAATATTATAATATACATTGTAGCATAACATATTATAACATAATATAGTATATATCATAATATAACATTCCCACTACTGGGAATAACATAACAAAATAAGACACTATGTAACAATGTGATGCAACATGTGATGAGAGAATATAACAATATTATACAATGTAGCATAACAGAATCGATCATGATATAATACATTCTAACATACTATAATGTTTTTGTAAAGTATTCAACACCGTATCTGGCACATAGTAGGCACTTTAAAATTGCTCATTATCTGACTGGTTGACTATACACCACATTGCTTTTAAATGCCAGAGAAATACTTGTTGGATGAGATGGGGTGGTTGAGTTTAAGAAAAGAGTAAAGAGACAACATGGAGGAATGACCAACCTTAGGCAAAAATATAACAGCCAGCTCTCCACATAGTATAAAGAAATACTCCCACACAGGGTACCATGGTGTTGAAAATCCCCCAAATCAAAATCAGTTATTTGGGGTGAAGCATTGTCTCCAACAAGTCCCTAAAATGTACATGTATTAATTAAGAGAAATTTTATTATCATCTCATTAAGAAATTGTTCATGTCAGATACCAGATCCTGAGAGTGCTGGAAGGACGTATAAGTATTGATAGAGAAGAAAAAGTTAATCAATCAATGATCAAGTATTTATTTATTTGCTTTTTGGAGGGCAGTTGGGGTTAAGTGACTTGCCCAAGGTCACACAGATAGTTTTTGTGTTAAGTGTCTGAGGCCAGATTTGAACTCAGGTCCTTCTGACTCCAGGGCCAGTGCTCTATTCACTGCACCACCTAGCCACCCCCTTAAACAAGTATTTATTAAGCACTCACCAATCACTAGATTCTGTGCTAGGCTCTGAGGATATTAAAGAAGGAAACATTTCTACCAGTCAAGGGAATGACCTTCTAATGGGGAAGACAATAAATAGATGTGTAAATACATATGGCACAAATGCAAAATAGTTATATATAAGGTAGTTTCAATTGGAAAGAATACTTCAAAAAGAATGTCTAGAGTATTCTAGGGAAGGTTTGGAGACAATTGGAGTAGCCATGAAAAAGCCCTGGTCTGTTGTAAGAGGGAAGAGAATAACCATTTATTAGGCACTTATGTGCTGGGGACTATGCGAAGTGATTGGCAGATGTTACCTCATGATAACATTAATCATGATAATTTATCATGATGCTCATGATAACTCCTGAGGTAGGTGCTGTTATTATCTCCATTTCACATTTTAGGAAACTGAGGCAGACAGAGGTTAAATGACTTACCCTGGGTCACACAGCTAACTGAGCAGACTGACTAACAGCAGACTGAGGCTGGATTTGAATGCCGGTCTTCCTGACTGCAGACCCAGTATTCTATGCACTGTGCCACCTAGCTGCCTCTACCTAACTAGGGGATGATACTAAAGAAAATTTCACTATTAAATGTAGTGAAATTAACACTGGTCTGAGGACTGAGAGTTGTGAATTCTAATTCCAGTTCTGGTACAAACATCTATGCGGTTTACCATATCTATAAAATGAAAGGATTGGATTTGATGGTCTCCAAGTTCCTTTTGAGTTCTAACATTCTATTGCTTCACTTTTTAATTTGCCTAAGGGCAGGAAGAGAGAGCCTTCTTCCTTAAATAGTGAATAAACTTGTCTGCTGTTTCTCATAATATCTAGCTAATGGAGAATATATTTCTTCTTTTTTTTCCTATTAGTTACTATCCTGGATAGTATCAATTGAAAAATCCCCTTGCACAAAGAATAGTTTACCTGTCACATCTATGGAGAGGAGACGAATTTATGGCCAAACAAGAGCTAGAGAACATTATGAAATAAAAATGGATCATTTTGATTATATTCAATTAACAAGTTTTTGCACAAACAAAGCCAATGCAAACAAGATCAGAAGGAAAGAAGAAAGCTCAGAAACAATTTTTACTGCCAGTTATTTTTTTTATAAAGACCTCATTAGTAAAATATATAGAGAACTGAGTCAAATTTATAAGAATACAAGTCATTTCCCCAGTTGATAGTCAAAGGATATTTTTCTTTCTGTTTTTTCCCTTTTGTTCTGATTCTTCTTTGACAACATGACTAATGTGGAAATAAAAAAAAAATCCCCTCGCATAATTCATTTAAATCAAAGAAAGAGGTTGTTAGATATACTTTTCTGATTAACCTTTCTTATGTGAAATGTTTGCGTAAATGATCAATTTAATCTATGTATTAGAAATAGCGAAAACGTCCTTGGTTTCTATTTCCACAGTTCAGGCTAGCATTAAAGATGCCTTCTGATCAAAATCATGTGAGAATAAGATTTTATATATATATATATATATATATATAAAATCAATATAAATATAATATATATGTATATAATCCCCATCTTTCTTTCTGCTCCTGGGATTGTCCTGAAATGTCTTCAATGCATTAACAGAGAATGAGTTTCTATGCCTCTATTTGTGATGAATTACAAAACAATTCTTTTATACACCTATGCAGTAGTCCATAGAATAATAAATCAAAAATAATGACAACAGGATAGTTATTTGTCCCAGAAATTGAACTTAATAAGAAAGAGATGAGAAAGTGTTGTAATAATATAATAATATTTCAGCAGCTAAATTCAATAACCCATTACACTAGAATTAGGAAAGAAAAGGCATTGGAAAACCTGAATTTAAATACAAATTCTGTTGTCCATTTGGGTGACTTTGGACAGAATATTTCATTATGAGCCTCATTTTGATCATTTGTCATATTGCTTGCATTGCTTTCTTCATGGGGGACTGTTGTAGAGATGGTAATGTGTAAGCAGCAAAGTTTTACATAAATATTGTCAAACAAGGTCAGCTAGGTGTCACAGTGAATAGAGCACTGGCCCTGGAGTCAGGAGGACCTGAGTTCAAATCTGGCCTCAGACACTTAACACTTACTAGCCATGTGACCTTGGGTAAGTCACAACCCCAATTTCCCTGCCCTCCTCCCTCCAAAAAGCAAAAGAAAATATTATCAAACACAGACATTCGTCTGTGACCTCTTGCTTCAGAGGCTATTCCTTTCTTTCTTTTATTTCATTTTAAATTGATGGAATAAAATAAGCATTTCCATAACATAATATAATTTAAAAATGTAGCTTATGAAACTGCAAATCTACTATGTATAACTTGCTATTCCTTTTAAATATACAACAAAGTTATCACATAAATTTTTTTCCTGTTTTTTTCTTCCTTCCCCACCACTGCACTAGAGAAGACTACCATCTACCAATAGGCAGATGCGTGTAAAATTATTCTAAAATAAAATGCATACGTCTAGTTATAATTTCTTTCTCTTGATGCAGATAGTGTCTTTTTGCATATGTTCTTTATAGGTAATTTGGGTATTTATAATAGTCAAAATAACTTACTCAAAGTCATTCTTAAACAATATTTCTAGAGGCCCCAACAGCCCCACCAAGGCCAGACAAGGCCTGGTTAACTTGGTGGCAAGCTGACCCACCAACCACAAAGGCCATTCCCAGGACTATCACTGCAGGGATGGGATCAGACAGAGATGGGGACTAGGATGGCAGAGTGAACCCCGGCTGCTCCAAACCGCCCCCCCCAAAAAACACAGTAATTATTGCCCCAGAACAAAACTTTAGACAGTAAAGGCTTGGCAACCCTAGAGGAAGAGTGTGGCTAGGACCTTGCCTCAAAATGGATAAAAGACTGCAAAGACAAAGACTCTAACATCCTATTATTGTGAGAGGGAGGAACCAAATTCAGAAGGAGACAGTATTGACTCCATACCCACAGCTGAAAACTCAACAGGGTATATGAACTGGTTTCAAGCACAGAAAGCGTTCTTAGATGAGCTCAAAAAGATCTTTGAAAACCAAATTAGAGAGGTAGAAGATAAAATAAACAATTCTTTTAAAATAAAAATTGCAAAATTAGAAAAATATTACAATGAAAAAACAGCCCCTTAAAAAGAAAAATGTGTGAACTAAAAATGAAATCTGAATACATGGGAAAAGAGCTTCAAAAACTAGCCAAGAAAATGATTTGCTAAAAATTAGAATCATGCAAATTGAAGCTAATGACTCTATGAGACTCCAAGAATCAATCAAACAAAACATTAGGAATGAAAAATTAGAAAAAGAGGTAAAATATATCCAAGGAAAAATAACTGACCTGGAAAACAGATCCAGGAGAGATAATTTGGGAATTGCTGTTTGGGAACTGTTCACCAGAAAATCATGATGAAAAAATGAGCCTGGACAACATCTTCCAAGAGCTCATCAAGGAAAACTGCTCTGAGATCCTAGAACCAGAGTGTAAAATATAAATCTAGAGAATCCACTGGACACCTCCTGAAAGAGATCCCAAATTGAAAAGTCCTTGAAATGCTTTGGCCAAATTCCAGAGCTATCAGGTAAAGGAGAAAATATTACAACCAGTGAAAAAGAAACAATTCAGATATTATGGAACCACAGTGAGGATTGCACAGGATCTTGCAGCTTCTACCCTGAAAGATCGAAGGAACTGGAATATGCTTTTCTGCAAGTCAAAAGAACTCCAGTTACAACCAAGGATCACCTATCCAATGAAACTGAGCATAATCTTCCAGGAAGAAGATGGCATTCAATGATATAATGGAATTCCAGACCTTCCTGATGAAAAAGCCAGAGTTCAATGGAAAATTCAACCTCCAATTACAAGACTCAAGAGAGACATAGAAAGGTAAATAGAGAAAATACACACACACACACACACACACACACACACAACTTGTTAGTCAATAAGAGCAAACTGTTCACATGCCTATATGGGAAACTGATACCTGTTAATACTGAGAATTCTATATCTATGGCGACATCTAAAAGGTATATAGATATATAGAAGGTATGGGTATAAATTACACAAAATCATGATAAAAAAATCTTTGTTAAGGGGTGCAAAGGGACAGCAATGGAAGAAGAGGAAAGAATGAAGCAGAAAAGGGTAAATTATGCCACACAAAGAGGCATAAAAACATTATAATAGAGGGAAAGAAGGGAGGGAGATGAGCATTATATGAGCTTTTCCCTCATTGGTTCTGGTGCAAGGAGGGAATACCATAATAAATTAAGTATAGGACTCTATTGAGAAGAGACATAAAAGTTATCATAATAGAGGGAAAGAGGGGAGGGAGAGGAGCATTGCATGAGATCTATTCTCATCAATATTAGTTAGAGAAAGAAATAACATACTGCATTAAGTATAAAAATCTATCATTAAGTAAAAAACCCTACAGGCAGTAGGAGGGGGGAAGTAGTAGGGTGGTTAGAAGGGAGGGAAGAAGTAGTAAGGGGGAAAGTTAGGAAAAGGGAGGGGGGCTGATAAGAAGGGAATACTGAGGGAGGTATCGGTCAAAACGAAAAATTCTTAAGGAGAGGAAGGGAGAAGGGGGAAAAAATAAAAGCATAAACAGGGGAGGGAATAGGATGGAGGGAAAGAGACAGATAGTAATCATAACTGTGAATGTTAATGGGATGAACTCTCCCATAAAACAGAGGTGGATAGCAGAATGGATTAAAAACCATAATCCTAAAATATGCTGTTTATACAAGAAACACTTGTGAAACAGGGGGATACACACAGGGTAAAGGTAAAAGGCTTGAGTAAAATATATCATGCCTCAGCTAAAGTAAAAAAAAGCAGGTTTAGCAATCCTTATATCAGACAAAGCAAAAGCAAAAATAGATCTAATTAAAAGAGATAAGGAAGGAAACTATATCCTGCTAAAAGGCACCATCGAAAATGAAGCAATATCTTTACTAAACATTTATGCACCAAGTGGTACAGCATCCAAATTCCTAAAGGAGAAGTTAAAGATGTTAGAGGAAGAAATAGATAGTAAAGCGCTACTAGTGGGGGACTTCAATCTCCCCCTCTCTGAGTTTGATAAATCTAACCTCAAAATAAACAAGAAAGAAGTTAAGGAGGTAAATAGAATCTTAGAGAAGATAGATATGGTAGACCTCTGGAGAAAATTGAATGGGGATAAAAAGGAATATACCTTCTTCTCAGTGGTACATGGCACATATACAAAAATTGACCATGTTCTAGTGCATAAAAAATCTCAAAACTCAGTGCAGAAAGGCAGAAATATTAAATGCATCATTCTCAGATCACGATGCAATAAAAATTATGTGTAGTAAAGGGCCATTGGAGGATAGACTAAAAACTAATTGGAAACTAAATAACAAAATTCTAAAGAATGAGTGGGTCAAACAAGAAATTATAGAAATAAATAAGTTCATTCAAGAGAATTACAATAATGAGACATCATACCAAAACCTGTGGGATACAGCAAAAGCAGTTCTTAGGCGAAGTTTTATATCCCTGAATGCATACATAAATAAAATAAAGAAAATGGAGGTCAATAAATTGGGTATGCAACTGAAAAAGCTAGAAAAAGTACAAATTGAAAATCCCCAATTGAATACTAAATAGAAATAATGAAACCAAAGTAGAGATCAATAAAATTTAATTTAAGACAACTATTTAATTAATAAATAAAACTAAGGGCTGGTTTTATGAAAAAAAAAACAACAACAATAAAATTGATAGACTCTTTGCCAATATGATAAAAAATAAAGAAGAAACCAAATTGTGAGTATCAAAAATGAAAAGGGTGAATCTACTTCCAATGAAGTGGAAATTAAAACAATAATTAGGAATTATTTTGCACAATTGTGTGCACATAAATTTTACAATCTTCATGAAATGGATGAATATTTACAAAACTATAAGTTGCCCAGACTAACTGAAGAGGAAGTAAACTACTTAAATAACCCCATCTCAGAAAAAGAAATTAAACAAGCCATCAATGAACTGTTGTAATGTAATACCAAGCAAAGGCAACTTCCCAGGTTCAAAATACCAGCATAGGTGCTCTCTATTTTATTTCAGTAACAAACCCAGAACAGAGAAGATCAAAACATGACATCATTCAAAATACAGCATTTACTAAGTGTGATTAAATCATCTCCAAGGCCTACCCCACCCCAGGACTTTCCAATCATTCAATCAATTACAAAGTCTCTGTTCCAAATACTTCTCCACCCCTAGGCTATACCTTAATTAAGTCCACCACAAAGCCCCTCTTCTCAAATGGAGATTAGTTTCCAAACATAAGTAAAATACATTCATTTGCTCAACCATAGAACACAAAAAGGTCAAAAGTTCCCCACCCCTGGATCACAATTGAATCTACCCCAGAGTTACATCAAGTTTAAACACAGCACTTAATACCCAAATGGAGGTCTTTTCTTCATCTTGACACGAGGCAAGTTCTCAGCAATCTTAGTTCCTGGAGAGACAAGGCTTAGCAAGGCCATAAGATACATTGCCAGTCCCTTCATGAATTTATCCTCTGTCTGTAGAACAGTCCTAGAACCCCTGAACACATTAGCAAAGCCCTCTCCCAGGATTTCTGTAAACATACAACAAGAAAATCCTTCTTCAGGGCTTCTGAACCAACAGAAAGGCTCCCAGACCCCTGCAACAACAGCACTGTCCTTCACCAGTGGACAGTATTCATTCTGTCTGCCGGACAGTCTCCAGACCCCTGCAACAACAGTACTGTCCCTCACCAGTGGACAGTATTCACTCTCTGTCTGCAGGACAGTCTCAGGCCTTCTTAACCAAATGCCAGGTTCCAGGACTTCTTCAACAGGACAGTCTTTCACCAGTGGACAAATCTGGCAAAATAACATCAAAACAGACAGACAAAGTACCAGCAAAACAGCCATGTCTCCTCAGTCCTTGGCAGCTCAGGGGGCAGGTCTCAAAAGTCCAGGGCAATTCAAAGCGGCCACCAGCAATCTCTTAGTCTCTCCCTCTCCACGAGGTGCTGCTTCCAAAAAGAACTTCTGCCTCTCTCTTGTCTCTCCAAATCTACATCACCAGCTCCTCCCACTTCAGGACTTTCTTTTCACATCAACAAGCCCATCCCACAGGTGGGATTAACAAACTCTGGGTTTTAATACAATCAATTTGAAAACCAAGCCAATACAGGGGAATCTTTAATTGCCATTACTATCACAACTGTCTAGGAAAAAATCTCCAGGGCCAGATGGCTTTACTAGGGAATTCTACCAAACATTTAAAGAACAATTGACTCCAAAACTTTACAAACTATTCTGGAAAATTGGAGAAGGAGTCCTACCAAATTCTTTTTATGACACAAATATGGTACTGATACCTAAATCAGGAAGAGATAAAACAAAGAAAGAAAATTGTACACCAATTTCTTTCATGAATACAGATGCAAAAATTTTAAATAAAATATTAGCTAAAAGACTACAGCAACTTATCTAAAGAATAATAAACTTTGATCAGGATTTATTCCAAGAATGCGAAGATGGTTTAATATTAGGAAAACCATCAGTATAATTCATCATATCAACAATAAAACTAGCAGAAACCACATGATTATCTCAATAGATGCAGAAAAGGCTTTTGACAAAATACAACATCCATTCCTATTAAAAACACTAGAAATTCTAGGAATAAATGGAGCCTTCCTTAAAATAATAGGTAACATCTATCTAAAACCATCAGCAAGTATTATTTGTAATGGGGATAAGCTAGAAGCATATCCAATAAGATCAGGGGTGAAACAAGGATGTCCACGATCACCCCTCTTATTAAATTTGGTACTAGAAATGTTAGCAATAGCATTAAGAGAAAAAAAGAAATTGAAGGAATCAAATTAGTCAAAGAAGAGACTAAGCTATCACTCTTTGCAGATAATATGATGTTATACTTAAAGAACCCAAGAGAATCAATTAAAAAACTACTTGAGATAATAAACAAATTTGGCAAAGTTGCATGATATAAAATAAACCCGCATAAGTCCTTGGCATTCCTATATATCTCTAATGAAATCCAACAGCAAGAGATAGAAAGAGAAATCCCATTTAAAGTTACTGTACACATTATAAAATATTTGGGAATCTATCTGCCAAAATAAACCCAGGAATTGTATGAACACAATTACAGAACACTTTTCACACAAACAAAATCAGATCTAACTAATTGGAAAAACATAAATTGTTCATGGCTGGGTCAAGTTAATATAATAAAAATGACAATTTTACCTAAATTAAATTACATATTTAGTGCCAAACCAATCAATCTACCAAAAAATTACTTTGTAAAGTTAGAAAAAATAGTAGCAAAATTTATTTGGAATAACAAAAGGTCCAGAATATCAAGGGAATTAGTGAAAATAAATGCTAGGGAAGGTGGCCTAGCCATACCAGATTTTAATCTGTATTATAAAGCAGCAGTCATCAAAACTACTTGGTATTGGCTGAGGAATAGAATAGTGGACCAATGGCATAGACTGGGTACACGAGACTCACCAGCCAATGACTGTAGTAATCTACTTTTTGATAAACTCTCAGACCCTGATTTTTGGGATAAGAACTCACTATTTGACAAAAACTTCTGGGAAAACTGGAACACAGTATGGCAGAAATTGGGCATAAACCAATATCTAACACCACACACCAAAATAAAATCTAAATGGGTGTGTGATCTAGGTATAAAGGATGATACTGTAAGCAATCTGGGAGAGTAAAGGATAGTTTACCTTTCAGATTTCTGGAGAGGGAAAGACTTCATGACAAAACAACAGTTAGAGAGCATTATAAAGTGCAAAATGGACAATTTTCATTACATTAAATTGAAAAGCTTCTGTACATATAAAGCCAATGTTACCAAGATTAAGTGGGAAGTGGAAAATTGGGAAAGAATTTTTACAACCAATGTCTCTGATAAAGGCCTGATTTCTAAAATATACAAAGAATTGAGTCAAATCTATAAGAATACAAGCCACTCCCCAATTGCTAAATGGTCAAAGGATATGAACAGACAGTTCTCAGAAGATGAAATTAAAAATATTTATAAGCCTATGATAATATGCTCTAAATCACTAGTGATTAGAGAAATGCAAATCAAAAGAACTCTGAGGTGCCACATCTCACTGGACAGATTGGCTAAGATGACAAAACAGGAAAATTATAAATGCTGGAGAGGACATGGAAAAATTGAAACATTAATGCATCGTTGGTGGAGTTGTGAACTGATCCAGCCATTCTGAAGAGCAGTCTGGAACTTTACCCAAAGGGCTATAAATAAGTGCATACCCTTTGACCCAGCAATACCAGCTATAGGGTTATATCCCAAAGAGATCAGCGAAGTGGGAGGAAGACCCATATGAACAAAAATATTTCTAGCAGCTCTTTTTGTGCACCTCTTCACTGTCTGTACTGTGGCCATTATTAGATAATAAGCCATCTTTAGTGTATATCTGGTTCAGTCTCTATCTTCCCTATTTTCTTCAACTCCAAAATGCAAGAGAATAAGCAAACTAACCTGTCACCCAAATGTTAACAAGTGTAGAATAAAGTATCATTTCTGGTAGCATTTTGTGCATTTGTTACAAATGTCACAGGTTTATTCCATTGAGATTTCTCCTTATCTTCATCAGAGTGAGATTGAATTGTTTGGGGAGGGGATACTCTTAAAAATTATATGGTGTAGGGGTGGCTAGGTCGCACAGTGAGTAGAGCACTGGCCCTGGAGTCAGGAGGACCTGATTTCAAATCTGGCCTCAGACACTTAACACAAAAACTAGCTGTGTGACCTCGGGTAAATCACTTAACCCCAATTTCCCTCCAAAAAGCAATAATAATAATTAATAATGTGGTGTGGTTCTAGACTTTTCAATTCCTGCCAAGGTTAACATCTTCTTAAGTAACTTGCTTTCAAAGTCCTCTCTTCATCAGGGTGTATTCTGGCAGGGAAACTGTCAACTGGGAAATATATTTCCCATGATACCTTTACAACTTGAGTAGCTGCCC
>NW_027185655.1:3855110-3860480 GCF_028583685.1 Petaurus breviceps papuanus | reverse complement strand
ACAAACTCCATTGTTTTGAAGGTATATATACTTTCCAAGGGCAGCTAGGTGGCAACACAGTGGATAGCACACCAGATCTCCAGTCAGGAAGGCCTGTGTTCAAATCCAACCTTAGACACTCACCAGTTGTGTGATCCTGGGCAAGTCACTTAACCCTGTTTGCCTCAGTTTCCTCATCTATAAAATGAGCTGGAGAAGGAAATGGCAAAACTCTTCAATATCTCTGCCAAGAAAACACCAACCAGGATCATGGAAAGTCAGATACCACTGAAAAATAACTCAACAACAACAAACTTTTGAAGTATACAGCACAACTTTGCAGCACTTTTCTCTGTGCATAACACTTCACACTTAATAAAGACATCTGCTACCACGTGGGGGCAATATAATCTGCTTCTAACTAGTTCAAGAGTTCTCTCTTGGGGCAGCTAGGTGGCAAAGTGAATAGAGTACCAGCCCTAGAGTTAGGAGGACCTGAGTTCAAATCTAACCTCAGACACTTACTACTTACTAGACCTTGGGCAAGTCACTTAACGCCAATTGCCCTGGCTTCTCCCCTCCAAAAAGACCAAAGGAAAAAAAGAGTTCTCTCTTGACCCTAATGTCTAAGTCATCAAGTAGCACTTCTGGGCCAAAGGATATAGTAGCTAGGGCAGCAATGTGGGATCTGGTACCATATATAGGATGAGTTACAGTCCTATACAACACATCATGACACAATTCTAATTTCATTCATTGTGTCATTAGTAAGGAAATCTTGAGTCTCTGAGGTTCTTCATTTTCATGAAGTAACCTCGTCATTAACCAGATAACCACCACAACCTCCAATGACCCACCCAGTGAGCCTTTTCTTATAACAAAGGAAAATAATTAAGCAAAACCAACTAACTTGGAGATTCAGTTGGATTGTTTATGCAACATTTAGGGCCTGTGGTCCTGAAGAAAAGAAGGTGAATGCATTTCCTCAACCCTTCTCTGGGACAAGATTCGTCATTAATCATACACACTATTGAGCTTTGGTTTAATGTCCTTTTTATTAACATTATTGTAGATACCATGGTCTATGCTTCATCCCTCTTCCCCAACCCCTGGTTTTGAGATGTGGCAAGACCTATGCCTTAGGCATATTATTTGGGTAGCTGGTTAGAGGATGGATTGAAAAAGGAGAGACTAGTGCCCACCACATAGATACATACATACATACCTACATACATACATACATACATACATATATATACATACACACAGTCAAAATATTTGATTACTGCTTCACTTAATTTTGAAAAGAGGCAGCTTTAATAACAATACTGAACATTTTTATAATTTTCGTGTTTAAAAAACACTCCTCACAACACCCCATAGCATGATCCCCATTTTAAAGTTGACACAACAAACATAAATAACACAAATAAGAGGAAATGCGGGTTCAAAAAGGATAAATATGCTGCCTAGAATCACAGGGGCAGTTAGAATGCTGGAGACAGGCTCTATGTAGAGGCTGCATTGGCTCCAAATTCATCTTTCCTTCCTCGATGACATACTGTCTCAATTTTTATTACTGAATATTTTTCACTTTTATCTGGGTTCCTCAAATTTGTGATTTTCTCTAACGTAGTATTATTCTAGGGTAGCTAGGTGGTATAGTGGTTAGAATGCCAGACCTGGAGTCAGGAAGGCTCATCTACTTGAGTTCAAATCTGGTCTCAGACACTTACTAATTATGTGACCCTGGGCAAGTCACTTAACCCCATTTGCCTCAGTTTCCTCATCTGCAGAATGAGCTGGAGAAGGAAATGGCAAACCACTCTATTATCTTCACCAAGAAAACCCCAAATGGAGTCATGAAGAGCCAGACACAATTGGAAAATAACTGAGTAACAATATTATTATCATAATACATTACATTTATACATGATAATGTATTCAGTCATTCCCTATTGTTGAAAACTGATTTTACTTTCCATCTTTGTTAGCACAAAAACTGTGCTGATGACAATTTTGACAAATATCCATTAGATTATGAGCTCAAGAACCAGGGATTTTTTTTTTGGCCTTGCTCTATTTCCATAGCATTCAGCACAATTCCTGGCACAAAGTTCTAATTAAATTACCATTATACATTTAAATGCTTGTTGACTTGATTTGCCAGATGTGACCTTTCTTCCTGTCTCTAACACCACTGGATTGTGACCAGTGATGGGCTTCCTGGGTAAGAAGATAGGAATAATTTAGTAATTGTTTTTTTGTTTGTTTGTTTCAGGATTCTTTTTTTTTAATGTATAATGGTGATTTAATTAGAAATTACATTTTCCCCACAGAGCTTCCACTGATAGTAAAAAATAGAAAGTCAACAATAACTTTTATTGTTGGAATATAAAAGAAAATTGTGATAGTAATTTTTACTGTGATAATTGCATGAGCTTAATCATGGAACCTAATCACACACAAATATACAGTTCGTAGAAATTCCTCATTCTCTATGCTATGGGACAGTGATTTTCTACTTTCTACTTACTACTAAAATAACATATATGGAATTTAAAAATCATTTACCAATTTTATCATGTATGCTTTTATGTATGCTTTAGTTCTCAAATCACATTAATTTACATAAACATTTTTTTCAACAATTCTGTGTACATAATTACTGAACATTTCCATGCACTTGACATCAAAAGATTATGTAAATTGAATTTTTGTTTCTTTCCTTCCAGTAAACTAGGGACCATTTATTTTAGTGGCGAATTTAGTCATAACAATACATGAAGGCAGACATTCAATGATCCATAGTATTGGATATTCATTCTCTCATGATTTTGGCACTCAATGGCTCCCAATAAGGTCTACATCTTAAAATTAACATGACAATATGTTGCATTAAAAAGATTATTAATAGACTGACACAAGATAAAATAGTTATTCTGTATATTTTGTTATGTTTACAAGTAGCGCTAAGCCTGGGTATTTATGATAATATTTAAAAATGAAAAAAATATACATACATTTTCTCTATTTTCTTGTAAACAATTTTCAGTATACTATTATATCTCTTTATCATTGACACAAAAATACAGCATAAGTATACAGGAAAAAAAATTCCTTCATTTGGTGTCTGCAGGATTCAAATGATAAATAGTCAATGCTCACGTCAGCCTATACACCTAGAAGCAACAGTCATTCTGCTGTTAGTAGAAGCAATTGTTGAAATGCTGTTTTTTCACCTTCTATGCTATTCCAGTATTTATAGCAATACTGTATGTAGAGAGCAAGATATGTCTACTATAATCCTTTCTTTTTGAGAGTGAATGATAGGGTAGAACCAATTTATGTTGGAACAATGGCAGCAACAGCTGGTGTTTCCTCTGCTATATCAGGCAGTTTTCCTTTTTAGTCATTTTTTAATTAGAAAAGTATAAGAAAAATGAACCAAAAGAGTTCCTTCCATGTTCATTTCTTTACTGCTCCAGAGGAAACCCAGTATGTCAAATCTTTCTTTGTAGCCCATATGCTGACTGCTTGTTTGTTCTGCAGTGATAATTGACATCTAGCTTCTTAGTCTCTACTGGTTTCTTGTGCAGATTTATGAGAATGTTGAGATGATGATAACAATAACCAATACTTATATAATACTTTACATGTTACTTCATTTGATTCTCACAACAACTTTCAGAGGTAATCACTATTGTTATCCTCTAGAGGAAACTGAGGCCAAGACTAAGGGCCTCTCAGACCCACAAGGAGGGATTTGAACTCACGTCTTCCTAACTCCAAGACCAACATCACATTACCTAACTGTTGACATTTGTGAACTTTTGGAACTTTTACTTGTTTTGGAGGGTGGTAATGATAGAGCAAGTACCATCACTGCTTAGTCCCACAGGATACGCCAGAATAACGGGGAGCCATTCCTCCAATACAACCACTGCCACGGTATGAAGGGGTCTGTTTGTGACTACTACCATGATAAGGAGTGTTTCTGGCGTTCTTCTCTGTGGTCCTTTCCAACAGTGGACTTGAATGCTTGATTTTTCCATTGCCTACATTAGCTGAATCACCATATATTTTGGAGGAAGAAATCTTTATTTTCATTTTCAGATCATCTTTACAAGAGCTTTTATTGGTGGGTGGGATTGAAATCCACAATTCAAGCAAACCACTCTTATTTTTAACTGCCATGTCTTTTTCTGGTTGGGATGCAGTGTTGGACTTGGAGTGAGGAAAGGCATGTTTTTGGTTCTACTTCATACTAGCTCTGTGACCCTGGGCAAGTCACTTGACTTCATTTCCAATGGGATTAATAATAGCACCTACTTACCAAGATTATTACAAGAATTATGTGAGATAACAGATAAAAAGTTTTGCAAACCTTAAAATGCTTTCTAATTTCTAGCTATTATTCTTTGGGGTCATTTTAATCAGAGAAGAAACATACCTACAGTTAACTGGTGCTTAGTATAATGTCTGGCAATTAGTAGGTACTCAATAAATACTTTGCTAACTGACTGACTCCAAATGCATGTACTCTGCTGGGTCAATGATATATAGTTTTCCCTTATATCCAGTTTGTGTTTCTAGTTTTAACTTCTTTCTATGTTCAACAAATGGTATTTTTCTAACAACCATTTCAGTGATTCCGACCTGTGGTATTTACTACTTTCTGATCTGTATACTGTAATTTAATTGCATAATGATCAGAGAGTATGTCAACTTTGTGACATAACTTTGTGATATATGAGCACAGTGGGCATAAAATTGGACCTTTCTGAAGTTGATGCTGTACTGACTACCAGACAATGTTGTCTCCTATTTCTGTGAATATAATCTATCCTTGTTGATTCTCAATGCTGAGACTAGTCTTGGTGGGATGCCAAATCATCTGAAATACTAAGGATTCCTGTTGCTAGTATTGTGAAGTTATCAAGTATATATTCTGAATGGGGATATTACCTGAAATCCAAGGGAGTCCTACAGGAAATGCTGACATAGATGGTATTCTGTACCATGGCATCAACTTTAGGATTTTCAGCCACCCAATTAGCTTTCCAGCTTTTTATACTCTTTAATCTATTAGTTTCCTCCAATATTTGTTGAAGCTCATGAAATGATTCATCTAATAATTGTAAAGCAACCAATAGATGGATATATTCCTACAAAGTTTTCTAATAGTAAATGCGATGAAATCCCAATTTCAAGACAAATGAATGCATACATTCTCTGATCAATATGCTGATCCAAGAGAATTTCAAAGAATTCCTGATGAAAAATGCTATTCACCTTTAGAGAGAAAAGTGATAAACAGATTGAAACAGATTTATTTTTCCTTCTTTCCTTTCCTTTCCTTTCCTTTCCTTTCCTTTCCTTTCCTTTCCT
>NW_027185655.1:3810844-3855100 GCF_028583685.1 Petaurus breviceps papuanus | reverse complement strand
TTCCTTTCCTTTCCTTTCCTTTCCTTTCCTTTCCTTTCCTTTCCTTTTTCCTTTCCTTTCCTTTCCTTCTTTCCTTTCCTTTTTCCTTTCCTTTCCTTCTTTCCTTTCTTTCTTTCTTTTTGCAATATGACTAGTGTGGAAATGTGTCTTCCATGACTACACATGTATAATGGGCATCATTTTGCTTGCCTTCTTGAGAGATGAGGGAGGAAAAGAGTTTGGAACTTGAAATGTTGTGGATGTTATAAAAATGAATGCATACACAAGTTATCCCTGTTAGTTTATATTGAAGGCAGGAGGTGGTAAGATATAGACTGTTGGTAGCCATGAAATTAGATGTCTGTGCCAAATCCTTGCTTGCTTTCACTAACCAAGTACATCTCACCCTGTCCAAATGTGGGTATTCAGGGGTGATATCAAAACCCAGAGTTTGTAGCATCATATTTTCAAATGCAACCAGATATTAGGTCTACTAAAGGTATGCTTCACTTTTGTGCCAAACATTGGTTTTTGAAGAAGACAGGTATGAACTACTTTGGTGACATGTTCAAGTTTTGGGGGGACTGTTTTCCCACTTTTGCTGTCAAGAATAGCATAATATGTTTCTTTTAAATATGATCAAATGATGGCCAATATAAAATCTTTGGAAGTAAACAATCACAGTATTACATATCCATAAATATGTATATACAAATGTTTATATATGTATATACATACACACATATATATATATATACATACATACATACTGAGAGATACTGAGACACTACTTCATATCATATCTTGGGTAAAGTTGGTTACTTCTTGGATGTTCAAGAGTTCTATTTCTACCTTTATCTTGAAGCAATGGCTTGATGTGTGCTCTATCTGCTCCTAGCCCAAGAACCATTGAGAAACCTCATAGCATGATGCCATGACATTTTTTCCTAGTACAATTCCAAGATATTTTCTAAAATTAGACCAATTCTCAGGTCCACTAAAAATGTAATAGTATGCTTGGTTTGCTGCAGACCCTACATAATTGACTATTTCTCTGTCCTCATCCTTGACAATTTGTTGGATATAAGAAGGAACATCAAAATTCCTTTAATTTGTAGTGATTTAGAGAAAATTTTCACATGGTTTTTAATTGCAATTATTCCTTTAACTGTTTCTTTATACCATTAGACCATTTGTCTATCAGCAACACAATTTATTCCTGAGTAACTTGTTGGATCTTTGTTATCCTTGACTCCCTTCCTGATTGCTCATTTGTAATCTATTTTTAAAAATTCCCTCTACCTTCCCCTTTTTTTCTGTTGATTTTTGTTTGATTTTTCGTTATGGGTTCTGACACTATTCTCACAAGACAGTGGGACTCTTCTGTATTGATATCATTAATCTGAATTTGTTTCCATTTTCTACACATGTCTTTTAAAATCTGGTGTCTTTTCTCATGCTTTTTTCTTTTTCATAACAATAATTTCTCTTTCCTCTAATACCTACAGGCTCTGTGACCCTGGACAGATCACTTAACTATTCAGTGTCCCACGTAACTCTGTCATTTGAAAAGACTTTCAGTTGTATGAACAAGTCCTTACCCCCTTTAAAAGAAGAATTTTTCTGACCAGGGATTCCCTCTACCAATGACATCACAAATTCACTCCAAAAATTAAAATGCACAAAGTGCTGTCAAAGGTCCTAGGGATACAAAGACAACCAGACAAAATAGTTTCTGCCCTCATGGAACCTACATTTTATTTACAACAGATAAATGAATTTGATGGGATTTAAGGAGAGAGACAGCACTAACAAGGGTCAGATAGATTAACTTCTAGAGGTAGCACCTTTGCTGATCACTGAAATAAGTGGCTGAGGAGAGGAGAGACCAGGCATATGAAACAACCTATGCAAAGGCATGTAGGTGGGATGCTGAATTTCTGGGATAGCACATAAACCACACTTTGCTGTAGTTTGGAATGTGTGGGGAGGAGTGGTATAAAATTATGATGGCTTTATGTTGAATTTTATGATGTGTTCCATTGTTTAATAGTCTAATGATGATGCAAACATCTCACAATTTCCCCTCATAACACAACCCATTCCATCCTGGCCTGTCAAAAATGAGAGAGCTTAAATTCAAGGGATGTCATTGTACTTCTAAGTTTGACAGCATTTGGTTTTCTGTAAGTTGTCAGGTCACTCAATAATCAAGGAATGATCATAGTTGACCAGAGTGTTATCAGGCCACAGAGAGTGCAGTGACATGCTTGTTAAAATTAGAGAAATAGTATGAAAAGTTGGTTGCAGGATGCATGTCATTTGCAAATTTGATCAAAATCTCTGTCTTTACTCAAATCATTTATAAAAATGGCAAACAAACAAGGCAGGTCCAAATTTATACTTACAACAACTCTGGGAGGTAAGTGCTATCATTATCTCCATTTTATAGTTGAGGAAACTGAGGCAGGCAAACGTTAAATGACTTGTCCAGGTTCACACAGCTAGCAAATATCTGAAGTCAGATTTGAATTCAAGTCTTCTTGACTCTAAGTTCAGTATTTTATCCACTGAGCCACCTCCTGCCTCTATATCCATTGATATTGGACAACTAATAAGTACTCTTTGAGTCTGACCATTCAACAAGTTTTTAATCTAGCTAACCTCTTCTTCTTCTCCAGAAAAATGTCATTATATACTTCCTCAAGACCTTTGCTGAAACCTACTAAATAACATCCACAGTATTACCTTCATCTACAAGTTTAGTAATGCTACAGGTCATACAGTAGATTGAACACTAGGCTTGGCATCAGGAAGACTCACAAATCCAGCCTCAGACATTTACTGGCTTTGTGACCTTGGGCAAGTCACTTAACCCTGTTTGCCTTGGTTCCTCATCTGTGAAATGAACTGGAGAAGGAAATGGCAAAACACTCCAATATCTCTGCCAAGAAAACTCCAAAGTGGGTCACAAAGAGTTAGACAAGATTAACACAACTCAACCACACCACCACCAAGAAAGGAAATAAGATGAGTCCAGCATGACCTGTTCTTGATGCAGTCATGACAGTTCTTTGAAACCAGAGATCGTGGATGAATGCTGGAACATGTCATGGGCGAAAGGGGGAGGAAAAAGAATCAAGCTCAATGACATACCATAAGGATTAGCCTATGCAAAATAGCCTCCAAAGAAGGGGTGCCTACATTTGAAACTACTTTTTAACCTACTTTGAGGCAGGAGAAAAACCTGCAAAAAAGGATGATCACACTAAAAATCTTTGAATAATGGAAGACCATTGCTAGTAGAGGTTATACTCTATGGCCCCTATCTTCTCAGGAGGTTGGAGCCAATACATGAGTGAATGTAGGGGGTGCATTGGGAGTACAGTTGATAGGGAAAGGAGGAAAGAAATGGAAGGATAAAAGGATCTCTCTTTGGAGATAAGAACTTGATAAAAACAGAGTAATAGAGATTGTGGAGCAGTAGCAAGACCTGACTTATGTATTCTAAATTTGTAATGGGTGAAATTTAATCATTATACTTCAAAGCATAGAAGAATAGTTCAGAAAAAAATGGATTTTGGGCTTACCTAGGGATGAGGATTTAAAGGCTGACAGAATATCAGAGAGGCAAAGACATTAATGGTTAATGAAACAAGAATCTTGCCTTAAATGTTTCAATTGGAAAAAGGGGAAGAAAAAGGGAGGGATGAAGAAAGGAGGGGTTTGTTTCTTAGCTGTCTAGAATAGCATGACAGGAAGAGGAACTGAAGTTCCCTCTGTGCCAATGTTCAACTTTTAACTGTGGGACTGTTGCTTATATGGACAAGGTATCCAGAAAGAAAGTGGCCATACTGTCAACTTATAGCCTGTACTACTTTTGGACTTCCATACTAAGCTCAATTCACTCTCCCATGTTGACTCTCCAAATACCATTAAGTCAAGTCAAATCAACAAATATTTATCAGACTTTTACCATATACCAAGTACTTTGCTAAACACTAGGGATACACAAAAAATCAAACAAGGCACATTCCTTGCTTTCAAGAAGCACACAATGTGAAGGGAGAGACAAGAAGAAATCGAGTGTGCACAAACAAGATATATATATATATATATATATATATATATATATATATATATATATATATATATATATATATATATGATAAATTGGAGAGAAGAAATCAGAATTATGGAGGGCCAGAATATGTTTCTTGTAGAAAGTTAGATTTTACCTGGAACTTGAAGAAAACCAGAGAAGCCAGGAGGTGAAGACGAGGAGGGAGAGAACTCTAGGTAGCGAGGACAGACAGTGAAAATGCCCAGAGTTGGGAGACAGATTTCTTTTGTGAGAAACAGCCAGGGGGCCAGTGTCATGGACATTATGGGTATTATTATAATAATTCCCAAATATTCAGTTGGTTCCATTCAATGATGCAAATCATAATTTCCTTATGCCTACCCCTAAGTTTGAACATGCCTGTGTTTTCTCAAAAGTTTGCTGAGATGGGTCCACTCAACAAAATGGTGCTCTTCCTTACTTGCTCCCAGCATCACTAATCTTTTTCCTGATGTGAATCTCAGGAGTGGATACTGGAGTTTCCTTAATGCTTGTGATTCAAAAATGTGGGAAATTCCTAGAGACACTCACAGAATAAGTAAAGGATGAAAATTAATTATAGGGTAATAAAAATTACTCGTGTTACAAATATTTGAGCAAAACATAGAGGGCTTCAGGAAAAAAGGGGGAATATGAATATACTGTCTGTGATTAAGCTGCTAATGGCTTGAAATCTTCAGGGATCATAAAGAGTAGTTGGCAAATATTCAAAGAGTTTTTTTTAATTGCATTTAAAGCCATTTACAGAAATCACATATAGTAGGAATCAAAACCATCCCCAAATCTTAGTATGAACAACATCTAAATGGAACTCAAATAGAAGGGACTGAGGTTTGGATGTGGAGATGGGAGACTGATGTTTTCTTATCTGTAAAAGAAGGTGGTTCCACTCAATGGACTCTCAGGATCCTTCTGGTTCTGCCTCTGTGATTTGGCTTTGTTACTAACTAGCTCTGACTTTAGCCAATCACAATCTCCATGAGCATTGGTTTCTTAATCTTTTAAATAACTGTCAACATTTATATAGCACTTTAACACTTGACACCTTAAAGAAGATAATATTTTCATTACCTCTCTTGTAAGGTTGCTGTGAGAAAAAAAATACCTGATAAACTGGAAAAGCTTTTTAAATATAAGTTGTTCTTTTTATTTGAATGGGAACATGAGGCAATCTCAGAGAGAGAATAAGGCTTCTGTACTGTAGACCACTCAGTCAGTCAGGCATATATTAAGTGCCTACTAGGTTTGCTTGACAAAGACAGTACAGTGGCTTGCCATTTCCTTCTCCAGCTAATTTTTCAGATGTGAAAACTAAGGCCAAGTGGGTTAAGTGACTTGCCCAGGGTCACACAGCTAGTAAGTGTCTGAGACCAGATTTGAACTCACATTTTTTTTTTTTACTCCAGGACCTAACTCTATCCATTTTGCTTTGTGAATGCCTGCAGGGGATAAGAGAAATAATTAAGAGAGGGGAGGCACTAGAATTAACCAGAAAGCTTTCTTTCAGAAGATGGCATTTCCTCCAAAAAAAAAACCCAACAGAAGATGGCATTTTAATTGTCACTTAAAGGAAGACAATAGGCAGGGTTGTGGAGGGAGAGCATTCATGGGTTATAGAGGGCTTTAAATGCCAGAGGATTTTTTTATTTATCTTTGAAATGCATGTATTTTATATTCAGGGAAAATTATGTTCCCCAATCATTACTATTTTTTGTCTTTAGGGGTCTGTACTATTAAAATTTTTCCATTCTGGATACTGGCATACTAACTAGATCAGGACTGGGGAATTTAGACAACCAAGGTAATCTGACCTACAGGGAAGATGTTGCTTTAGACATGAGGGCAAATCTCTGCTAGGTGGCAGTCAAGAGAAATTCTTGCAATCCCAAGAGATTCTCTGTTTACCCTGTTGAACTATATCAGCATTTGGGTCCATAATACCACATTCCAAGGATGTAGAGGGAGCAGTCTCCTGTGGACATTTCCTGAAGTTCTACCTAGGGCTCTTGGACTACACCCTAGATCCCCAATACCAGAATGATTCCCAACAGAAATAATGGGTCTGTATGATGTATTTAGCATTCTTAGTGAACTAAGAGTTGCCAGTATTTCCTTGGTTTTATTTATTTGTGTCAGCTTTTAAAATCTTCCCTTCTTGCTAAAAAGCCTCTGGGTGCATTTGTACAAAGCTCCAGAAGTCAATTGCATCTTTATTAAATCACCCAAGAACAGTGCAATAGCCCTAAAATAAAATCACCCTCAGCATGAATGCTTAACAGGGTTTAAGCAGTTCCAGCTGCCATTTCTCTTAATCCAAGTCCATTAGATCTGAGGGAATGACCAAAATTTCTTAGAAGTCAATGGGGGCTCAATGTTTGTTTCATCTCCAGGGGGCATGGCTGGAGCAGGGTGCAATACAAAGGCTCTCTGACAGTGTCTAGACCAAATAGAAAAAAGGAAGCATCAAGTGTGATTTACAGAACCCCTTTATCTATGAGGAATGCAAAGGAATCCCCAATGAATCAGAGGGGCATAAAATTTGGAACCAACAAGATCATTAAGTCCCCACTTCAGCCCTCTTTTTCAAACAAAAAATGGAGGCACAGGCCTTTATTCACAACCCTACTTGTAAAAAGTACAGTTATCCCTTCCACATAGAGACTTTTACCATTACAGTTTCAATATATTGTGAGTAGGCATAAGAAATTAAATGGGGACTTGGGGGGGGGGAGTTTTGCAGAAGCCACAGACAACACAAAGTTTAGAAACTCAAAAATACATAAAATATATGAATATTATTGTATAAAATAAAAAATAGAGAAGGAAATCCACAAATGCCACTTTTCTGACAAGAAAGGAGGGTCAAAAATTTTTTATGAGGATTTTCCAGATCACTGGGGTGACACACCTCTCACCCACTCCCACCCCCTCAATGTGCAAGGGATAACTGTATGTGGGAGATCTGAGAAAAGTGTTGATCCCAATTCAACTCGATCTCCTAACCTCCAATTCCTTTCTGCCTGTTAATTTAACTGGGACATTAGCCTACCTGGAATTTTTATTACAATGTAGGTGAATTTGACCCAAAAAGCATATATTTATCCCCTCTATCTTTCTCATGGATGATAGAGGAAAATATGCCCATCACAAGGGATTTGTTGTTGCTGTTTTTTTTCCAGTCATTTCCAGTCGTATCCAACACTTCATGACCCCATATGGGGTTTTCTTGCCGAAGGTACTGGAGTGGTTTGCCATTTTCTTCTCCAGCTCATTTTACAGATGAGGAACCTGAGGCAAACAGGGTTAAGTATTTGCCCAGGGTCACACAGCTGGTGTCTGAGCCCAGATTTGAATTAAGGAAAGCAACAGGCTTGGCACTATATCCATTGTACCATTTAGTAGTCCCACAAAACATCCTGTTTATAGTTTGTATGTTTGTTTGCTTGTTTATCTACTATTTGATTGTGAGTTCCTGAAGGCAGAGACTATCTTTTTACTCTTTTTTTCTGATATGGCATATTTAGTCAAGAGAGGAAAGAAAGGAGCTTTACAATAGATGCAAACACTAAATAATGCCTCAGAGAATCTTCAAAGCATTTTACCAGTCTCAGGGAACTGAGTAAGTCAAAGAACTGCCCATAAAATTTAACTTAGAAAATTGGCTCAGAGAGGGAATAATTTACACACTCAGTTGGGACTGATAGAAGGGAGGGCAAATTGAGGGAGGCGGTAATCAGAAGCAAAACACTTGTGGATGAACAGGGTGAGAGTAGAATAAACGGGAAAAGCTGGATAGAGGGAAATAGAGTTGGTAATCATAGCCATAAAAAAAATTTAGAACCATTATCTCTGATAAAGGCCTCATTTCTCAAATATATAGATAACTGAGTCACCTTTATAAAAATAAAAGCCATTCCCCAATTGATAAGTGGTAAAAGGATGTGAACAAGTAGCTTTCAGACAAAGTAATCAAAGTCATATGAAAAAATGCTCTAAATCACTATTGATTAGAGAAGTGGAAACTGAAACAACTCTCAGGTACCAATCCTCACCAATCAGGTTGGCTAATAGATCTGAAAATGAAAATGACAAATGTTGGAGCGGATGTGGGGAAATTGAGACACTACTGCTTTGTTAGTGGAGTTGTGAACTGTCTCAATCATTCTGTAGAACAATTAGGAATTATGCCCAAAGGACTATAAAACCATATATATCCTTTGACCCAGCAATACCACTACTAACTCAGTATCCCAAAGGAAAAAAAAGGAAAAGGGGCTATATGTACAAAAATATTTATAGTAGGTCCTTTAGTGGTGGCAAAGAATTAGAAACTCAGGGGATGCCCATCAATTGGGGAATGACTGACCAAGCTATGCTATATGATTGTGCTAGTATTAAAAAAATGATGAACAGGATGCTCTCAGAAAAACCTGGACTTACATGAACTTAAGTGAGCAGAACCAGAAGAACCATGTATCCAGTAACAGCAATACTGTAAGATGATCAGCTGCAAATGACTTAATCTGATCAATACAGTAATCGAAGACAACTCTGAAGGATTTATGATGGTAAATTCTGTCCACCTCTGGAGAAAGAACTGATGGACTCTCAATGCAGATTGAAGCATATTTCTTTTACTTTATTTTCCTTGTGTTTCTTTTTTTGGTCTGTGTTTCCTTTCACAACATGACTAATATGGAAATATGTTGCATATGACTGCGCATGTATAATAGATATCAAATTGCTTGCCTTCTCAATGGCAGGGAAGAGGAAAGGAGAGAATTTAGAATTCAACAATTTTTTAAAACAAAGGTTAAAAATTGTCTTCATATGTAATTAGGCGAAAATAAAATATTAATTAAATAAACAAAAATTAAGCTTGGATAGTTGATGAAGCCATCTAAGTATGTCTGAGTGCTTTTTGTAAAGCAGATAGAATGCACAGAATTGGTTTAATTGAAAAAGAAGCCTGAACTCAGGGAAATTCTGTTGCAAATGCATTGAAGTTGCAAACATATCATGTCAAAATCTTGTTATTATTAAACAAATATGTCCAACAATGAGAAAGAGGGATGAAGAAAATCCAAAATGCAGCAAAACCAAAATCACAAAAATAACTTCAGAAACCTTAGGAAAATGAGGCAATCATTTGTGGAGGCTTAGCTCAGTTTGTTAGCCAATGTCTATGCCAATGCAAAAAAAATAATTATGACCATAAGACACATGATCCTAGGAACAGATACACGATGCATTCATATACATACAGCAACAACCAAATCTGCTGAGCAGGCATTCCAATCAAAATGAAAAGAAAGCAAACCTTGTTAGAAAAAAAGAAAAGACATTGGCTGGAGGAGGGCTTGCTCTTGTTGTTTTTCATTAGCTCTGAGGACAATCTCATTGTTCATGGAAGAGGCCAATGACAAAATGCAATAATTGTGAGAATATTTGACACCAGGGGTTTCTTATGAACATTCCAATCTTCATGGGGCAATGAGATGTGTAATTAAGAGTCCAAAAGGCAATGCTTCAGACTTTTAAGAACATGAACACTAATTCCGAATTATAAATGTCTCATATAATAAAGAATATATTGGTCTATTCTTTTCATTTTTAGATGCCTTAGAGGAGGTAAACCACATAATTCTGCACTCCTTGGGATCTACTATCTTCATCTTCACCTTAGACACATTTAGCCCTGCTGTGGAAAATCTCTTCTCCTCCCTAATGAGTTAAAATCTGACCTCAGATACTACCTTTGGTAAGTAACAGCTTGTGCTGAGTCAAGTTCTTCAGTATCCTCAACTGTAAAATGGAAAATAGCACCTATATACCAGGGTTATTAAGGATTAAATGATACAATATTTATAAAGTCCTTAGCATAGTTCTTTGCACATAGTAGGCACCTAATGATTACCTGTTTCCTTACTTCCTTTCCCTTTACCTATCTGGAAACTACAGTGAAATCACCACTAACTGGAAACATCACCTATTGTTTTTGTCGGCATCTTTGTGACATTTTGGTCTGAAAAGAGCTGTTCTAATTTTTTTTTTACATATGAGTCCTCTTCCTCTTGCTTTGATCTTTTTGAGACATGAGCTTAGTAGTGGTCCCACTGGGTCAAAGATTGTACACAGATTATTTTATTGGAAGGCATAATCCAAATTGCTTTCCAGAGTAGCTGACCAATTCATAGCTCCAACAACAAGTTAATATACCTGTTTTCCCTCCAAATTTTGTCATTTCCCCTTTTTTGTCATTTCATCCATCTGATAGATATTAGGTAGAACCATAAACTTGCTCTAATTTATATTTATCTAGTTATTGGTCATTTGGAGCATTTTTGCATGGCTGTTAATAGTTTGAATTTCCAATGACTTGCTTACATCCTTTGATCTTATATCTGTTGGAGAACGAATCTCAATCACACACAGACACACATATATGTGTATGCAAATGTGTATGCACACATATATTTGAATTATATGTGTATATATGTGTGTGTGTGTGTAATTTCCTAAAATGCCTTAGATATGAGACCATTATCAGACAAATTTTCTGCAAAACTTTTTTCCCACTGAATTATTTACTATCTAATTCTAACTGTATTGGTTTTGTTTTTGCAAAATCTTTTAAATTTTATATAGTCAAAACCATCCACTTTATATTTTATGATGCTCTATGTCCCTAGTTTGTTGATTCTTCCATGACCCATGGTTTGAGAAGGTATTTCCTTCACCCAATCCCCTCAATTCCCTCTTTGCTCTTCTAATGTGCTTATTGTGTGATCTGTTATATGTAATATATTGTATCATATATCAGTCTGGAGATTATTGCCATATAAGGTGTAAGATTTTAGTCTAAAACTACTAGACTACTTTCCAATGCTCCCTGAAGGCCCAGTACCTGAGCAATGGGTTTATTAAATACTGTTGCAATGTCCATTTCCTTCTCTGTGTTGTGTACCTCATGTATTCCATTAAACATCTTCTCTCTTTTTTTAAGCAATGTAAAATAGTTTTGATTATTACTGCTTTGACTACTACAATTTGAGATCTGGTACTGTACTAGGCTTCATTTCTTCCCACCTTTTTTCATTATTTTCTTTGAGATTCTTGACTTTTTTCTTCCAGATGAATTCCTTTTTTTTAGTTCTACAGAGGAATCTTTTGGTAGTTTGATTATTAAGGCACTGAATAAGTATATTAATTTAAATAATATGATCATTTTATCATATTGGCACAGCAATTAATATTCTCTAACTATTTAGATCTATATGTAAAGAAAATTTTATGCAGTGGTGGTAGTACTATAGTTTCCATGTATACCTTGGTATGTAGAATTACAAATATCTATAAGGTTCTTTAAAATTAATATCTTTTTCAATATCTTCATGCTTTAGGGTAGTAATATACAGGAATGCTGAGGATTTATGAGGCACACCCAAAGTTAAATATCTCTCAGCCCCAGTCATAGTCTGATACTTAATTAAAACCACCACTTCTTGGACTGGAGTTGATTGACAGATAAATCAGCTAGAAATGCAGTGGGAAATTGGAAAGGCATAGCTTCTTCACTCCCAGTTGTTGTTATTGCTGTTCAGCCATTTTCAGTCCTGTCCAGCTCTTTATGCCCCTTTCTGGGTTTTCTTAGCAAAGATACTGGAGTGCTTTGCTATTTCCTTCTCTAGCTCATTTGACAGATGAGGAAACTGAGGCAAACAAGGTGAAGTGACTTACCCAGAGTCACACAGCTAGCAGTTGTCTGAGGCCAGATTTGAATTCAGGAAGACGAGTCTTCTTGGCTCTAGGCCTGGCACTGTATCTGCTACAGCACCACCTAGCTGCCCACTACCCAAAGAGAAGACAGTCTATATTGTTGTAGTGCTTCATCACTATTTCTAGAGTCCTAACTGCACTCACTTTCTTCATGTAGCCATACAACTTCTTTGGTCTAAATAAATTTGCAGCAAGGTGGTCTCATGTAACAAAATTTCCAGTGGCCTGACCTGCCCCTTAGGTTTTAGGAGAGCAAATTTCAAAAACTTTAAAGAAAATAATTAATGGGATCTCATGGACTAACACTCTATACTGTAAGTCAGCTGAAGATGGATGAAAACTTCAAAAATTAAATTCTGAATCCCAAGAGCAATAATTCTGTTGAGGAAAGAAGGACATTTTCTAAAGCTAAAAAAGATGGATTTACAGGGAACCCTGGTTTTTAAAAAATATTATCAGCAATAGCCAATGAGGCCCCCTTCCTGTATGGAGTTCTGGTCAGGGCTCAGGCTGAGGGAGCCTGACCCAAAGAGAAGGGTCAAGTTTCTCTCATCTTCTGGTTCCTTATATCCACATCCTGGAATAAATCCCATGAAATCACTAACATAAAATTCATATCTCAAGTATCCCTAGAATTGTGAGTAACAGTATCTGTGCTAGAAAAAAAAACCACTCAATATAAATACCAGGTGAGGAACAGCTATTTTTTAAAGATAGAAAAGGTGGCATACGTGCAGATAAAATAAAGGGATTAGAGCACATGTACAACTCCCTAGGAGGTGTCTCAGTCTAGCAAATAAGGGTCACATTGATATGATCATTCTGCTGCATTGTAATATAGTGTATATGACTTGCCTCTTTCTCTGAATTCAAATTTGTAGTCCTACAGAAAACAGATGGAATATGTATGCATGCTACCATAGCTAGCTCATTCCTTGCTAAACTTAATCCATTGTTTTATAGCCAATTGTGGGGTAAATTCATGCATCTTACTTTGCTTTTCTGCAATGTATTAATCTTTATAGCCTGTGGGACATTAACTGAATAGCTGCAGGTATCCTTTGTTACCACTAGCTGGCACTTGGCACATTTTAATCCGTAGTCTTTTAGAAAGCCGCTCACTGGGCTATCTTCTCTGGTGATATGTGATTAAACCGAGTCATGAAGAATCAGTACATGGCACTGAGACTAAATCCTTGGAACATGGACCTCATCATTATTCAAACCCCTCTTGGAAAGACTTGGAGGATAACTGCTTGCTCTCACAGAGTAGAGGCACTAACTGTGGATCACTCAAGAATACCAGAGAAATGCAGAGAAGGCACCAATCCCTTAACCGTCTCCTTTCCTAACAGTCCAGAAGGCAAGGTTGCGCTCACCAACACCAGGGAAGACAAGAGGGGAAACCTCTGAACCCACCATAGCTAAGCCTTCACAATCTTCTGGATGGCATAGAAACAGATTTAGAGTTTCAAGGGACCTTATAATCCATTAAGCTCAACCCTTTCATTTTCCAGGTAAGGAAACTGACACAGTAAGGCTAGGTGACTTGTCTAGATTCAGAGAGCTACTAAGTTTCTGAGGCAGAATTTGAACCCATCTTCCTGACTGTAAGCCCAGCACATGCCTCTATCCACTATCACTTAGCTCCCTTGCTTTCTGTGCACTTCCACATTCTCTCTGGCAAAGCTGTAATTTGAACAAGGTCACTAGATTGATTAAAGAAACCTGACCTAAAGGCAGTACAAAGCTCCCTTAAGTCCCTGTTCCTGCTCTGCTGAATACCTGTAGCACCCCAGATGCTCATTTCTACTCTTCCACTCCCTGCTCCCCATCCCTAACTTATGAACATCATTCTTTTGGCAGGTATGTGTGGATGGGGATCTTTGAGGAAGTTCAAAGAGGTAATAGAAAATTTCTTGACCTTTCAAGTTTTAGGTCATTAAATAAATGTAAGGAGGGATTATGGAGTAACTTCTTAGCTTCCTGGCAATTTTGGTGCTCACAGTCCTTCTCACCCTATCATGAGGACTCTGTGTGAGGAAGGAGAGAATGACACTAGGATGGGTTTTGGGAATCATGCTGGACCAAAGGAAGAGCAGGCGGGGCAAACACAGACACAGGAATAACAGAGTGATGGCAGAATGGGTAGGAGGTACTGAGGGACTGGGATTCATGAAGAAGCCAGACCGGACTGCAGGAAGCAGAGTGGGAGACAAGCCTAATCACTGTAACATCTGGCTAAGGATCCAGAAGACCAGGAGAATGCTTCAATCTCCTTTACATCATCTCTTCTCCCTTTCTTTTATGGGTAAGTGTGTGTGAGAGAAACACATATTTATCAAATAATAAGATGTACAAGCCCCTGTGCTAAGTGATTGACAAATATTATCTCACTCAATCTCTACAACCATCCTAGGGGGAAGGTGCTATTACATTTGAGGAAACTGAGGCAGACAGCGGTTAAGTGACTTAACCAAGGTCATACAGCTAGTAAGTGTCTGAAGAGCAGAGGTTAGATCCCAAATCTTGATTTTCTTTCTGTTAAGACTGTGACTTTTTTATTAGGACTTTTAGATCACTCTTCAACTTGATAAAGACCTAATTGCTTTTAATTGTTTTTGTCTTTAAGTATGAGAGAACTAAGTGGAGGAAAGCTTGGGACTATTTGTGCCAAGATCTATTTATTTGACTGGAAAGACTCATTTTCCAGCTTGGCAAGAGACACTGCCTTGGAGCTTGAGCATTATTACTTTTTTATTAAAAATTGACAGTAATAAGGCTCTCAAAATAACAAGAGGAAAGGCTAACTCTTGTCTTGGACTCAGAAACCTTGAGCTTTTTATTTTGTGCCCAGCAGACTGGGTCACTTTGAAGCAGTTTCTGGATGCAAGAATTTTCACTTTACTCCTCCACTCAAGAGAAGGGAGAGAGGCTAAAAGAGGCAGGAGGGAAGATGAAGGTCCCAAAAGGCAGGCTTGCCTCCAGCCAAGCCTGTGGGTAGAAAGAGGTGTGGTCTGGGAGAGCCAGCTTTCATCTCTATTCTGCTGGGGGTAAGGATGTATCTCACCCTACCCATCTCCTTCCCTTCCATGGCACCGTCTACTGGAAGGTAATATGAAATATATTTTAGAGCACTACTTAATAATTGAAGATTAGCTTTCAAAGTAACAACTGAAAATAATCAAACCTGCACTCAAAGCTGTAAATGGGGTGGGGCAATAAGGACTTTGTTTAGAGTACCAAGTTTCTTCTTTAGGCAGACCCAGAGTCCACTGGCCCACACCATGTGGTACAATCACCCTAACTTTGTGATCTGACTCACTAGAATAACCACTATGACTCTTACCAAAGTGTTTTGTTCATCCTTGGTCCTGAAAGAGGACCAATGACCTCAAAGGGTGGTGTCTTGATTTGCAAGTCAATTGGATTTAAGTGAGTCAGGGCTGTGCAAAGTCATCAGCCTCACTCAGCTCAGGTCTATTGGTGATCTCCACCCTCCCCCCGATCAGAGTGGCACCCCTGTAAAGGGATTCTCCTTCCCTCATTGCCCATTCCTTCCTCCTTCTGTCTCCTCCTAAGCTTTGGGGGTGAGTAAACCTAATAGCTATTATGAGAAAGGTTGCTTTTGGGACAGTCCATTCTCTCTGCCATGCTGTCTCTTTCCAATTGATTCTGAACTTTCCCTAAGAATTCCCAGCTCTCACTACAGACAAGGAAGGGCCCTTAAAAATCTTGCTAAACAAAGGCTGAATGTCCTCTCTAATGAAAATGTATGGGATCTAGTACCACAGATCTTATCCCTCTTTTCTTAGAATTTCTGCCATTGGACTTTGGTAAATTTCTGCTAAGATTTGGACCCTGACCAAAATCTGAGATTTTTCAATATACACCTGGAATTCTCCACTGAAGAACCCAAATTTATTTCTCCAATTAACTTATTTCCCCTAAATCTGAGAGGTGAGGACAGCTGACTTCTGTCCTTTAAAAAAAATCACTCCATTGCTATTTATCAGCTGTCAGGAAAATGTGACACTTTCTTGCCTCATTTATGTTTGATTGAAACCTGAACATCTATTGCAATCAAGAATATTGTTGTTGTTGTTTTAAGTCAAGTGACCCTCTGATTCCAGGAATTCTGAACCAGTTTTGCATAATGACCCCACCGACTGTGTGTGGACATCTATGGATCTCATCTCAGAGAAACGTGGTTTTTTTTTTTTTTTTGCTTTTTGGAGAGCAATTGGGGTAAAGTGACTTGCCCAAGGTCACACGGCTAGTTTTTTTTGTGATAAGTGTCTGAGGCCAGATTTGAACTCAGGTCCTCCTGACTCCAAGGCTGGTGCTCTATTCACTGTACCACCTAGCTGCCCCCTGTTTTATTTTATGTTAAAATACAGAATGTCCTAAAAGACTTAAGTCTTTGAAGCTTTATTAACTTGAAACTGAATTGGCTCTTGGGACACCCTGCATAATGCAAAGGATTACAAAGGAAAACAATCATATCAAAATATGACTATCAAATAAAAGAAACACCAAGTTTATGCACCCCAAGTTAAGATTACCTGCTCCAGTTATAAAAAAAATCCATTCTGTAGGGGTTCATATAGACAGGAATGAAGCCCATTTCTGGTATGACTAAACTTTTGTTTATCAATTCTGTCTTTTAAAATAAAAGATGGGTCATTGGTTATGCTAAGAGCTTATAGGCAACCATATCTGAAAAAAATGGTTCCATATGAATCTACCTTTATACAAATGAACTACATCTAAATATAAATGGTAACCAACACATAAACATGCCTCCATCTCAAAATGGACAGAGAAGATATGTGGATTTTTTTTGACACTAGTATGAAAGGTATTTTGCGAATAATTGCTTAGTATTGGTCAATTGGGAGATGTAGTCTTAAAGGGATAATGTTCTCCTTCCTGCTCCTAATCCCACAGGGAAGCTTTTATTTTTATGAGAGTATTGAGCTCCATGAATAAAGGAAAATTTCATGGCCAAATCATCCACTAAGTGGCAGCATTGAATAGAACACTGGGCCAGAAGTCAGAGAGACTCATTTTCCCAAGTTCAAATCGAGTCTTAGACACTAGCTGTGTGACCCTGGGCAAGTCACTTAGCTCTATTTGCCTTAGTTTCCTCATCTATAAAATGATCTGGAGAAGAAAATGGCAAACCACTCTAGTATCTTTGCCAAGAAAACCACAAATGGGGTCATAAAAAGTCTGAAATGACCAACCAACAATAAACATCAGTGACATCACAAATGGCCTCAAAGTCCTGATTTGGTATTTGAAGTTCCTCATTCATGGAATCTCTAGAACATTTCTCCTCTGAATGTTTATGAAAATAATAGTAATAATAACCTTAATATAGAGTCTTCCCATTTCTCATTATAATTTGTCTCTATAACCAGCAGCTGGGTCGCAGAGTGGAGAGAACACTGGACTGGAGTCAGAAAGACCTTGGGTCCATATCTAGCCTTAGCTATTACTAGTAACCTGACCCTGGGCAAGTTACTAAATCTCTGTCTGCTTTAACCACAGTTTTCTCAGCTATGGATGAAAGACAATAATAATAGCACCTACCACCAAGGGTTTTGTGAAGATCAAATGAGATATTTGTAAAGCACTTAGTAGGGTGACTGGAACATAGTAGGTGCTAAATAAATGCTTATTTCCTTCCTACTCCAATTGTCAGATAGATCTTCATTTGCAGTAACGATACATAGTGATGAAGATGCTTTTGAGCCTTTTTTTTAAGTACTCAAATGCTTTGCTGTCAAGGTCAAAGATTTCATTTTCATTCTGAACTACTTCTTGGTCACATGAAGAGGAAATGAAATAAACATTCAGAAATCTCATGAATAATAACAGGTATGCATTTTGGATTACTGCTGTGCTGGCCAATTTTCTTCATCCATTGTTTGCTTGGATGATTCTGTGTTTGTTTAAAATACATAATGTCCTCACTTGACTCTCTTATTTTTTAGTCATTCTCTCTGAAATTATCTACCACAGGCATTTTTTTTTTTGCATTGCTAAAGGCTGCTGCTTGGCTGACTGAGACAGAGACAGATCAATGGCTAGGTCAATGACCACTATGGACTCTCAGACTGACCACAAAGCTACCATGCATGTAAAGGCTAATCTATTAACTTGCTTTCCAATGGCTGATGATTTCTCTGGACTGACTGAGTAGCAAATTCCCACTCTCCCTTACTCTCCTAATTCCTGTGATAATTCCTTCTGTATTTTTTAACAACCTTTCCTTCTTGGTCTTCCCAACCACCCACTTACATTTGGAGGCTCAAATCAGTCTTCTAAGCTTTCCAGCCTCCATTTCAAGTGTCACTACTGTGACTGTGCATAACTGAGTCAACTCCTTCTCTGATGTGGGTACCACATACTTTATCATTGTTGGAGAAATGAATTATCCAGCACTTTTCATTTCCTACCTGAGTCCTTTACTGATTCTCCAAGTCTTTAGTATGCCCTTTCCCTCCTAGCCACCACCCTACCACTATAAACACAAAAAATTATTTTGAACTTATCTGTGCACATTTTGAATTTTTCCAGTAACAATATTCAACACAGAGACTGATCAATTTTTGTCTGGAATCCATAGACTAGCACAATGGGCTTGAATATGTGGTGCATTTAATAAATACTTATTGAACTAGCTAAATTGAATGGAATTGAGTATGTTACATAAATCATTACAAATCTCCCAGCTACTTAGATATTTCTACCACACTGTTTCATCTGGACAGTATTCTGTATTCTGTACTCTACAGGTAGGTAGATAGTACAGTGGATAGGATCCTGAGTCTGGAGTAAGGGAGTCCTGAATTCAAATTCATCCTCAAACACTTCCTAGTGTTGTGACCCTGGGCGAGTCTGTCAACCTCAACTGTAAAATGGAAATCATAACACCTTCCTCACAGAATTGTTGTGAGGATTAAATGGGAGAATATTTGTGGGACTTTTCTTTTGTATTTTCATTTAACTTTTTAAATTTTATTTTCAGTTTCAAGTTCTTACCCTTCCTCCATCCCACCCATTGAAAAGGCAAAATCTATGATTCCCATTATATAGATAAAGTCATGCAAAACATTTCTAAATTAGCCATGTTGTGAAAATAAGCAAGAAAAATAAAGAAACAAATGTGCTTCAATAGGCACTGAGAACATAAATTGGAGGTAGATAATATTTTTCATCATGAGTCCTTTGGAGATGTCATGGATCATTGTCTTATTCACAGTAGCTAAGCCTTTCACAGTTGCTGCTATTGTGGGCAATATTCTAGTTCCACTCACTTCACTTTGTATTAGTTCATTTAAGTCTTCTCAGGTTTTTCTGATATCAGTGGGAGAATATTTGTAAAGCACAGTGCCTGAAACTTAGTAGGTGCATAAAAAAACTTGCTCCCCTGCCCTACTCCACTCTTGTCTATTCCAAACCACCCCTTCAGCTAGGGTAAATTGGGCTAATTGAACAAATTGATCTGTGTTTTGCTTAGGAAAGTGTCCTTCCTCTCAGAGATTATGACTCTCCTTTGGTAGTGATTTTGGTGAAACATTTCTTCAGCACAAAAGAGTAACTGTGATATTGGACATTTTTGTGCCTTAGACAAACCATGGAGGAGACAACTGGAGATAAATCTTTGGGTGTTATGTCACCCACGGTGGATGTTCCCTTCTCCTCTGTCGACCTGTATGGCAATCCCTGAGGGGAAACTGGCTGTTTGGCATTTCAATCAAAGAACAAAACTATTAGGATCCAAGTTTATAAAACATCAAGAGGTGTCAATAGAGTGAACACAGACCTGTTCCCCAAATTACAGGATCTTAGAATTAGTAGGATCCCCTTAACTCTTAGGGGAAAGATACATTTAAGAAAAATAAAAATAGCACTGCTTTATACCATTAGCAGTAAATTTAAAGGGACAGACAGGCATAGAGAGAGAAGTAGGGGAGGGGGCGAGAAGGTGAGACAGACAGACAGAGGCAAAACTAGAGACAGACAGAAAGACAGAGAGAAGAAAGGACAGAAGGACTCCAGCTTAGAAAAAGTTTCTTTTTTATTTTATTTTTAATTTATGGAATAAGAAAAGCATTTCCATAATGTAGTATAATAAAAAAGATGATTGCACACGAAACTGCAAATCTGCTATGTACATCTTGCTATTTCATCCAAACATACAACAAAATTATCATGTAAATTTCTTTTCTTCCTACCACCACCCTAGAGATGGTTACCATTAGACACAAATATATATGCACACATACATATATATGTGTGTCTATATGCACATATGTTTGTATATATGTAATATTGTTCCCTATTTACTTCTGTTCATCAATTCTTTCTCTGGATACAGATAGCATCTTTCTTAGAAAGAGTTTCTGCCTTTGTGAGTATCTGAGTTAAAGAGTGAACAGAATGTTCAGTCAATATGGAACAGGTAATACTTTCATTAAGTAAATAACAAAGTCAATGAAACTGGCTACAGCATTTGACTGACAGTTGTGAAGGTAATTGAGAGATCTGATTGTTGTGCACACAGATACCCAGGTTAGCCCAATCCAGATGTCATAGCCTATGGATGAATATTATCCAACACCCTAGAACATTGCTGTCCTTCAGATCCTTTATTCAATTCAACTCTAGGATGAGGTGGTAAGCCAATTGCCTTGGCCCTTTGTAACAGTCGGGACACTAGCTTTATTTCTGCTATTCTTGCAATACATCTATCCTACTTATATCCATGAGTTGTCTGTATGTTTCCCTTCATGAGACTTCCAAATGAATTAATTAACAGGGGGTGGGGGGAAGCATTTATTCAGCACAAGCATTGTGCTAAGTGCTGGGAATACAGACAGAAAATTGAGCTAATCTGTACACTCAGAGAGGTCGCCTTCTGATGAGGGAGACAACACATATGGGAGGCTTCAGTTGTGAGGCAGGGGAAAATGTCCCAGACTCCTTAGGGTGAAGCAAAGAAGCAGATAGGAATGTCTTTCCTTTAATAATGTTTCCACTGATAAAAATCTCATCAGTTTCTAATATTGAACCATTTGACAAGACCAAGGACTTTTGTGGATAAGAGCTTTATTTTCTGGTAACTGTGGCTATAGCATATGATCTAATGGCCAAGGTTTGTGTATGAAATCTCGGCTAGATATATTTTTTAAATTTTTATTCATTTTATTATTTATTTATGAAATAAAATAAGTATTTCCATAACATAGCATAATAAAAAAATTGCAAGTGAAACTGAAAATCTGTTATGTAGAACTTGCTATTCCTTTTAAATATATAATAAAGGTAGCATGTAAATTTCTTTTTTTCCCTTTTTTTCTTCCCCTCCACCCACCTTAGGGATGGTTGCCATTAGGAAAAAAAATATATATATATATATATGTGTGTGTGTGTGTGTGTATGTACATGTATATGTATATGTGTATATATACACACATATATAAATATATAATATATACACACATATAATACACAGGTGTACTAAATCATTCTATATATATATACTTCTATATACATGTTCTTTCTCTGAATGCAAACAGCATCTCCCTTCATATTTCCTTTGTAGTTAATTTGTGTATTTATAATAGTCAAAATGACTTACTTATTAAAAGTTGTTCTTAAAACACTATTGCTGTTACTGGTATACAACATTCCCTTGGTTCTCCCCATCTCACTCTTCATTATTTTGTTCAAATATGTCCATGTTTTTCTGAGATCATCAAGCTCATCATTTTTTTTATAGCACAGTAATATTCCATCACAATCTATACCACAACTTGTTCAGTCATTTCCCCAATTGGGTATTTTAAAGTAAAGGATGGGTGGTGGTTCAGGGGTGGTTGATTGTAGTGCTTAAATTTGATTCTTGTAGGACAGAATAGCCTCTTTAATGGGTGGTCTCCTGAAGTTCATGGTCCCAGAATAAAATTTTACAAAAGTTTTAGGCAAAGGGTGGATGACCTTTTGTACAATCTGAAAAGACTGTGGTTCTGTGAAACCAGCTTTCTTTCTTGACATTTTAAAATATTTTTCTCATCTTTTCCTTTGAGAGGACAAAAAAGTAGCATAAGTGATTGAATCTGACTACTGAGACCCACCTCATCACCAGAAAAAAAAACAAATCACAACAAAACAGATGGATGGCTAAGCTGAAACCATTCTAGAATGAAATGTCAGGACAAAACAGACTGTGCAAGGAACAAGCATTTATTAGAATTTAAACCTCTTTTTGTGAAAAACAATGAAAAGAAAATGTTTCATCATGTAATTCACTGATGAACTCTGGTTTTTCTGAGCTTCCTATAAACCTCAACATTCCATCCAATTCCACAAACCTTTATTAAATGATTACTGGGTACAAAGCACTGTGCTAGGTGCTGAAGATAGAAATAGAGAAGGATGTACTCCCTCCAGGTGAAAGAGTATGCAATGTGATGCAAAGCAAGATAAACATGGTCAAATGTAAAGTGTGACAGAGGCAAAATAGAAGTCTAGACAAAATGCTCTAAGAAACAATGTACAGGGAGAGGATATTTTTAGGTGATGGAATCATGGAATTCTTCAAGGATTACTTGGTTCTTGAGTTGAAATTTTCAACAAGTGAACATTCAAAGATTATGTGTCCAAATGAATGGAATTGGAACAATGTAGAATAATCACAGGCTAAGAGGTTTAAGGATGTAACACTCTCGTTTTACGTATGAGGACACTCATGCCCAGAGATGTTAAAGAATATGTCCTAGGGCACGGAGTAATTATTTGAGACAGGATTCATGCCTGGGTTTTTCTGGCTCCAAATCTACATCATCCTGCCTCTTTCTATCATAGTCTCATTTGGCTCTAATTCAGATTGTGTGAAAGAGAGGAATCAGTCAGTTAATCAATTATCCTGTGTTAAGTGTCTCCTAAGAGCCACCCCCACATTAGGTGCTAGGCTCTGGAGATAGAGAGAAAAAAACGGAGACTATTTTCTCTCTATCACATTTACCTTTCATCATATTCATCTCTCTATGTGTCATGTTGTGTACTTCTTGACTTTGAAGAGATTAGGTCATTCTTCTCTCTCCCAATGGAACTTAAAGTCTATTGGATGATATGCCATATTCACAGATAAGTAAATTGATTGATGTGTAGTTTGACTAGGAAGAGTGTGGGAAGGTAAGTAAAAATAATATTATAGAGGTAGACTGGATTCAGATCATAAGGGGTTAGATTAAGGAACTTGCATCACATATAATGGAATCCTTAACACTTTTCAGCAGGGAAATGGCATGTTCTGATTTGTACTTTAGAAAAAGACAATCTGGGCAGCTCCTTGAAGGGTGGATTGGAGAAGTGGGAGATTAGAAATAGGAAGACTGGGGGGGCATGATATTACTCCACATGAAAGAAGATGGAGTCTTGAACTGAGTGATGGCAGTGGGGAAAATAGAGAGATTTGAGAACCACAGACAGAGGTGATAAATGAAGCCACAGGAATGGATGAGATTGCCCAGAAGGAGAGTTTGTGGAGAGAAGAGATCAGATAGGGAGCCTTGGGGAATACCCACACTTTGCAAGCCATAATACTTCATACCGCAATCCCTAACAAATATAGGGCATATTATGTGCAAAACATTCTGCTCTTCCCTGGGGATGAGAAAATGGAAACTGAGTAATTTTAAGTTGCTTACAATATAACAGGAATAATAAAACATGTATATAAATGATTATAATATAAATTAGTATATGAATAAATGAATAGGAAAAGGTTAAACCAAGGCATGAAAGATTAAAGGAAAGAAGGATCTCTTTGATCCAGGAGCACCATGGAGGGTTTTCACAGAGGAGCTGGTATCTGAGACAGACTGTGAAGAAAGGGAAGAATTTCAATAGATGAAGATATAAGGTTGGGGGAAGGGAAGAAGGGGGAAGGGAAAGAGCTGTCTCTGGAATAAGAAGATTGAATTTATCTTGGACAAGAAGCAGTACCAAAGCACTCAAGTTTTGCTATTGATAGATTGTATACATAAAAATTCAGGACAACACAATGGAAAATTTTGACTTTGACCTTTCCTCCTTTGTTATACCTCTTGTACTGACTTAAATTAACCCAGGAATGTTGTCAGTTGAGGCTTTTGAGGAGGTGGGGGCTACAGAAACTGCATAGGCAGTTACTAGGTCCCATCTCCATAAGGGTGGCTTCCTTGGATGATGGTTATAAGAGCTGTGCTAGAAACAAAGCCCACGGTCTAAGGCAGGGGTGGAGAATCTGAGGCCTTAAGGCCACATGTGACTTTCTAGGTCTTTGGGTGCAGCCTTTTGACTGAGTCCAAGTTGTACAGAATAAATCCTTTTATTAAGGGGAGTGTTCTCTGAAGTTTGGATTCAGTCAAAGGGTCACACTTGAGGACCTAGAAGGCCACATATGGCCTCGAGGGTGCCGGTTCCCCCTGGACTCTAAGGGCTGTTGCTATTCCTGAGGTCAATGGGCTTATCTGACCACACAAACTGGTAGGGAGGTGGTTGTGATTGTGGCAGGACCAGCAAACCTCCTCTCTATATGGATTACATAGCAGTGCTGTGCATGCGGAGACAGGTTAGAAGCAGTCAGTGGTCAGGGTTGAGGGGTACACTGCTATTTCCAGAGCTTTGGGACTCTAAGAAGCAAGTAATTAAGTTCTTCTTATGTACCAAGTGTTTCACAAATATCATCTCATTTGATCTTCACAACAACCTGGGAGGGGGGTGCTATTATTATCCCCATTTTATTGATGATAAACTGAGGCAGACAGAGGTTAGGTGACTTGCTCAGAGTCACACAGCTCATTAAGTGTCTGAGGCTGGATTTAAGCTAAGGTCTTCCTGACTCCAGGTCCAGCGCTGCCACCCCCATCAGGGTCTGAAGGAAGGGGTGGGGTTTACTCTCAGGACACAGGATGCCTTCTACCTCTCTCTCAAGGTGCCTTGTTGCTTCAGCTAGGATAACTCACCTGTTCCTTCGATGGAAGGCACTCAGTCAGCAGTTGGTGTTGGTGGTGGGGGATGGTGAAGGCCCTCTTTTGTGGCCTTTGTGACTGTGTGAGCTAAGAGAGAAGTGAGGCTAGTGATACAAAGGAGAGGCACTGCTATTTCCAGGGTCATTCTGCCATTATTCTCTTGAGTTCGGAGTCCTGGGCTAATTCCAGTGAGGTCCTAGAGGAGTGGTGGCCAAGGTGGTGGTCATGGTGGTAGCAGTGGTTTGACTTATTTGGTACATGCTATCTCTTGTCTTTCCCTCAAGACAAATTAATTAGTTACACTTCCCCCCCACCACTACCACCCAGGTGGCTCAGTGGAGAGAGTGCTGGGCCTGAGGTGAAGAAGAGACCACTTCCTGAGTTCAAATACAGCCTCGGACACTTACTAGCAGTGTGACCCTGGACAAGCCATTTAACCCAGTTTGCCTCTGTTTCCTCATCTGTAAAATGAGCTAGAGAAGGCAATGGCAAACACTCTAATATCTTTGCCAAGAAATTCTCAAACAGGGTCATGGAATCAGACACAACTGAAAATGACTGAACAACAACAGCAAGAAATACAGCGACCAAGAATTATTTTTTTTTTATTCTGGGAGATAGTAATTTTATTTATTTATAAATTCTTTATCATAAACTTTATTAAATATCTACTAGTTAACTTAGAAAATATTTACATTTCAGTGAACTCATTTCAACCCATAATGTGTCATCACTTGTGAGTCACATCTTAATTTTCAACAGGATGCTTTCTCTGTTATCCTTTACTTTTTCCCAAAGAGAGCCATCATTAACATGTTCTTTCTTCTTCTGGTTTTGCTTTCGTCACTTTGCAAAAGTTCCTAAAGTTATAAGGACCTTTTGAGATATCTTTGTATGTCTCATACTTATCTATCTTAGTTTTATTATCATCTGTACTCCATTACATCAAGGTACAACAACATATGCGGCCATTCCACCATTGTTGGACATTAATTCACTTCCAACTTTATGTTTCTATCTATCCATCTGTCTATCTGTTGTTCGGTTGTTTCAGTCATGTCTGATTCTTTGAGAACCCCATTTGGAATATTCTTGCCAGAGATACTGGAATAGTTTGTCATTTCCTTCTCCAGCTCATTTTACAGATGAGAAAACTGAGGCAAATGTCCAAGACATGTCCAAAGTCACACAGCTAATAAGTGTCTGAGATTTGAACCAGGAAGATGAATCTTCCTGATTCCTGGTTCAGCACTCTTATCTACTATGCCTCATGGCTGCCCCATTTATTTAATTAGCAATTACAAATGGCTGCTATGAATATATTTGAACAGACAGCCCTTTTTTTTTCCTTTCTTGCTAACATTTTTTAAGGTACGTTCCCAATAATAGTATTACTGGGGGTGCCTACCATGTCATAGAATTTGAGGGCCAGAGAGAAAGTCCAGGCTCTTCACTTTACATATAGGGAAACTGGACTGTAGGAAAATTAATAGGCTTGCTCAGGGTCACTGAACATTAAACATTGGCAGACCCAGCATCAGGACCTCGGTTCCTTGACTTCAGAACTATTAATCTTTAAAATTAAATTTTATATTGATTTTTAGTTTACATCATTCATTTCCACAAGATTTTGAATTACAAATTTTCTCCCCATCTTTCCCCTACCCAGCACTCCAAAACAGTGATCCAACTGTATACTCCCTCCCCAAATTTGCTCTCTCCTATGTCCTCCCAAATCCCCCCTCCAAATTTTCAGTAGGTCAAAATGGATCTCTGTGCCCCAGTGCCTATATATCTTATTTCCCAGTTGCATGTAAAAAAAAATATTATTTATTTTTAAACACTTGATTTTAAAACTTTGAAGTCTAGATTCTTTCCCTTCCTCCCTCATCAAGACCCTTACTGAGAAGATAAGCAATTCAATATAGGTTGTACATGTGTAGCTATGCAAAACATTTCCATAGTGAATATATTGTGAAAGACTGACTATATTTCCCTCCATCCTATCCCACCTCCCACTTATTCTATTCTTTACTTTGACCCTGTCCCTTTACAAAAGTGTGTGCTTCTAACTTTCCTCCTCCCACCTGCCCTTCCCTCCATCATCACCCCTCTTATCCCCTTCCTCCTTACTCTCCTGAAGGATGAGATACCCAATTTCGTGTGTATGTCATTCCCTCCCCAAGCCAAATTCAATGAGAATAAGGTTGACCCATTCCCTTTGGAATTCCTATTCTTCCCCTCCATTGTAACCAGTTTCCCTTGCCTCTTCTGTATGAGATAATTTACCCCATTCTGTTTCTCCCCATCTCCTCTCATTATATTCCTCTCTCAGTCTTAATTTCACCTTTTAAGTATCATCCCTTCCTGTGAAATTGGCCCTATTCCTTCTATCTATGTATATCTGTAAACATATATACACACATTCACATATGTATTCATATGCCCATATACCCTCCTATATAGACATATATATGTATGTATACATATATATGCATTTATGTTCCCTTCAACTATTCTCATACTGAGAAAAGTTTCATAAGTTACAATTATCATTTTCCATGTAGGAATTTAAATAGTTCAAATTTGATAAATTCCTTATGATTTCTTTTCCCTGTTTACCTTCTCATGCTTCTCTTGCTTCTTGTATCTGAATGTCAAATTTTCTATTCAACTCTGGTTTTTTCATCAAGAATGCTTGAAAGTCCTCTATTCCACTGAATGAACATATTTTCCCCTGAAACATGATACTCAGTTTTGCTGGGTAGGTGATTCTTGGTTTTAATCCCAGCTCCTTTGCCTTCCAGAATATCATATTCCAGGCCTTTCAATCCCTCAGTATAGAAGCTGCTAGATCCTGTGTTATCCTGATTCTGTTTCCACAATATTCAAATTGTTTCTTCTTGGATGCTTGTAATATTTTCTCCTTGATCTTGGAACTCTGGAAACTGGTTATAATATCTCTACAAGTTTTTTTTAGGGATCTTTTTCAAGAGGTGATCAGTGGATTCTTTCAACCTCTATTTTGCCCTCTGATTCTAAAACATCAGGGCAATTTTCCTTGATAATTTCTTCAAGGATGATTTCTAGGTTCATTTTTTGATCATGGCTTTCAAGTAGTCCAATAATTTTTAAATTCTGTCTCCTGGATCTATTTTCCAAGTCAGTGGTTTTTCCAATGAGATATTTCACATTGCCTTCTACTTTTTTTCATTTGTTTGGATCTGTTGAATAGTACCTTGATTTCTCATAAAGTAACTAGCTTCCATTTGCTCAAACCTAATTCTGAAGGAATTATTCTCTTCAGTGAGCTTTTGAGATTCTTTTTCCATCTGGCAAATTTGGCTTTGTAAGGCATTCTTCTCCTCATTGACTTTTTGAGCCTCTTTTGCTATTTGAGTTAGTCTATTTTTAAGGAGTTATTTTCTTCAGTCAGGTTGTTGACTTGCTTTTTATGATTTTCTTGCATCATTCTCATTTCTCTTCCCAATTTTGACTACACTTCTCTTATTTGGTTTTTAAAATCTTAATTATGCTCCTCTGTGGCCTGTAACCAGTTTATATTTTTCTTGGAAGCTTTTGGTGCAAGAGTTCTGACTTCATTGTCTTCCTCCTGTTCCATGCTTTGATCCTTTTTGTCCCCAAAATAGGAATCTAAAGTTGTATTGCTGAGCTTGCTTTGATTCCCTTGGTGGCTCATGGTGCCACTCAATTACTTGTCTTTTGAGCTTTTTGCCACAGTAGAACTCTGCTTACAGAGAGGAGAGCTTTGTCCCAAATCACTAGGGCTTTCACAGCTGCCAGAGATATTAGTTGGCTGTCCTCTCCGAAGCCTCTACCATCTCTGGCACCTCCACCCAAGGACCTCCACCCAAGACCACAATCCAGATCCAAGCAGGTTAAAGCAAGAGTGATTACCCCTCAGACTAGTTGCTTGGTACCCCTACAATCTGCAGGCCAGGAGCTCTGAAACAGCCATGCAATGGTGGTGGCTGCCATGCCTCAGACACTTCTCCCTCCGGGCTCAGTGGCTACACCACACTCCTGGATCCCCTCTTTCCAAAGTCCACACTGACTTTTAACCTTGTTTTTGGCATTTATGGGTTGATAATTCTGGAAACCTCCACAGCTGCTGGTGATCCATTCTCCCAAAGTCCCTCCAGACAAGGCTGGTTGGGGCCCACTCTAGGACTAAAACCACAGTCTCATGCAAGGCTGGGCTCTGCTCCCAGTGTGCTTCAATGGACCCTTTCTGTACACCCGCCAGTCTGCCTTCAGAGGGATATTTGTTTCTCTGTCACTTTGTGGGTTCTGTATCCCTAAAGTTTGTTAAGAGTCATTTTTATAGGTGTTTGAGGTGGTTATGGGAGGAGCACACAGAGTTTTCCTGCTTCTACGCTACCATCTTGGCTCCATTACCCCTCCCCCCCAGTAAGCAAGAATTATTAAGTAGGATTGTCATCCTAGCAAGGAGAATAGTGTAAAGGATTTTAAATTGTAGAAACAAAGGGGAATACACTCTTCCTTACTTTACATGGAATGGAGGCCAGCTTGTAAGACAGAGTCCTAAATACTGAGGAGGAAGGTGTTTCACCCCCACCTAGATTAATATAATTAAAATGAACATAATCATAGAAACCACAGAATCAACACCCCATTTAGACTTCTAGGAGTATCCCTGATGAAGAATAGGATTTCATATTAATACCCTTGGCTCAAGACCTCCATTTTGATGTTTTACCTCCAATATCAATCTCCCTTATAAAATTCATAGACACAGTCATTAGTGCTGCCATATCATTTAATCAATCAACATCACTTACCTCTTACAAATGGGATATTTACTGAGAAGAAATAACAAGATTAGAAGTATAAAAAATTTCCCCCATTCTGCCAACTGGGAGCAAGCTCTTACCTACACTACCTCTATCCCTGGGGAGCAGCCCAGTCTTCAAGCAATGTCTCCAAAGCATTAAACACTACCACATTCAGTTCCAAGTGTGGCATAGTCCATGAATAGATTACTTTCTCTTGACTGACTTCAGTCCAGTGCTATGGATTAAGCCAGTCACTTAGGAGAAGCACTTTTCCTTAGATTTGATGGCCCACAAAACTCAGGCACAGACTCTCATCATAATACCTCTTGTCCTTCAACCTTCAGAAATTACTCAGTTATTTCATTTCCAATCGTCTTTTACCTGAGCAGGAAAGAATAGACACAATATAGAAACAACAAGTGACCTGCATGCTAATGGCTTCACATTGACCTGGAGTGGAAGGAGAAGCACCTGGCCCATCTTTCCTTTGCAAATGCTTACAGCAGTCTTTGCCCCCATTGATCACTACAAGGAAAAAGAGAGGCAAGTTCTCCACTCCCCCTGCAGCCCAGGTCTTTGCATGCATGCTCAGTATTGACTCAGCAGCCAGTGGAAAAGGCCCTTTCTTCACAATGTGGCATGCAGAGGAGACAGTTACAGAAGACCCACACATGTTAACAAAGGCAGAAGCATTAGGACTGGATAAACCTTGAAGGACAGAAACCAAGATGTTATTAATTCATGTACAAACCTCCATCTTCCCTTTCTGCCTTCCCCCTTCCTACTTTTTCCTCTGGAGAATCAGAATTAAAGACAGATGTAGCTGAGAAGCAGACAGATGATTTCTCTGAAGGGTCCCGTCATATGTGTCAAACAGGTTTCTGTCCACTGACCTTACAGACTATAAGAAAATTTGCCTGTTCTTCCTTGGATAGCTAAAGGCTCAAGGAGTTTATGCATGATTCCTCTGTATTGTACTTCACTAAATAATTATTGGTTGCCAAAGGTATAGAAAAAATGTCTTTAATAAAGCACTTTTCCACCATGTGATAGAATCTTTGCAAAAGGCTGTATCCTTCCAGCACTTATGTGTTGCCATTTACCATGGATTTTTTTTCATGCATGAAAGAGGAAAGAATTCATAACCCTTTCACATCAGATGGATCTGCCTCTCTGGAGCCATTTTCTTCAATATGGACAGTTTTAGAGTCTCATATGTATTCTCCCATGTTGTGTTACTTTGAGGATTAATAAACAGTTCTTAGTAAGGCATTTGACCTTTAAAGCAAAAACTAGATGAGAAGTCATCTGATTTATACCTCTCACCTGGGAATCCCCACACAAGAACTGCTTGACCTTTGGAAAATATGTAAACAAATGTCCATGTGCTGTATCCACGTCAGTCTTATGAGGTTTTTAGGACTTACCTGTTGCTCAACAGCAGCAAACATAATCAGTGTCTTAAATTCAACTTAATAGTTGAAAAGCTACCCAGCAAAACTGAGTATAATCCTTTGGTGGAGAGGGGTGAAAGGAACATTTAATTAAATAGGGGAATATCAAGCATTTATGAGGCTGAATTCCAGAGCTAATAGAAAATTTTGCATTCATAAAGAAGAATCAAGGGAAGTATTAAAAGGTAAACATTAAAGAGAGTAATCATAAGAAGTTCAGTAAAGTTACTGTTTATATTTATATTCCCATAGGGGAAGATTATACTTGTAACTCTTAAGAACTTTAACAGTAATAGGGCAATTAGAAGAAGTCTACATAGACAGAGGGAATGGGTGTCAGTAGATTATGCTGGAATAATATCTAAAAATAAAATGAAGGGGTTAAAAATGGGTGGCCATTGGGAGAAGGGGAAAAGGAGAGATAGAATGAGGAAAATTTTATCACATAAAAAGGATCACAAGGAAAAAACTTTTATGCTGGAGGGAAGATTGGAGAATGGGCAAAGCTTGAACCACAATTTAATTGGAATTGGTTTGAAGAGGGAAGACTGTACATGCACACACACGCACACACACACACAGCTGTGTACAGAAATCTATCTTACCTAATAGGGAAATAGGAGGGGAAAAGGTAAAAATATTTGAGGGGTGAGGGAGATGATAAAAGCGGGGCAGATTAAGGAAGGCAGTAATCAGAAGCAAAACAGACTTTTGAGGAAGAATAGAATAGAGAAGGATAAACAGAAGAAAACAGGATAGAGGAAAATGTATAGTTAGTAATCATAGCTGTGAATAGGAATGGGATGAGCTCACCCATAAAGCAGAAGTGGGTAGCAGAATGAACTAGAAACCAGAATCCAACAATATATAGTTTACAAGAGACACACTAAAAACAGAAAGACATATACTGAATTAAAATAAAGGGCTAGAAAATATTACAATTCAGCTGAAGTAAAAAAAGGCAGTGCGAGCAATAATGATCTCAGATAAATTAAAACAGACCTAATTAAAAGACACAATCAGGGAAATTTCATTTTGCTAAAAAGTATGATAGGCTATGGTAGCTATGTGCCTCAGTGGATAAAACACTGGGTCTGGATTCAGGCATATCTGAGTTTAAATCCATCATCAGACACTTACTAGCTTTGTGACCCTAGGCAAGTCATTAAATTGCCTGTTTCCTCATCTGTAAAATGAGCTGGAGAAGGAAATGGCAAACTACTCCAGTATCTCTGTCAAGAAAACCCCAGATGGGGTCACAAGTTGGACATGACTGAAAAATAACTGAACCAAAGGGTTATAAAACTGTGCATACCCCTTTAACACAGCAATACTACTACTAGGTCAGTGCCCTAAAGAAATTTTTTCAATGGAAAGGATCTATATGTATAAAACTATTTTGTCATCTTTTTTGTGGTGGCAAAGTATTAGAAATTGGTGTAATGCTCATCAGTTGGGGAATGGCTGGGCAAGTTCTGGCATATTACTGTGATGAAGTCCTATTGGGCTATAGGAAATGATGAGGGGGTGGCCTCAGAAGACCATGGCAAGACTTATATGAAATGATGAAAGGTGAAGTGAGAAGAACCAGGAGATCATTGTGCACAATCATACCTATTTTGTAATAGTGATCAACTGTGAGAGATTTGGATACCATGAGGAAGACAAAGATCCAAGACAATTCCAAGGACTCATGACAAAAAAACAAAACAAACAAACAAACTAACTAACAACAACAAAAAAAAGCCTATGGACTTCCAGAGAAAAAAACTGATGAACTTGAAGTACAAATTGAAATGTAATTTTTCATTTTATTTTTTCTTGTTTTTTTGTGACATGGTTTATATATATATATAATTTTGCTTGCCTTTTCAGAGGGTGGGGGAAGGATGAGAGAAAGGAAGATAATTCTGGAACTCAAAATTTTAAAAGAATAGAATGCTTAAAATAAATTTTTAAAAGAATTCATGAGTGCCAAGTTCTTAGAAACTGAAATAACTATTCCCTTCAAGAAATGGAGGACCATTAAGGCCTTTTGACTAACTTAATTGCAATCCCCTCTCCCCATAGCCCTTAGGAATTTCCAGTGAGCTTGTAAGACTTTTCATCAAACCATTACATTTCAGGAAATGAGGGTTTGACAGTACTGAAGGAGATGACAAATTACTCATAATCCAACATAAACATATAGTGGTTACCCTAGGCAGAAAAGGATTTTGTAAATAATCTTTCTCCAAACTACAAACTATTTCTCCAAATAGTTCATATTTTAAACCATGGACCCATTTCCAGTGAGACTCTATCCTTACAAAGTTACTTTGATAAAATTAATAAGGACAACAAAAACCAAAACAATCTTATACCTTAAAAAAGATGTCCCATTTTACAAGCTGATAAAAAGTGATTTTAAAACCCTTTTTGGGTATGAAATAAGACCAAAGAATTAGTAATTTTCCAGCTAGCATATGCTGGTATATAGACTAATGGGTAAGTAAATAAGATGTATTTATTAAGTTCCTCATATGTGCCAGGCCTTTTACAACTGTCGTCTCATTTGATCCTCATAATAGCCTAGTAAGGTAGGTATTAATATAATCCCTATGTTTACAGTTGAGGAAACTGAGGCATGCAGTAGTTAACTTACTTGCCCAGAGTTATACACATAGTAAATGTTTGAGATGGTTTTCAGCTCAGGTCTCCAATACTTCAGCCATGGTGCCACCTAGCTGCATAGGTGGCAAATTTGTCAAAAGCAGCGTATCTTCATTATGTTTCTGCATCAACCTTAACGTTAAGATAAATGTCCCAAACATTTCAGACATCCATTGGCCTTCCCTTGACCCAATGATAGTATGTCTCTCACACTGTCAATTCATTCTCTTCTGCAAGGATAGGTGTAAATCAATAGTCAGATTGAGTGTCATGACTTAATAATAGATTATTTATTTTAAGCTAAAAATTTGGGTTTTTCTCTTTATTCAAGAATGTATAGGTAATAAGTCATAATATAGTCTTTTTTCATTTTCCTTGGTTGCTGAGGTAATTAAAATAATCTCCCAAATTTCAAAAGTGCTGCTACTATATACATATATATATATATATATATATATATATATATATATGTAGAGAGAGAGAGAGAGAGAGAGAGAGAGAGAGAGAGAGAGAGAGAGAGAGAGAGAGAGAGAGAGATCAAAGAGGTATCTTGGGTGGGGAGTGTGAACTAAAAACTATATTATAAAATCTGTGAATAAAAAAGAAATAATAGCATGTTTCTTCTTTGCAACAGTAGGGTTCATTTGTAATGAGAATAAAAACAATGGTGATATAGCAATCGAGCTTAGTTCTCTTCTGAACCCAGTTGACATTTAGTGGGAAACCAAAAAGATGTGGGGTGAATAGATTACAGTAGATAGTGCTAGGCAATACCAAATAGCTGAATATATGTCCCAGTGACTCAAGTTATCCCTATGAAGCAGATTAAAGGGAAAATTGAACTTGTTTTGGGTTGATCTGCTAAGAATTAATGTGGTTTCCATAATAAGTACCAGGTGTGATTCAGATAGAATGCCATAATGGAAAGAAGACTCGCCTTTCCATCCAGAAGACCTTTGTTCAAGTCAAGCCTCAGACACAACCTTCAAAGAAGGTACCAACTTGCATTGGTAGAGAAATTTTGCTCATTTTGTAGTTCATTGTATCAAACAAATCAAAGATTCAGTTTTATCCCTACATTCTACTATTTAGATGCAAATGAGCTCTGTCTTTTTCCATATAAGGGGACTCTATTTAAAGTTGCTGCCCTACCAAATACCATTGTATTTAATGGAATAAAGATTTTAAGTAGGAATATAATGTCCAGTGATGAATAATAAATAGTTTCACTTTCTTCTCACCCACTGGGAAGAAGCCTCTCTGAGTAGGAAAATGCTTTTGGATAGTTACTTCCTTTGAGATGCTCTAAGCTCCATCTCTTGTTATATTATCAGAAAACAACATAGTTTCACTAAATTATTTTAGCTTTTCAAAGATGCACCTTTACTGAGATAAAATTTAATATCTTGCTCTTGGATTTTATAGCCAGTTGTGTCAATTTAAAAGATATTTATTTCTTCTGAAAAATCATGCCTGAAGATATTGTCTATATGAGCACTTTTCCTATCAGGATCTCTGTAATTCATTCCTAGTAGAATTTAGAAACAGGAAAAACTTAATTTCCTCAGATAAATGTTTAACTGATGTGAGAATCAGAGGGAAATTTGGCTATAAGAAATAAATTTAAAATTTAGTCAGTCAATTAATAATATGCTGATTTTTTAATGATATAATAACTGCACCATTAGCTTCTTTGTGGCTGTTTTCTCTACTAGCAACTACCAGGGTTTAATGTCTAATTATCATGTCACTGACAAAGGAGAGTGAAAGTCCTTTTGGTACAAGGCCAAGGTCCAACCAAGCTACCAGAAAATGCCACAAGAAGCCCACAGACTACTCCCAAGTCTATTCTTTTGGCAGCTATTTTTCTGGTGCTGACTCATAGTAATTGGCTTCAACCAACTATCTGATTTGAGATTAGAAAATTCATTTGAATTTCTGTTTAATCCTTAAATGTTAGTCTGTATCCACAAAATCCACTGCAAGAACTCCACCAGACAAAATCTCACTTGAGCTGTATAGCAGTACTGGAGAGAAATGGCTCTCCTCCTCCCTTTAATGCCTGATTGGCAAGAAAATAAACTGAGCAGCAAAAACCAAAGAAGTAGTTGAACACACCAGGAAACCTTCACCTTTAGTCTCTATGCCTGCCTTTATTATACGCATCGATGGTTTCAAAATTTTTGTTGTTTTAAATTCTGTGTTCTCTTTAAGAACTCCCTCTAAATCCATTACGTAATAGTTTTTATTGGTTAAATAGAGATTGAGAAATGGTGATGCTTCCAAATTTCCATGGCCTGAGGAGAGGGGCTTGCCCCAAAAGTCATTTCTTTTTCCTCCCTGGGAAATGCTAACAGAGTTCCTGATATCCAAAGTGGGATGATCAATAGCAAGAAACTTAAAAAAAAAATCAGGCAACCCTGCTTTCCTTTTTACAGCAATCTGCTCCATGATGAGCCTGGCCATTGAATTCCAGATTCATCCCAAACTGAAATACACTTGACAATAGCTGGTTTAAAACTGAAATGGGAAGAAAGTGGCACTTTTCACTGGTAATGCATTAATCATTCTTCTAATTCTACTTACCTGACATGGGGATCAGTAGGAAATTTGATAATAAGGGGGAGGCTAGGTGGTGCAGTGAGTAAAGCGCTGGCACAGAGTCAGGAGGACCCAAGTTCGGTTCTGGCCTCAGATACTTAAGACACACACATACAAACTAGCCATGTAACCATGTAACCTTGGGCAAGTTACTTAACCCCAATTGTCCTCCAAAAAGGCAAAAAAAAAATGATTATAAGAAATCAACTGAGAATTTAGTTAATCAATAAATACTTATTAAAGTCACTTGCTTTGAAATGATATAGGACTATTACTAACTCCCATAACAAAGAGGCAATTTTCTTTCTCCTAATTATTCTATCCCCAAATATACAATTGAGAATCGATGCATCAGTTTTCATCTTTCCCACCTGCCTATGTATGCATTAATTCATATTGCATGAAATGACGACTCTTTGTTAACCTGATAAAGTCATTTGAGTCAAAATAGTGCAGTGGATAAGACTGGAGTTATTAGGAGAATCTGAGTTCAAATCCTGACCTAGACACTTGTTAGGTATATCAATCTGGGCATGTCAGTTAAATTCTCTGCCTCAGTTTCCTTATGTATAAAGTGATGTGGTTAGACTTGCTGGCAACTATTTTTCCTTCTAGTTCTACATCAATGATATCACAAACCTATATTTTCAAGACTAATAAAGATCCACTAAATTTCAGGATATCAAGACTGAAGACAATCAATTAATCGATAGACAAGCATTTACAAAACACTAGCTAGGTGTCGGGCACTGTGCTAGGTGATGAGGATACAAAGAAACAGAATAATAGACCCTACTCTCAAAGAGTTTCCATTCCAGCGGCAACACCATGTATACATCATGAATATAGAAAATATATTTACCAAAATAAGTACAAGGTAAATGGGAATAGGTGGATGAATGGGGCACTGGAAAATGACAGCTTTCTGTGGTTCCATGGAAGGTATTATTTGAGCAATTTTGAAGGAATGAGGGATTCCAGAGAGTGAAGGTGACAAGAAAATATATTCCATGCATAGGAGACAGACAGTGCAATGACCAGTTTGGCAATAGGGGAAGTGAAGGAATAGAAAGATAATGTGTGACCAGGCTATAGAGGGCTTTAAAAACTCAGCAGAAAAGTTCCTATGTGATCCTAGGGACAATAAGGAGAATTGAGGATTTAGTGAGTAGAGAGGAGTTACAGGGTTTGACCTGCACAATAAGAAGATATTTTTATTAGCTACATGGAGGATGAATTGGAATAGGGCTGTGTGGCATGAAGACCAATTAAGAGGTTGTTGCAGTAGTCTGGACAAGACTTAGTAATGAGGGCCTGAACAGTGGCCATGGGGATGGAGAAAATGGGAACAAATGCCAGAGACATAGTGGAGGGATAAATAGTAAGATCTGGCTAATGGTTGAAATTATGTGGTCTAGGCTAGGAAGGAGTGAAGGGTGACACCAAGCATGTGAATCTGGGTGGTTGTGTTCCTGACAGAAACTGGGAAACTCAGGAGTGGTGGGGGAGTACGGAATGATGGAGAATTGAATGAGTTTAGGTTTGGACATGTTCAATTTGAAATCTTTCCCTGTCAACTAGTTCCTTATCTACTGTCTTCAAATATTCCCAAGTGCCAGCTCCCTTATTTAAAAAAAAAACCCAAACTTTCGCCAGACTCCAGCATTCCCTTAAGTTATCCTGTTTCCTCCCTTGCTTAAACAGACTCCTAGAAAACCGCAGGCTATAATTGCTGCCTTCAGTTCCTCTTCTCTCACTATTTTGCAATCTGACTTTCAACCTCATCATTCAATTGTTCTCTCCAAAAATACCAATTATCTTTTTTGGTTCCTTCTCCTTCCTCATCCTTCTTGTTCTTTCTGTTGCACTTGACACTTTTGAACACCTACTCCTTGGACACTCTCTTCTACGGGTTTTCATGACACTGATCTCTCCTTGTTCTCTTCGTGTTGGTAGGCTCCTTTTCTGATTTATCATCCATATCACACACCCTAATTGTGGCTATCTCCCAAAGCCATCATGTCCCCTCTCTCTCTCTCTCTCCCTCCCTCTCCCTCTGTCTGTCTCTCTCCCCCTCCCCTCTCTCCCTCTCTCTGTCTCTCCCTCCCTCTATGTCTGTCTGTCTGCCTGTCAGTCTCTCTCCCTCCTTCCCTCCCTCTCTCTCTCTCTCTGTCTCTCTCTCTGTCTCTCTCTCTCTCTGTGTCTCTCTCTGTCTCTGTCTCTCTGTCTCTCTCTCTGCCTGTCTCTATGTCTCTTTGTCTCTCTCTGTCTCTCTGTCTGTCTGTCTCTCTCCTGAGAGGAATATTATCTTTTCACAGATGATTCACAGATCTATATATGGAGCCCTGCTCTCTTCCTTGAACTTCAGTTGCTCATTACTAACTAGACATTAAAACTATATATCTCAGAGACACCTCAAGTTCAGTGGGGTCAAAACAATTCATCTGTTCCCCCCAAATTCCAACATTCTTCCGACTCCCTCATTTTTGCCAAAGGGAATTCTTCTAGTCTCAAAGGCTCATAACATCAGCATTATCCTCAATTCCTTACTCTTTCTCATGCCACATATTCATTCAGATGCCAAATCTTGCCATTTCTTCCTTCACAACATTTCTCACATCTAATCCTTTTGGTCTATTCACTAAGTTCCACCTTGATTTAGACTTTCATCGCATCTCACCTAGAGAGGTACAATGGCATCTCAGTTGCTCTCCTTGCCTCAGGTATCTGTCTACTTCAATCCTTCCTCTACGTGGCTGCCAAAGTGTTTCCCCCCTGACGTTCAGATCAGACTACATATTTCCCTACTAAACAAACTCCATTATCTACTTATACTTTCTAGGATCAAATATGAATACCTCTGTTTCACCTTTAAAACTGTAAAAAACTAAAAAACCTTTAAAACAAGTTGACCTAGACCTATCTTTCCAGTCTCATTCCATGGTCCAGTCCTTCCCATTGTTCTTTACACAGCATTCCATTTTCCATCTCCATACTTTTGTACTGACCATCCCCCATGACTGCAATGCATTCCCCCCTCATCTCCACTTCATAGAATTTTTCTACTTCTGGCTCTCCCAACTTTCCTTCCATTGCCCAGAAGCCTCTTGCCCTGGAAAATTCCTCTGCCCCTATAGCCTTCTTCCATCTAGTTCCTCTAGATTCCTCCCAGAATCTCCATTTTAATGAAGTGCCCAGGCCAACTGTGCTCACTTCTTTACTCCTCTTCCAGCTCCATTACTGACTCTCGGTCTTCCCCATCCAGCCCCTATATAGGTACCTTCCCCTCCCCTCTTATCTGCTGCCTTGCCCTCTTAGGATTCCCCTTGAATGCAGAGTATCGTATGTTTTGCTTGTATTTGTATTCTCCGTGTTTGGCACAGTGCTTGGAACATAGAAAGTACTTAATAAATGTTTTTCTGTCTTTCTCTCTATCTCAAGCTCTGCCTGATGACCCAACTTATATTTAACCACCATTTATTTATATTGTATTTATTCTGTATCTGTTTAGTTTAGATTACATATACTTAATATACCCTTATTGTTTCCCTGGATAGGATATGCTCCTTCAGATTAAGGATTGTTTCATTCATTATATAGGCATCCCCAGGATCTAGCAGAAAACCTCGTACCTAGTAAATGCCTACTAAGTTTTCACTGATTGACTGAGATGTCTATATGACTTAGGCATTGCATGGTATAATACAGAACATCCCCTATAATACTGAAGCATCAATTAAGCTGCCCTAGGAGTCTAATTTTCCAAAGAGAGCTCATCTATATGACTTGTTCAGTTCTACCTTATTTTAGAACAGTGAGAACTATTTTGTATATTAATTATCTTGCATTGTTGAAAAGATAAAGAATTCTGCTAACAAAGCAATTCTGATAACTCATAAGAATTGGTTTGGGGAAAGTATTGAGTTTATCTGGTCAATTTTAGCAATAAGATTTTAGTAGGGTAGGGAAGGCATAAACACGACTTCATTTGATCAATTTAGGAGGTTTTTGTAGCATTAATTCCAAATAATACACAGAGACAAAGTAATTAACAGAGGCAATCTGAAACAAACCAATTGATTCATCAACAAGTGTCTATTAATAAAATAATGTTTTTCTATAAACCTGGCATAATATCAATTATTTCCCAAAATATATTAAATATAGCTTATATTTATATGGTATTTTAAAGTTTTCAAGGAAGCTTTCTTTTTTGAAAATTTTATTTTTCCCCAGTTACATGTAAAGATAATTTTGACACATTAAAAAAAAAGTTTTGAGTTCCAGTTTTTTCTGTCTCCCTTCCTTACCACCCCATTCCCTGAGATGTACGAAATTTGGTAGAGGATATATATACATATATATATATATATATATTCAATTATGTAAAACATACTACCCAAGGGGGAAAATATGAAAAAAATACAGAAAGTGAAAAATAGTATGCTTCAATATGCATTCAGACTCTTTCAGTTCTTTCTCTGGAGGTAGATAACATTTTCATCATGGAATTTGGATTTGCCTTGTTTTTGGATCATCATTTTGCTGACAAATATAAGTCATTCAGAGTTAGTTATTATGGTGTTGCTTTTACTGTGTACAATGTTCTCCTGGTTCTGCTCAATTCACTTTGCATCAGTTCATATAAGTCAAAGAGTCTTTCTTACATCATCTTGAATAACTCATACAACTGTTTGAGGTATGTTTTAATTGAACAGATTTTCTTTTTCCTGGACCTGTGATTTCATTAACATTGAAACTCCCAGTGTGAAAACTCCCTCCACCAATGCAGATTAGCAAAGCCTCTATCATTTGTAGTCTTATTGATTTACCTGGGGCACTGAGGAGTTAAATGGCTTGCCTATCCTAACATTATATGTATCAGAGATAGGACTCACACATAACCTAAGGATACAAGTTCTCCAGAAAACCAGAAAAATTCAGTCCTTTCATTTTAAGAGTTAGAAGGGTCTTCAGTAATCTCCTACTTCTACCCATACCAGGGAAAAATCTCCATTATTACATACTTGACAAGTGACCATCCAATCTCTCCTTGAAGACTCCCTTGGGGAAGAATCCATCCCTTCCTGGGGAGAACTCTGTTTCTTAAGAACCTTTTCCCAATTTCAAACTGAAATTTGCCTCTTTGAAGCTCCTACCTACAGCTCCTGTTTCTGTCCTTTGGGGCCATGCAGGTAGGTGTTATCCCTCTGACACATGATGAAGATAAGTGTGCCAACACCTAACCTAACCCAACTTCCTTTCAGTATTTTCTTCTCTAGGCCCAATACCACCCCCTTTAAAACAAAGATCCTCTTATGACATTCCCATCTTTGTTGCTTCCTCTTGATGTTCTCCACCTTGTCAGGACACTTCCTAAACTATAGCACCCAGAGCTAAATGTAGAATTACAATTGTGGCTTCACTAGGACAGACTATCATTTTATGCCTGGAAACTATGCTTTTTTTTTCTTTTTGGAGGGGGGAAGGTAAGGCAATTGGGGTTAAGTGATGCTAGTTTTTGTGTTGTGTCTGATTCCGGATTTGTACTCAGGTCCTCCTGACTCTAGGGCTGGTGCTGTATTCACTGCACCACCTAGCCACCCCAACTATGCCTTTCTTAAAGCATCCCAAGACTACATTTAAAGTTCTGGCATTTTTAACCTCTTCATCCATCTCTCTAGGCCAATCAAAATTACCTTCCCTTTACTCCTCACACACAATACTCCATTTTCCATCTCCATACCTTTGCAATTCTTGTCCCTCTTTCCTCACCTCCGCTTCATAGAAGCCATCTGCTCCTGACTCTTTGGATTTCATCATATCCCAGTGCCCATTTCTCCTGGGATGAAGCCTCTACCCCTGTGAGTCCCTTTTCTGAGAAATTCTTCCCAGAACTTCAATTTTGAATAAGTGTCCAAACCAACCATGCTAACTTGCAACTCTTTCCTCTTTTTCTAGCTCCATGCCTGACTAGACTTCTCCACCTTCCCTTCCCCCCATCTTTTTTGTTCCCTTCTATGGGTTTTCCCTCACAAAATCATAAACTCCTTTTGACTTGAATTTTTATTTCTGGTTCTGATATATACCGAACTTTGTGTAATCGTGCCTCTACTGTTGCTGCCACCATCTTGAATTTGCCAAAGTGCTGATTGAAAATGTATGACTTGGACACAGAGAATATAGACTACCAAGAAGACTTGGTCCCAGATCTCCCTGATCCTTAGACCAGGGTTCTATCTACTACATCAGGGCTCTCCACAATGGGATGTGTATATCTTAAGGATTCATGATTTGTGGGAGAGTGAGGTGTTTGTAGGATAATAGGTAGCATACCAACCTGCCACTCAAATACAACCAACCTCATTACTTCCTTAAATAGGGTTATCTGCTACTGTATGGATGTGATAGAGGGGTGATGTGTATGTGTCTGTATATACCATAGATGTAGCACTTTAGGGTTTGCAAAACTTCACACATATTATTTCATTTGATCACATACTTTGACCGTTTATCTATTGAGGAAAGGCTTTTAGACATAAATTTGAATCAGGTTTTTATGTGTCTTAGATATATGACCTTTATTAGAGAAATTTGCTGTAAAGATTTTCCCCAAAATACCTATTTCTCTTCTAATTCAAACTTCATTAGTTTTTTTGTCTGTAAAAACTATAATTAATATTACCCACTTCATCATCTGTGACCCTCTGTATTTCTTGTTGGTCACAAACTCTTTCCCAATCTATAGATCTGGGAGGTAATTTCTTCCTTATTCCTCTAATTTGTTTTTGATGTCACCCTTTATGTCTAACTCACAATTTCATTTTTATCTTATTGTGGTGTGTGGTGTGAAATATTGGTTTACACTTAGTTTCTGCCAGACCACTTTCCTTTCTTTCCCAGAGTTTGTTCTTACCCCAGCACACTCTTTGGCTTTATCAAACACAAGTCTTCTCAATGTATGGGGTTCCTTGGCTGACTCAGGATCAAAGATTCATTCCCTGTCTACCTGAATGCAGAGCTCCATCACCCTTTCTGATGCTTGGCTGGTGGATCACAATGGGCAACTCAGCAGAGAGAGTTTTGCCTAGCTGAAGTGGGAAGGGTACACCATACGTAAGTCTATAGACTGGTATCCTCATTGCCTATCATTATAGAATATCCTTCTCCTTCCATGGCTAAGTAAACATCCTTCTGCTAGCTGTTCAAATGACCTACAAATGTCTCATTCTTTTTCCAATATCAAATCTGAACTACCACAGTACTGGCCTGAGTCAGGGTCTACTCCTAACACAGGCTTTGAGTAGGACCATCCCCATTTATCACATAAAGTCAACCTTAAAATAAAGAAAAGAAATCTTGTGCAGAGAATAACCCAAGGGTCTGTCCTCTTTGTTTGTATTGGCTTGAGAAAGTTAATGATTAAAATGTCCTAGATTTTCCCCATGGATCCCTCTTGGATATCTATTTGCATTTATATGATTTTATGTCCATTAGCCCTAGCATGGTTCCCACCCCCATCTGCTGTTGTGTAGAGATTAATAATTGATTTGCTCATATCCTATGTGGAAATTTTATCGGAAAGGAGGAAATCACTTTTTAAGATGACCTCTCATAGAGGTGATGAGCCCTGTGGCATCAACATGAGTTTGAGCAGTCTAAGAATGATGAAAGTCCTGGTTTTGCTGCTTTCTGTAACATTTATTCATGCTGAACACAGAGGTAAGGTTTTTAAACCTATGATCCTGTCCTGGAATTTTTTTCTATGCACATATTCCATTCTTTAATATATATATATATACATAAAAATTTCTTGAAGG
>NW_027185655.1:3795075-3810744 GCF_028583685.1 Petaurus breviceps papuanus | reverse complement strand
TCTCTTTTTCAAATAAGCACAGCCAGTGCTTGAATTGATTTTTAAATATTTAGAAGCTTTGTAATTAGGGTGTGTGCCTTGTGTAAGGCATTGGAGGCAAAGGATCAGATTGTAAGCCTGTTTTTTTTCCTATTTTTTTGACAGTAAGGAATGGTGTCAAATGCATAGATTTTTACAATGAAAATTAACACAGATGGTTAACAGAGTACCCATAATGTGGCAGCTACCTGTTTGATAACCCTCAAGCTGACATACATTCATAGACCCAGGGAGATGCTGTATCATTCCTTAAAAATTTCATGTTTCTATTTAAAATTCATAGGAGTGAATATTGAAAGCTAAAAATCAATAAATAAATTTTAAAAATTCATGTTTTTGAGGGGTGGGTGGGTAGTAAAAATGCGTAGTAGATAGTACAATCCAAAGATGATGTCAAGTACTTTTTCAAATGACAATTTGTACCAGCTACAGCTGGGTTTTTTCTTCTGAAAACCTAGATAGTGTTTCTGGACAGAAAGATTCAGTGCCTTGATCTTTACAAAATGTGTAGGCCATTAGAAAATCTGTTCAATTTCTGAAATCAGCATGTAATTATTCCTTGGTTAGAATAATTTGATATGAGGAAGGTCCAAGTTAAAATTCTGCCTTAGACATTGACTGCGTGTGCAACTGTGGACAAGTCACTTATCTCGCTTAGGCTTAGTTTCTTCATCTGAAAAATGGGCATAATGATAAAACATACTCTTCTAGGGCTATTGTGAGAATCAGATGACCTAAGGAGAATTGTGCACCTTAAAAGTTTAAAGTGCTAATATACATGTTGGCTACTGGTTAGGACCAAAATTGAAATAATTGATACCTTTGAACCAAAACACAATTATTCATATATTATATATATGTGTGTGTGTATCACACATACACACATATTTAATACATGTATAATATATGTTACATATAATACACACATGTGTACACATACATGTGTGAACATTGTGTATATTTGTCTATACATCTACATAAATGCACATATATTAAGAATAGATTTTCAATGACATCCTCACCTCTGGACTGTTTCTAAATTTTCGTAGAAATGATTTTACTAAAAGTATGCAAAGGAAAAACTTTATTCTGACTGATACAATTAATCTCTATTTCCCGTTGCTTTTTTATGACTTACTGAGAGATACACATTCATCCTGGTTTGTCAGTCATGAAATTATTTTTTGTTCTTGCAAAATTGCAGAATAGAACTTCAGAATTCATTTCAGGTAACCTACTCAAGATGAAATGTCAATTGAATTTGCCTATTAGTCCTCTAAGCATTAAATTTAATTAGGCAAATATTTATCAAGCACTTGCTCTGGGAAAAGCACCGTGTTAGGGGCTGGGAGGGGACACAACATGAAAAAAAAGTCAGGGGGTCCATGACATCATGCTGCTTATAGTCTGGAATCAAGATATAACCCCCCCCCAAAAAAGCAAAATTAATTAAGTAGAGAAGGAAGCAGAGGCAAGGTTTCTTGTGATGTCTGCTGTGAGACAAAGGTAATCACAAAACTTGACCCTTGGCCCTTTTATGAAGATCCCAGTATTGGTTCACTTCTATGAGAGTTCTCATTCCCAAGTCTAGAGAAAGAAAAGATATCTTGGAGTTACTTAAGACTAGGATGGCCCCCAAACCTCAAGAAACAACCTAGAAAGTATAACTGCAGGTGAAGCGCACACCCCATATAACGGGCGGCCAATCCAGGCACCTGCTGTTTCAATATATGTTTGCTGGTTTCATGCCAGGACACTCTAGCACCAGTGACTACACCAGAATATTCTGCAACTCTAGGCTGAATTGCAGAGTGGGTAGAAAGCTGGCCTTAAAACCAGGCAGATATGGGTTTGAGTCCTGACTCTGATACACACTGACTTGTTGATCACCTAACCTCTGTGGGCAAGGAAACTCTAAGACTTCAAATTTCAGAGAAGGGATTGACCTGCATTGGGGAAGAATGTTTCCTCACCAGATGGTCCCCTTTAGCAGTGAAATCACAGACCAGTATCTATACCTATTCAATACTAAATATTTCCAAAGGTCCCTCAATAGGGGAGTGGGGAGTTTCCATCTTATATAAGCCTGAGGACTTGTACTTGACTACCATGACAGAACTATACTATAGTCTGTTCATTTCTTATAAATCATATGTCAAATTCCATTTACTTGTAATGAAAAGTCTAGTATAAACATGGATGATAGCTGTCACCACCTCTGCTCAGGCCACAGGGTCTGGTCAATCTCCCATTGACCTTGATCTGTTACACAATTTGTCCAACAAGATGGGCCATATAACTGACTGTCTATATAATTCAACTGCCAATATAGTCCAAATGAGTGCCTCTATAAATGAAGAGTTGTCTCAGTTGCAGGCCTGAAACACTCCTTTGAGAAATATCAGAATGCAACAGCTTGAAAATAAAAGCTACTTTACTATTCACCAAGATACCAATAAGCAAATCTACACTCAGCAAAAACCTTCAGATTCTTTCTCTGCTGCCTACAAACATGCCCATATCCCTTCTCTTTTCTTGTATTCTTGCTACCTACCTGTCACCTCCTTTTTCAGTCTAGTGATGTATCTTCCTCCATATCTGTGGTAGGAACTGAATACATTTTATGTGGGTAGTGCATGAGACACTGGGAGGTCTTAGTTAAGGAAGCAGAATTGCACTGTGGGGATGAGGTTTGGGTTAAGTTCACAGCCAGAGTCTTGTCTCTACTTTCTTTATCTTCCCACCTCCCCCTTTGCTTTCCCCTGCCCTTATCTATAGCCTTCTTGTCTTCCCAACACCCTAAAATGGCCTTTTGTGTGGTTGGAATAATTATTGATTTCTTCAATATCTTAAGTATAAAAGTCCCACCTTGGCAGGAAATGCTTTAGAGAATACCCATGAGTTTCTACAAACTTCTGGGAACAATTTACTGTATCCCTGACATGGTGACTCTGGAGGAAGAAAGGAAGAGTGTGAGTCTTTTGAATCCTTTTAACTTTCAATCAGTCAACAAGTTTTCATTAAAAACTTACTATGTGCTCAAGCATTGTGCTAGGGCCTGGGGTACAAAGAGAGGCAAAAAGCAGACCATGCCCCTCTAATAGGGGAATGACTACGCACATGCAGGATGTTTACAAAGGAGAAGGAAGAAGTGTGAAAGGAGAGGCAGATGGACACTTAGGTGGCTAGGGTAGGGACTGCTGCAGAAAGTGGGATTTGATCTGAGTGTAGAAGGAATCCAGGATAGCTGAAGAGGCAGAGATGTAAGGAAGGAGAGCGTTGTAGGCTTTGGGGATGGCCACTATGAAGACTCAGAAGTAGAAAATGGAGTGGTTTGTTAGAGCAACTAGAAATAAGTCAATGCCACCAGATGGTAGATAGTACAGAGGGAGAGTAAAGTGTAAGGAAACTGGAAAGGTAGGAAGGGGCCAGGTTTTGAAGGATTTTAAATGCCAAACAGAGGAATTTATGTTTTGTACGTGAACTTATAGGGAGCCATTGGAACACATTGAGCAAAGGGTTGACATGGTCAGATCTACGCTTTAGAAAATCAATTCATTAATTAATCCCTTCACTAGCAAAGCCACTCATATTCTGTCATCTGTGTTGGCTTTATTTCATTCAAGCTTGAAGCATTGGACAGCCCTATCATAGACAGGGTTCAGAATAACAACCCTCCTCCAATGATGGGTATATCCCAAGAATCTCTCTGGATGTCTCTCTCTTTTCTTAATCTACACCCTCTCTTTTGATAATTTTGTTAGCTCCCATTGGCTCAATCACCTTCTTTATGCAGATGCCTCCCACCTTCATGCAAATGATACTAGCTCTAGTATTTCTTGGGAGTTGTAATCTTGTATTTCCAACTAACTAGCCATTATATATTTCCTACCAGATGTCCCCCAACATCAAGCTCAAAATGGTCAAAACAGAATTCTGTACCTTTCCACCTAAAACTTCATCTAAACTTCTTTTTTGCTGTTAAGGGCACAACAAGTTACCCCAGTTCTCCACCTTAAATCTTCATTTTCCTTCCTTCCTCATATATAAATATTTGCTCTAAGCCTTGCTAATTCTCCATTTATAACATTTCTAACAACTATCCCATTTCATCCATTATCACAGTTTCCACTGTAACTAGCCCCCTTCCCCCATCACCTCTTTGCTGGACTATTACAACAGTTTTAATACAAAAATAATAATCACCATACAGTATTGCTGTATTGTATAACTCCAATAGTAGTTACAACACACTATTACAATAATAATTCTACCACTTACTTCAAAGGTCTCACCTCTCCAATCTATATTCAAAGCAGATCCAAAATGACACTCCTAATTCACAGGTCTGACCATGCCTCTTGATTTACTAAAAATCTCCAATGGGAACCTAATTCCTCTAGGATAATATACAAATTCTCTGGTATTTCATGGCTTTAACTGACTGGTTCCACCTGACCTTTTTTGACTTATCACACAAATTGTGTGTCCTCGTATATACAGACATGCCTCATTATATCGCACTTTGCCTTACTGACCTTCATAGATAATGCCATGTTTTGTTGTTTACACTTTGAAGGTTTGTGGCCACCCTGCACAAGTTTTTCTGAGCATCTGTTCATATTGTGTCTCTCTGTCACATTTTGGTAATTCTTATAATACTGTCAACTTTTTCATTGTTCTTATTACATCTGTTATGGTGATCTGGGACCAGTGATCTTTGAAGTTGCTATTGCAATTGTTTTGGACCACCAAAAACTGCTCATATAAAACAGCAAGCTGAATCAATAAATGTTGTCAATGTTCTGAATGCTCTGCTGACCAGCCATTCCCCATTTCTCTCCCTCTCATCAGGCATTCCTATTCCCTGAGACAAAACAATATTGAAAAATACTACACAAACTTATTAGACAAAGCAACTTCAGGGTTTGAGAGGATTGACACCAATTTTGAAAGAAGTTCTGTGGTTAAAATGCTACCAGACAACATGCTTGCTACAGAGAAATTCCTCATGAAAGGAGGAGTCAATCAAGGGGGCAAACTTCATTGGTTTCCTATTGTAAGAAATTGTCACAGCTACCCCAATCAGTCATCAACCATTAACATTGAGTTGAGACCGTCCACCTGCAGAAAGATTATAACTCATTGAAGGCTCAGATTGTGGTTAGTATTGTTTATTTTAGCAATACAGTATTTTTAATTAAGGTGTGTACAATTTTTAGACAATAGACAATTATCTCAATAGGATATGGGTTCCTGTTTTCCTCTTTCTGTTCCTACTACCTAGCACAGTACTTTGTACACATTGTTGTCCAGCTATTTCAGTCATGTCTGACTGTTCATAACCCTATTTGGGGTTTTCTTGGCAAAGATACTGGAGGGGTTTGCCATTTTCTTCTCCAGCTCATTTTACAGATGAGGAAACTGGGGCAAACAGAGATAAGTGACTTGCCCAGGGTTGCATAACTAGTAAGTGTCTGAGGAATGATTTGAACTCAGGAAGATAAGTCAATGTCAGAAATAAAAGCCAGAAGTTAACTCCCATTTGATATCCCTCAGGCATGAGTAGAGTGGTTTTCTCTCTCTGAGTGTTACTGGAATTACTCATATATAATGGAATTATTATAAATCCCTTTTTAACCTCACTAAGGATGATGTCACTGTTACAGGAGCATTTAAAACAGGTTCAATTACAAAGTTTAGTACAGAATAATACTAAGTACTTATCATTGATTAAAAACATTTCCAATTAAGGCAAGGCTTTTATTTAAAAAATGGAAAAAGAATCCTCAGTGCCCAGATGAATTAAATAAATATTAGAGCATAGTATTGTGTATGTAGGAAAAACACACCAGACATAGTGGCACATGCCTGTAGTCCTCATGACTGAATATGCTGAGGCTAGTGGATTGAGTTCTGGAGGTCTGCACTATAGTAGAGATAAAGCCCATTGGGTATCCACACCAAATTTCACACCAATGTGGTAAGCCATTCTCCCTTTCTACCACTCGAAGAGCAGAAGTTTACCAGGTTGCCCAAGGATGGGCAAAGTTCCCAAGATTGGAAAAGCAGAGTTTGTTAAAGCTTCTGTGCATATCAGAATTGAGATTTAACTCCTAAATGGCTACTGCTTGTCCAGCTGGAATAATAGTGGGAGATCTGGGCTCTAAAGAAAGCCCACAACTAACAAGGATATTGTTATAAGAAAGAATTATAGTATCACAGACCTTACTTGTGGAAAATGTGGCAAATCTTCAGGAACAAGAGCTACAAATCAGGAAATGAGAATTCAATGTTCACCAAAGACATTTAGCCGATGCATAATGACTCATCAAGGAGGAATGGGAAAAGGAATAGAATAAGCATTTATTAAGTGCGATTTGCCAGGCACTGAGCTAAATGCTTTACAAAATCATCCACTTTTTAAATGCTATTTGCTTGACAAAAATTATATTGACAAACACTTTTTTAAGAACCACAGTTATTACATAAAGTAAAATACATGGATTTTTTTAGAATTGCTTAATTTTTAAAAATTGAACCAGTGTCATTGTTTTACAACCATTGAGTTGTACATAATTGTGGTGGGTAGGGCCCAGATCTGGTATAAGGAACAACATGGTGAGGAAGTTTCCTCTGTCAATGTCAGTCAGCACTTTCTCTGCATCTTTCAGTCTTTCGGACTTTGTTAGAACACCAGAAAACCAAGTGACCTGCCCAGGTGCACACAGCCAGTATGGGCCAGAAGCAGGACTTCTCAGTCTTCTTGGCTCTAAGTCCAGCACTCAATCTGTTATGCTAGTGACCCATTGCATCATTACATTGGATAGCAGAAATAGATTTCAGTGCTGTCAAAAATTATCTTTAAAATAGTCTAAAACATCAGATGGGAGTGCAGAACAATGGAAAGAGTCCTGGATGCTGAGACAGGGATCTGAATTCAAAATCTATTGCTAATTACTTGTGTGACCTTTTGGATTAGATTTCTACAGTCCCCTTTAATCTAAATCTGAATCTAAAAAAGCAAGCAATAGGAAACCAAATCCCTGAAGGGGAATAATGATTGTCTCCTACCCTTAACATACTTCAACAGTGGCAGACACCTGGGAAATAAACCTTTGCAAGTTCTTATTCAAATGATAACCTTAGTCAGATTCAAAAGCAATTCTACTCATTTAGTATTCTACAGAATCTCTGTCTTTAAAAAAATCATGAGAACATTTCATTTTTTTATGTAGCTCTTTTAAAATTGAATTTACAAATAAAAAACTCAGATTATGTGCCCTAAACAGAGTCAGAAGGTGGTTATTAAGAAGCGTAAACCATGATTTTTGTGCTTATGGAGTGTGTGAACTGGTAACTGTGGATCTTACCCAAAGGAAGGTGAACAGTATTTTTTCCCTAATGTTTTATTTTGCTTTTTTTTAAGTGCTGTGGTCTAGGGGTACTAGGAACCCTGAAATGCAAGGATACAGGGCAGGGGTCCACCTCAAAAGAATTGGATCACTCAAACTTTCTTTCAGTCAGATACAAGTTTATTGTGTAGCCAAGAAATCTGCACAATTTGTACAGGGGCAAGATCAACACTTTTGTCCAGAAAGACTATGGGAAGATCTGGATGCAGTTAAGGAGTGGCAAGTAGCCTGGGGGTGGTCTGGATGTAACAGAGAAAGGCATCTAGATGGGAGTAAGGAGTGTTAAGTGAACTAATTAAATGATCAAAATGGTCTGGCAAGGGTCAGATGCCTCAGGTGGAGGCAGGGCTACTATGGGAAAATAAGGTACTGAGTTGCTTTCAAAGCCATGGTGTTTTCCTTTCAGGGATTCAGATCCTATCCCCATCATTCCTCCCTCAAGCAAATGGGACTCAAAACTTTTTGGGGTAAGGGGCAAAGGTCTTGGCTTTTGAAACTGCTTCTTTCTGTCAAGGGGCATAGAGCTGTCCCTGCCTGGAGGGGGTCCCAAGGAGGAGTTTGACTGGAATTGAAAATAGGCTGCATCCAGGATATGATGGGTGGACATGGGCTAGTACCCACTGTTCACTACCAACTGTAGGTGAATGGTCCATAATTGGTAAAACAGAAATCTGACAAGCAAGTTTGACATTTCCATAACATAGTATGATTTAAAAAAAGATGATTGTACATGAAACGGCAAATCTACTATGCACAACTTACTGTTCCTTTCAAATATGCAACAAAATTTTCAAGTAAATTCTTTTTTTTCCTTGCCTCTCCCCCACTCCTGCCCTCACTACTAATGTTAGACCTAAATAGATATATTCATGTAAAATTATTCTATACATACTTCTCTTTCTCTTTTTCATATTTGTTTGTTTTTAAGGTTTTTATTTTCAGTTTTAAATTATCTCCCTCTGTTTTGTCCCTCCTCCACCTGTTGAGAAGGCAAGAAACACAATTCTCATTATACATATGAAGTCATGCAAAGCATATTTCCCCATTAGCCATGATGTGAAAAAAAAATGTAAAGAAAAATAAAGTGAAAGAAAATTTGCTTCAGTCTGCACTTAAGAGTTCACCAATTTCTTCTCTGAAGGTGGATGACATTTTTCATCAAGAACCCTTTGAGTTCTTTTCTCAATATAAAAGTGTTAAGTACTATTCCTCAAGTGACCAATAGGGCTCCTCAGCTGCCCCATTAGTCTAAAGCTGCATTAGACTCTAAGCTCCTAGAGAACAGGGATTTTTAAAAAATCTTTCTTTTTTATCCCAGCACCTAGTAATAAATGTATATTGCCTCAGAGCTTATAATTGATTGGTTGAGACATTTTCTCATCCTGTCTTAGGAGATAGTTTCTGTCTTAATTTAACTGAAGTGGAATGATTTGGTTCATTTACTCCATTAATCTCTCTCCCTTGCTTTCTCCTCTCAGTTTTAATATTTCACCCCCCTCAGTAAATGTACTAGAGTGTGTTTAATGGCATCTCTGTTGCCAAATCCCAGTCTGACTTTCAGTGATTTGGGGAAGTTCTGCATTATCCAATCTGAATTTCTGCCCTAGTGCCTTGTACTAAGGAATCTTGAGAAAAGTCTGTGTGGCAGAGTTCAAAGTTGATTCTGGTCATTAACATTCTTCCATGCTTCCAAATATATGATGATACAATTTAACAAGCATATACCATTTTATAAAGTTCCAGTGGGTTAATGCTTGGGTCATTGCTTTCAGAAAAAGGTCTTCACCAACCCCCAAACAATGAAAAAAGGACCAAGGAGGGAAAAACAAATCAAGCAGTCTCTTCTCAGAAGGAAGACCTGGTCCTTTATAGATGTCCCAGAGTATTGGGGCTCTCTCGACACCTGAGGTTGTCTGGATATCAAACCTTCACCTTTAAGGAAACAAATCAAACTGATTTTGTTTAATGCTTTTATGGCAATGTAGTTCCACTAGCCCTAGGAAACTGGGGTACCTAGCCTCTCTGTCCCTCTCCCACTGAGGGCCCTATTCATTCTGGGGCTCAGTAGGCACCAAGTGTTATAACGAAATTAGCACTGTTTGGGTTTAATCATTGATTTACTTTAAAAAAAGAAAAGAAAAAGTTTCCTATCCCAGAGAAAAAGCTTATTCCCTCCAGAGTTTCCTAAACTACCCTTTTCCTTGAAGGGATTTTGGATCTGGGGTAAACTTGAAGTCACCTGCTCACCCTCAGGTGAAAAAACCATTGGCCCCATGTTTGCAAACTGACTCTAGGGTAGGTATAAAGAGAGAGGTGCAACTTTGCTCTTTCACCTTCCCCTCTCTAAACCTATCCCCTATAGTCATGTAAATATATTATAAAATTCCTCTGGATCCCTGCAACTACATAGGACAGCCCCAAATTTCTCCACAGATCCTCTAAAAGATGTATATTTTGTCATAGGCAAATGAGTTCTTGGAGTTCTAAGAAAACTTCCTCTGGGTCTTTCTACAAAGAACAGCTGGAATTTACCAGCAGATACTGACCAGCCAGTGCTGTCTATCTATCTATCCATCATATCTGTCTGTCTGTCTGTCTGTCTATCTATCTATCTATCCATCTGTTAGGCTCTTGGTAAGAGTCTTAAATCTCTGTTCAATTTTTCTGTGGCTCCTGATACAGACCCTTATATTAGCTGATCTGAGAATGTTGCTAGGTCAGTGGCAGGAAAATGAGAAGTCCTTTGGAGGGTTCCTCCTCAGGCCAACAGGTGATAGACAAGGGAACGAAGACCAAGACCAAGACCAAGACCCAAGGTTCTGATTCTCTCTCCCAGTGCATCACTACTCAGAGCTTTAGCCAGATTGCTCTCTCCTCTGCAACTGCTTGAGTCTGCCTACTTCTGAACTAGCTCCCTGATTGTATGTATTGTATGTAGAACCCATGGAGCATTACCAAGATTTCTCATCTATTCTGAGTATTCTTCCTATGTATCATCCCTCTGGTTGATCTAGAACTTTTTCTTCAAATTGGAACCCACAAAGATGGAGTCTTCCTGACTTTCAGAGAAAGGTCTTCACCAACCCCCTTTTTTGTACAAACTCACTGCCCTTTTTGTACAAACTTTTGAACAAATGAAATAAATACAGTTAAAATTAGAAGTAAAAGAGGCAACTGGAAAAGAATTTTTGCAGCAAGTTTCTGAAAAAGTCAAAATTAATATTACCTTGAGTTTCTACTGTATTTGCTTCTACTATATTTATTATACAAAGTAACTGATTTTATGCTGCATTAATTCTATAATTAAACCTGCCTAAAACCACTTTGCTATGCCCTTGAGTTAAGCTCAGGAACTTAGTTTTCCCTCTGAGTTGGTTTCAAGGTATAATTAGAAGAAAAGTTGTTATCTCTCATACTGAAGTTGTCAGGATTTTCCAGGGCATTGGTTTGTTCTAGTCCTTCTTAAATTAGGGGCAATTTTATCTCTTATAAGAAGACAGTACTTCTAATAGTTCTCATCCCCTAGCCAACATTACAAAATGCATATGGGTTCCATAAAACAATTACCCTGAGTGGAGTGGGATAAATGGATTTATTTATTAATCATCCCTTCTGCCCTTACAAAGAGGAGGAGAATAAAGTTCTTCTGTTAGGAATTCAAAATTTTTTGTTCAAGATTGAGAGGCAGAATGGGGGGGGGAGGGCGGTAGATAGCTGGCTTTGGAGTCATGTAGGTTTAAGTACTGCTGGCTATGGGACCTTGACAAGTCCCTCTTATCCTCTAGGAAACTGAAACAGTAAGTCAAAGAGGTGTTGCCTTCCATTGGCATAGGGAGTTTTCTTGTCCTAGAATTCCTGGGTCAGGAAAATCACAAGCCAGTTCCTTCCTCTACCACTTGTTTATTTTATGCCTTGCTCACATAACAGAGGGACTGACGTGTCAGGTTTAGACTTTACAGAAACTTCTTAGCTTCCCACTCATCAGCTAGTGTTAAGAAATTTAAAAAAAAATGTTATCTGACATTAGTTATATTGTATTTTTATTTTGTTACATTTTCCCAATTACATTTTAATCTGGTTCAGGTCCACACTTGGAGGGCTACTGACCACATGTGGTAGTATATGTGTGCCAGCTGGTTTGACATCTCTTGTGTAGATGGCATAAAGTTATAGAGAGCCAACATTTGAGTCAGGAAGACCTGGGTTTTGTATATACTGTCTGGTCAAATGACTCAAGCTTCCATTACCCTCAGGAAAGTCCCTACCACTGGAACACATGTTGGTTCCCTCATTGAAACTTCCCTATGCCACACCAATGAAATCACAAGTCAGGGCAAGCTGCCATAACAAAAACAGGATGAATCAGTCTATATGTATGATCATAGGCTCAAGGGAAAAAAGTCACCCGGACTGACACAGAAGTGAAGCATTTTTACTGCCTCCATCTGCTAATGAGTATTAATATTGAATTACTGTAAGAGAAGGAAGAGAATAAGCACATATTAAGTGCCTACTGTGTTCCAGGCATTGTGCTTTACAAATATCATCTCATTTGATCATCACAAGAACCTGCAGGATAGGCTGTGTGATTATCCTTATTTTACAGTTGACATAATTAAGCATGGAGTCCCATAGGGTCACAAAAAGTCAGGCTCGACTGAACAATAACAAAGTTAAGGAAATGGTCATCTTTTACATAACAGAGTCAATGACCATGACGAATGTTTACTTTTTATGAGCATTCCTTATCTTTAACAAATAATTTCATACATATCCTAATTACTATGATGGCGTATGAAAATTTGCTCTTTAGTTTTGAAGACATATTTATCTTAGTTACAAACAATGTGATATATATATATATATATATATATATATATATATATATATAAACCATTTGGACCTTTTCCTTTCTAACCTGTCTTTGGGACAAAAAGAGTTAATGAGGTGGGGGAAAGAGACCTCTAGGCTTACCCTGCCTTCTTTTCAAAGGAAAGAGAGGAGCAAGCCTGAAAGTCCCTTCTTCCTAGTCTCTCTGCCCCAAAGGTTAACTTTCTTCTTGACATAATTAAGTTCTGGACATTTGGAATCTGAAATCATGTTGGTCTAAGTCTACTGAATATCATTCTGAGAACTGAACTTTAATCTGTTTTTTTATTGTCCTGTCCTCCTAGAGAATTTATTCAAAGATGACCAACCTATATTTTTATTCTCTATTGTATCTTTCACACATCTATAAAGATGAGATTCAGAAAGTACATGTGTAACTTCATCACTACCCTGCTCAGTAAACTCCTGTGACTCCCTAGTTCTCCATCCCCACCAGTTGCTAGTGCCTCCCCTGAAAAACATCTGCGTCTATTTTGTACACAGGTAGCGTACTGTGGCATGCAGACTGTGCAGTGTTCAGAGTGCTGGGCTGGGAGTTAGGATGACCTGAGTTGAAATCTGGCTAAAGACACTTACTAGCTATGTGACCCTGGGTGAGTCACTTAACCTCTGTTTGCCTCAATTTCCTCAACTGTAAAATGGGGATAATAAATAGAACTTACTTCCCAGGGTTGTTGTAAGTAGAAAATGAGATAGTAATTGTAAGGCTGACTTATCATTATTAATTATTATACATCTTATGTACATGGTATCTCCTATAATAACCTCTGAGTTCCTGGAAGAAAGGACCAATTCATTTTTCCCTTCATTGCCAGGCCCCTACTACACTGCTTGGCCCATAGTAGGTGCTTATTAAATCCTGTCAATTAATTGCTTGAACTGAATTTCAGCAATGGAGACATTCAACACCAATTGTCTGCAATGAGAAGACGACAGAAGAGAAGCCATGTTTTAATGAGTACTATGGCCCATACCCGAGTTGGAAAGGTACCATAAGTGATAATTTGCCAGTTCAGAGGGCTAACGACACAGACTGTCTATAGCCTTCCCTTCACTGACTTCAGTCAGGGACCCCACCATCTTCTCTATTTCTAACTACTAGCAAGTCACTAGAACACTACAAGAATATTCTCTCATTAGAAGTCTCATTCTTCGAACTCCTGAGGTAGCTGACTGGTCTAATAAATGTTCCAGGGCAATCAGAAAGATTCTTCAAGGGTCACATAGCCAACTGAAAACATCTACAGAGAAATTGACCTTTCCTTGGATTTCTTTGACTGTCAGGAAGGTAGTCCTTGGCTCCTTAGAGACTCTCTCCTCACCTGCAAAGTATCCCAGGTGGCATTTGAAGTTGTCTGTTCTCCAAACTGAGCCATTATTCTTAGGGAAGGACAAAGGAAGACCTACTATGCCTTCTTTTTAAGTGTCTGCTATGTATCAGTCACTGTGCTAAATTTTATCCTTGGTCTAAAAGCAGCCTTGCTGAAGTATTATAATAAACATTTACAGAAAGCTCCTCATTATAAAGTTCCCAACAACTTGCCTATGTAAAAGGTTTCTTGGTTTACAAAGTGTTCTAATATACTTTATCTCATTTGACTGTCGTGGCTGCTCCAAGAAGTAGGTTGGGCAGATATGATTACTAATCATCCAATAGTAAGCATTCATTTAGAGTTTCCTATGTGCCGGGTATTGTGCTGGAACACAAAGGAAAGGCAAACCACTCTCTCTGTTCTCGAGAAACTCACATTTTAAAAGAGGACACAGAATACAAATAAATTGGTAAATACATCCTAAGTACTGAGTAGATGGAAGGTAACCAAAAATGGGGAGTTACCAGCAGCCGGGGGCTGGAGGGGTGAGGGCAGTGAGCAAAGAAAAAACCTGCAGAAAGTGGCCCTTGAAGGAAACCAGGAATTCTAAGATGCAGAGATATTCAGGGAGGGCATTTCTGGCAAGGGAGTCTGGGCAGTACAAAAGCATGGCAGTGGGAAACAGTTCTCTGTGTGAGGACTAGAAAGTTGACCAGTAGAGACAGTATAAAGACAGGAGTAGAGTGGAAGAAGGTCAGCAAGGTAGGAAGGAGCCAGGTGGTGAATAGCTAGCTTTAAATGCCAGACAGACTTCTTCTATTATTTTGTTTCAAAATCCTTGAGATAATGGGGAACCATTGGAGTTTGTTAAAGAGCTTGGGGGAGGGAGGTGCCATGGTGAGACCAAGATTTTAGGAACCTTACAGTGTGTGAAGGATGATTTGGAGACTTGGTTATCCCTCCTGTATGACCTTGGTTAAGGGCTAGAAGGTGCCTAGAACTCACTCACCATGGTGAAGTGAGGTGCCCAAAGATTGAGAACAGAAGAGTCACAACAATAAAGAGTTTTCACGATACTTCTCTATGATAGTTCTTAAAATTAGGTTGGTGAAAATTTCAGTGGTGTCTATACTATCACTTAGATGGGGAGTTGTGGGGAGACCAAGACGATTTTAAAAGGACCTTGGTAAGGAAATACAAAAAACAAAACAAATCTAATTTAATCTTTCACAAGACTAAAGCAAAGTAGGACATGATGTTACAAAATATAGTTTAATGGATAAGACAGGCAAACACAGGAGGTAGATTAGGATGAAAACCCTGGCATTACACTAGGTTCATGTGATATTTGCTGTGACCATGTCAAAGTCCAGACCACCCACTTTGTAGTCAAAGGTCATAACAGAGGGGTTTCACTTCTTTTAACCATTTCTTTGTAATGTGCTTTTAAAAAATCAATCAGAAGAACTCAAATAGTGTCAAAGTATTAGTCATTAAGTACTATACAATTAACATGCCCATTCCCTTTTGTTAAAGACAGACAACATTTCATTAAGTTGCATCTGTCCTTGGCCCTAAAATCTGTACATCACCTCTTCATCCAGCAAACTAAATCAAAGATATTTCTTTCCTACACTGGGTCCTGGTTCACATCTGAGAAATAAATGATGCAACATCGCCCTCTGTAGGTTATTACTACAGCAGCAATTGTTCCCAGTTTTAATTCTGATTTTCCAAGTGTCTGTTTCTCTCAGTCTCTGTTTCTGTCTCTGTGACTATATCTCTCTTTGCCTCTGCCTCACTGTATGTCTGTCTCTGTCTCTGCCTCTCCCTCTCTGTCTTCTTCCTCTCTGTCTTTGTCTCTGTCTCTCTTATTCTGTCTTTCTATCTCTCTACGTCTTTTTATTTCCCTCTGTCTCTCCCTCTGTCTCTCTGTCTCTCTGTCTCTGTCTCTATGTCTCTGTCTCTGTCTCTCTCTCTCTCTCTCTGTCTCTGTCTCTCTCTCTGTCTCT
>NW_027185655.1:3780119-3794975 GCF_028583685.1 Petaurus breviceps papuanus | reverse complement strand
TCTCTCTCTCTCTCTCTCTCACACACACACACACACACACACGTATATAGATCCAGAAAGCTAATACCATTCATAGTCCCTCTTGATCTTGAAACATAAACTAATTTCCTTCCTCATAATACTCTATCTTCTACATAGAACCAGAAGTGGAGAAAAAAAAATGATACTAAATACAATGTAGGCATTTATTATTGGTTAGATAGGGACCAGACTTGCAATTTCTGGGGTTTGATTAAAAAAACTACAAACACAGATACAAATATATATATATATATTGGTTTGATGTGTGCATACTTTCATGTGTGTACATATATGTGGTAAATATAAATACATTATGTTCTCCATATATAAATACATATGTATGTATATGCATGATACACAGAGACATATATATATATACATATTTGAAACTATGCTGGATCCTTCTGACAATGTAATTTTGTAGTATTGTTGCCTATATCTGAAGATTTTAATCAATTTGAAATGTACTGTGTACAGATAGTACCTATGAAATGAGTGTATGAAGTTTCTTCCTTCTCTATGACCCTTTACTTTCAAATGTCAGTGAGATTGTGGCTAATGAGGTGCATCTGTCCTACATTTGTGAATTATGTTTTCCTCATGAAGGATAGGGATGTGATTGCATTGATATGGAGAACTTTCTGATGAGGAAACTCCCTTTCCCAATGAAGGTCAGCAGTGAGTTGCCTAGTCCTAGATCCTAATAGTGAAGGGATTTGGCCAAAGTCATATGACCAACATGTGTCAAAGATGAGGCTCTAGTTACTCAATGCCAGCTCTCTTATTCATGAATATTATTTTAAAATAAACTTTATTTTATTTGAAGAGGTTTTTTTTAAGAAAAAAGAAAAACTCTTGAATAGGAGTAAAAAAGCAACCTTAAAAACTGGCCAGTCAGTGAAATGATGGACGTTAGTGCCTTTGGTAAATTGATGATTTTCCCAAACCAAGTAAATATGTCCCAGTTGTAAATAGACAGGGAGTTGGAATTTTATTCTATTCTCTCTTCAGTGACCTCCCAGGTAGATGGGGAGAACTTGGGGTGGATAGGGGTAGGGACAGGGGCAGGGGAGTGGGGGAGTCCAAATCTTATTGTAAAGTCATTAAATCTCTTTAGGTTGTTGCATAGCCCAGAGTTTGGAACAAGCAACCTTACAACTCTGGGGTTTACTTGGGCAATATTTATTTTATAAAATGAATAAATATCATCATTGTTAGTTGTCTCTAAAGGAACTTCTTGGATCAAAGAATCTTTGTGTAGAAAGGTTCATTAAAGGTGCTCTGGTCCAACCACAGTTCAGTAATATCCCAGATATTTTTATCTCTACTGGAATACTCTCAGTGACAGGAAACTAACTACTTTAGGAGAGCTCTTCTATTTTTGAAGAACTCTAATTTATAGAACATTTTTTCTTCCCTTGATGTCAAACCTAGTTCCTTCATAAGCAGCCTAGCTAGTTAGTGGATAGAAGGCTGGACCTGGAGCCAAGAAACCTGACTTCAGATTCAGATAACTCATTAGCTATGTGACTCTGAGTAAGTCACTTAATTTCTGTCTTCCTCAGTTTCCTCAATTGTAAAATGGGGACATAGCAGCACTTACCTCACAGGGCTGTTATGAGGATCAGATGAGATAATATTTGTAATGTTCAACACTGACATGTGGTTGGTACTTAATAAATGGTGTTTTCTTTCTTCTTATCACTGTTCCTTATTCTGTCTTCTGTGGGAATTCAGAATGAGTCTGCTTCTTTCCATGTGACCTCCCTAAAATTCTGAAGAGAGCTACCTTACCTCCCCTTAGTGTTCTCTTTTTCATGTATGTTTTATCTCTTATAGAGCATCAATTAATTAATTAATTAAATTGCCCTGACTTCTTTGCCTCTCAGTGCTTTAAAGAATACTTAAAATATTTCTTTGTGACCCTTTGATTTTATCAGGATGCAAGATAATATGACATTTATTCTTTTAATAAAGGGGAATTCTTCCAGTTAATATAGTTATCATTATCATTTGCTTATTCTACTGCTTTATTTATCAAGCACTACTTCCAGAAGGAACCTCCCCTTGCTTTTCTGCTTTTCGACCTAGGCAGCATTTTATGAGCCTTGAGGAACCTGGGTCAGGATCTGGATAGTAAAACAGTACCTAGTACAGGTGAACAGGGCTTTGCCCTAGGGTGCGGATTTCCCATGGGGCAAAACCCACTTCCTTCCTATTTACACACCTGTCTTCATGCCTCACCTCAAAGTCCACCAGCAGGGTTCTGTGACCCAAACACCTACCAGGGACAGACTCTATATTAATGGGTACCTCCTTTCCCAGAGCAATTCCACTTACTGTCATACTGTTCCTCTGTGATTCTTCCATGTATTCCTCTTAACTGAATGCTTTGCTGGGGGATAAATCCTATCTCTACCAGTGAGAAATTCTGAATTCACTATAGTGAATAAATAGCATTTTTTCCTCTCTAGAGCAGGGATTCTGAAACTTTTTCCATTCACAAACCCTTCAGCATTTCTTAAACTGTAGGTAGCAACTCCATATAAGGTTGACCCTCATATAGGAAGAGTATCATTTGATATGTCTATGTGGCATATGCAAATTATAGAGAAAAGGAAATGTACAGATTCTCTTGTTTCTGTTTTTACAGGGCGTGATTATGAAAAATCTAAAGTCTGCAAGGAATTCACCAATCTGGGAAAAGATGACTTCCAATCTTTGTATGTATATCATATTTATTTACACACCATATCTGGTAGGTTGATTCAATAAGAGATAGAACTTTAGGATCAGTCTAATGGATCAAGTGGTCACATCCAGGAAATAATTGAAAGACAACAGAGTATCTGGGTTTCCCCCAAATTTTTATCTTTCTTTGGCCAATATGACCTGAAATTCCACCTTAGGTGACAGAGGCAGAGCATTGGTTCAAGAAAGTCAACAATAAAGTATCCTTTGGGAATACTCTGATTCCAGATTAGTTACTGGTTTGACCCTTAGGGTCCTGAAGAAAATTATGTTCAGGAAAGAAAAATGATGGTAGGGGGAGAAGGAAGAAGTGGTTAGAAACAATAAGCTTTAGGTTTGGGGGTGGGGGTGGAAGGAGACAGAGGATGGGCAAAGAAGATCTAAAGAAAAGGAGGGTCAAAAATTTATTTCCCTATATAACTTGATCTAAAACAGGAAGTAAGTTGACGTAGTCAAGAATTTCTCACTTAAACCACAAGGCAGGTAATTCTGTGTAAAACTGCTACATAGATTTTTCACAGGTTTATTTCAACATGATTTATTGTAAGTAAAAGCAAAATCTTATCTGATAATATATAACCTGAGGTTTTTCCTCTTTATTCCCTAGATCATTTGTTTTGTACAGCAGAAAATTTCCCAGTGGCACCTTTGAACAGGTCAAAGCCTTAGTGGAGGAAGTTGTCTCCTTGACAGAGACATGCTGTGCCAAGAAAGCTGACCCCAACTGCTATGATACAAGGGTAAGTCTAGATGACTGCATGGGGCTCTGAGGGCCTCCCCCCAAAACCAGGCCAGTAGAATATGAGGAGAGCAAATGCAAGGGTCTAACGTGGCAAGTAGAACACCAGCACAGCAGGTCTCTGTACCCTCAGTGTGAAGGCACCATGCAGTCCAGAAGTCCCAGAGCTCAGGGCAGTTTGGGGAACAACAGGGCCACACTAAAGGAGGGAACTCATTTTGGGAGAGTTGGGCTGGTTTCAAATCATTCTGAGGATATGTCACAGAAGGAGAGAGCTTCAGAATCAGAAGTAACCTAAGGAGCCAACTAGTCCAATCCATACCAGACATATCAGACAAGTGGTCAAGGGGTCATTAAGCTTTTGTTTCAAGTAGATAAACAGACATACAGAAAGATAGATGGATAGATAGATGATAGAGAGAGAGAGAGCGAGAGAGAGAGAGAAATAAGACAGATGGACAGATAAAATAGACAGATAGATAGATAGATAGATAGATAGATAGATAGATAGATAGATAGATAGATAGAATAGATGGATAGATAAGATAGATCAGGCAAATAGACAGACAGACAGACAGATAGATAGATACATAGATAGATAGGTGGGAATGGATACATATATACATATATGTGTGTATTCATCAATATGATATAGATTGAGAAAAAGGAAAAAAGAAATATGGAAGAGACAGAAGGGGAAGAAGAGGGGAGAGGGAGGCAGACGAACATGCAGAGAGACAGAGTGATACTTAAAAATTCTCTTTGATCTGGTCACCCCTCCTAGCTCAGTCCTGCCTCCCCTGCCTTTTATGGCTAATCTCCCTGAGAAGTCCAACTCAAATAGTTTCCTCTTCCTCTCCTCTCATGTCTCTACAACTTGACTTCCAACCTTATTATTCCACTGAAATGCTTCTCTCCAAAGTTACCAAGGACCATAATCACCACACCTAATGCCCTGTTCTCCGTCCCCATCACTGCTGACCGCTCTGCAGCCTTTGGCGCTGTCCACCTCCCCTTTCTCCTGATGTTCTCTTCTTTCTCAGTTCCTCTTACTCTCCTTTCTCATGGTTCATTTCCTACCTCTCTGACTGCTCCTTCTCAGTTTCTTCTGCTGGATGTCTAGACAGGTCAAACTCCTGAGCGTCCAGTAAAGCTCTGCTGTGGCCTTTCTTATGTTTCTCTCTATACTCTTGTTTGGTTATCTCAGCTGCTCCCATGCATTCAGTGATCATATCTATTTACGTAACTCCAACCTTCCTCCTGACTTCTGCTCTTGTATCACCTCAGTAACTTCAATGTCTTCTCATTACTTCCAGGATCAAGTATAAAATGCTCTGGTTTTAAATGACACGGCCTTTTCTGACTTTTCCAGCCTTCTTGCATCATACTGCCCTCCATGTATTTTATTCTCTGGCAACATTGGTCTCATTGGTCCTTGCAAACTGCAACACTGCATCTTCCAATCATGCTCTTTTTTCATTGACTTATACCCCAGTCTAGTATGTTCTCCCTCCTCATCTCTGCCTCTTGGGCTTCCTGGCCTCAAGAATTACCTCAAATATCACCTTCTGCATCAGGCCTTTCCTGATCCCCATCTGCCCCACCCCCACGCCATTGCTATTGCCTTGCCTCAGAGATTATCTATCTTGTACGCGCATAGTGGTTTGCATGTTGTTGCCCTCATTAGACCATGAACTTCTTGAGAGCGGGGATCATGTTGTTTTGGGGGGGGGTGTGGAGGGGTTGCCTTCCTTGGTATCCTCAGCACTAAGCATAGTGAATAACACATAAAACTTAATAAATGTTTGCTGCCTGATTACATTGAAAAACAGCCAGAATCTAATAAGGAGAAATAGAATAAGTTGTATATATGTGGGTATATATGCATGTATATGCATATATATGCACACATGCTCATTTATAGGTGTAGGTATACATATATGTACATATATATATATACACAAATATATTCTATATGTATATACATGGACACTCAAACACATACTCATGACCCTTTATCTTTCCTCCCAGATTGAAAGCACTTTTAGCATTTTAGTGCTTTTAGTATTGACTTTTTTCTTGCTTTCATCAGAACTTGTTGGAGAGAGCAAAGGTAAAGAAGAAATGGGAGAGTAGACCTAGAAGGAATAAAAAACAATTAGCAGAGATTAAAAAGATGTCAGTGTTGGGAGAAGTGGGAAAATGCAAAGGACGCATGAAGACCGACACTTGAAGCTTGTCTATGATTTCCCTACTTCTGAATAAATGATTACGAATTTAATCAAATTGTAAATTATATCAGCAAGTGACTACAACTGAAAATTGAAACTATTAACTGATTTAGCTTAGAAAATGTAAACAAATACCAACAGGGGAAAATCTTGAAGGCTTCACACATAACTGTTGTGGGATAGTGTGATGAACAGAGCTATTCATTTTTATTTGCCCCACTTACTACTGATCCATTACTTAGATAGTTTTCCCAGTTTAAACACACCTCTGCTCTGGAAAGTTGTATCAAATATGTGTAGTTCTCTCTATATTGAGCAGCTCTGAGTTCCCAGTCAGAGGCAATGTCCTGGCAAAATACCTCATGGATAGATCTCTCTCTCCCTTTTCTCTTATGATTATCTCCATTTATTTGTCTTGTTACTTCCAGTAAGTACACTTAGACTAGCAAAAAGTCTTTGGTTAACACTTTTTATTACAAACAAATACCAAATATTTAAAACAAGGAAAGTTACATAGACATTAATAAACCTTGAAGGAAAGACTTCCATGAGGAACCCAAGGGAAGAAAGGATTATTACCCTGGGGTCTATAGTTAGAGGAATTTTGGCAATACAAGTTTCTTTCCCCACACTTCTCATGCCCAAGCAGTCTCTCTGCCAGAGTTCTAGTCCCTTTCTTTACAGTGGTTACTTTTAACTATGCTTCCAGGTCTTCAGCTCTCCTTGCTTTTGTTCCATGAACCTTTACAGGATGTGAACTCCTTTTGAGTCTCTTTTCTGGCCTCACTGAACTGATCTGTAAAGGCCACCTGAAGCATTTTTCATCCTTTGTTGCTTTCTTTCTGCTTCACTCATGACACTAATACATAGCACAAATATGTATTCCCCAGCATAGTGCATTTTTGTTATTTTGTCTCTTTTCTATGATTAGGTCTATAAAAGACCAAGCCCCTTACTTGTGAATCTGCTTTCTACTAATTAAAACAAACACTAAGGGGAGGAGTCAAGATGGTGCAGTAGAAACAGGACTTCTGAGGGCCTCTGGCTTCCACCTCCTCCAATTCATGTAAAAGGTGACTCTGAAGAAACTTTGGAGCTACAGAACCCACAAAATGACACAGAGAAGATAACCTCCTGCTGAAGAGAGTCCAGCAGGCCAGCAGGAAGTGGCCAGCGCAGTGCTCTGGGAGCCGAGCCCAGCATGCACAAGCCAAGGTTCTAGCCTCAGGGTGGGCCTGACCAGCTGCTGGCTGGAGGGACTTCAGATCAGCAGCAGCTGTGATAGTTTCCAGAATTATCAACACGTAGATGCTAAGGACAAAGTGAGAGGTCAGTGCAGTGTGGACTTTGGTATCCAGTAGTTCGGGAGTATGGTCAGCCTTTACCCTTTGGGTGAGGAGTGATTGAGGCTGAGTGGCTGTGCAGCCACTCCCATGTGGCAGCTTCAGCTCCTGGCCTGAAGGTTGTAGGGGGACAAAGTGACCAGTCTGAGGGGTAATCCCTCTTGCTTTAACCTGCTTGGATCTGGATTGCAGTCTAGGGTGGAGGTCCTGGGATGTGTGTCCAGCTTACCAGAGTGTGTGGAGGCTTCAGAGAGGGCACCCTGTTTGGCAGCTGAGAAAACCCCAGCAATTGGGACAAAGCTCCCCTGTCTGATGGCAGAGTCCTACTGTAGCAAAAAGTCCAAAAGTCAAGAAATTAAGTGGCAACATGAGCAAATGAGGGAAGCAAAGAATGTAAATTTTAAAGATCTTCCCTGCCTCTAGACTAAAGTGCAACTGGAGCCTGGGGTGGGAAGCTTGTTTTTCAGAAAATACTTTTTGATTGGCCAGTGGGTCAAGAAAGTTGTTATATTCTCTGAGCCAGGAGAAGACTATATAAGCCCTCATGTGTAGCTTTGTTTTGGGGCTCACTTTCAGAAGTGTTCTGTGCTAGCCATTGTCCAGAGCCCCCCGGCTTTGAAACCCAGATGTTGTTTGGTATGGATGTAATGGTTGGACAGTTTGGAAATCTGTCTACTTGATCTGTTTCTGTCTTGATAATTCTGTCTGTATATTCTGAAGTTCGGGGTGCTGACCTTTTTCCCCTGAACGAGGTAAACGATATATGTCTGACTGATTGAAGTAAGCTTGTTAACCCATTTTGAGTTGCTTTCCTTTATCAAAGCAGATCCAAGAATCTGTGTGAGCAGCCACCCTAGGGACTCTGGGGTGCTTGCTGCCACAGCAAACCAACTTTACACTCCTATTTTGGGGACAAAAAGGATCAAAGCATGGAACAGGAGGAAGACAGCAAAGTCAGAACTCCTGCGCCAAAAGCTTCCAAGAAAAATACAAGCTGGTTACAGGCCATAGAGGACCTTAAGAAGGATTTTGAAAAACAAATAAATGAAGTCAAGGAAAAATTGGGAAGAAAAATGAGAATGATGCAAGAAAATTACGAAATGGGAGTCAACAACCTGACTTAAGAAAATAACACCTTAAAAATAGACTAACTCAAATGGCAAAAGAGGCTAAGAAAAGCCAATGAGGAGAAGAATGCCTTAAAAAGCCAAAATTGCCAGATGGAAAAAAAAAAATCTCAAAAGCTCACTGAAGGGAATCATTCCTTCAGAATTAGATTGGAGCAAATGGAAGCTAGTGACTTTATGAGAAATCAAGATACTATTAAACAGATCCAAACAAATGAAAAAAAAAGAGGAGGCAATGTGAAATATCTCATTGGAAAAACCACGGACCTGGAAAATAGATCCAGGAGAGATAATTTTAAAATTATTGTTCTACCTGAAAGCCATGATCAAAAAAAGAACCTAGAAATCATCCTTGAAGAAATTCTCAAAGAAAACTGCCCTGATATTTTAGAACCAGAGAGCAAAATAGAGGTTGAAAGAATCCACTGATCACCTCTTGAAAAAGATCCCAAAAAGAAAATTCCTAGGAATATTATAGCCAGGTTCTGGAGTTCCCAGATGTATCAACAATGAAATATTCACAATGCCTATGGAAATTATAAATATACTGATGTGGTTATTAATCACAAAATATACCAGGCTCTCTACATTGGGCATAAAACTAGAACATTTATTAAAATACCAGAAAAGTGAATCCCAGAACCAGAAAGTCAAAGCCATCACAGTAGTTATGAAATTGGCACACATAGTTAATGTAGTAAACACCCACATTCTCAGACCTTCAAAACAGAACAGGCTACCTCAGTCAAAGTTCCTCCTTTCCCCACTCACGACAACTGATCAGCATCCAGGAAACTATTCCCAGCAACTCCAGCCCCCTGCAGTTCCGGTCCCTGGGAGTCCTCAGCAGGAGTCCTTAGCAGAAATTCTGTCTGGCTCAAAAAAAAAGGGCTCGCAACTCTACCTCCACCTGGGCCCCTACTGCTACCACTGCTGCTGCTGCTGCTGCCCCTGCTGCTGCTGCCAGTCACTGCAGGAATTCTAGCTTGGTTTCTGCTTCCTCTTGCCCCACCCCTTCCTGCTACATCAGCAAGTCCAACAGGGCGTGGAAGAGCTTTAAATCCCATAAGCCTTGCACCAGATCAAGGAGAAAATATTACAAGCATCCAGAAGAAACAATTTTAACATTGTAGAAACACAATCAGAATAACCCAGGATCTGGCAGCTTCTACACTGAGGGATCGAGGGCTTGTAATATGATATTCTGGAGGTCAAAGGAGCTGGGATTAAAACCAAGAATCACCTACCCAACAAAACTTAATATCATGTTTCAGGGGAAAATATGGTCATTCAGTGGAATACAGGACTTTCAAGCATTCTTAATGAAAAAAACAGAATTGAATGTAAAATCTGACATTCAGACACAAGAAGCAAGAGGAGCATGAGAAGGTAAACAGGGAAAAGAAAACATAAAGAACTATCAAAGCTGAACTATTTGCATTCCCCCATGGAAAAACAATAATTGTAACTTATGAAACTTTTCTCAGTGTGAGAATAGTTGAAGGGAATAGAAATGTGTATATACACATATCTCTATATAGGAGGGTATATGGGCATATGAATACATATGTGAGTGTGTGTATATATGTTTAGAGGTATACATAAGACAGAGAGCACAGGACGAATTTAATAGGAAGGGATAATACTTAAAAGGTTAAATAAAGAGGTAAGAGAGGAATATAATGAGAGGAGATGGGGAGAGACAGAATGGGGTAAACTATCTCATATAGAAGAGGCAAGGGAAAATGGTTACAATGGAGGGGAAGAATAGGAAGGCAAAAGGGAATGGGTCAACCTTATTCTCATTGAATTTGGCTTGGGGAGGGAATGAAATACACACTAAATAGGGTATCTCACCCTATAGGAGAGTAGGGGGTAAGGGGATGAGAGGGGGGATGATGGAAGGGAGGGCATGATGGGGGGGAGGGAAGTTGGAAACACTCACTTTTGAAAAGGGACAGGATCAAAGTAGAGAATAGAACAAGTGGGAGGTGAGATAGGATGGAGGGAAATATAGTCAGTCTTTTACAATTTATCCACTATGGAAATGTTTTGCATAGCTACACATGTACAACCTATACTGAATTGCTTATCTTTCCAGTAAGGGTGGGTGACAAGGGAGGAAGGGAATGAATCTGGAATGCAAAGTTTTAAAATCAAATGTTTAATATATATATATATATACACTATTATTAATATTATTTTATATGTAACTTGGAAATAAGATATACAGGCACTGGGGCATAGAGATCGACCATGCCCTACTGGAAAGTCAGAGGGGGTACGGGAGAAGATATGGGAGAGAGCAGATTGGAGGAGGGTATATCCAGTGGGATAGCTATTTTGAGGTGGTGGGTAGGGGAAATACGGGGAGAAAATTTGTAACTCAATATCTTGCAGAGATTAATGATGTAAACTAGAAGTTGATAAAGCATTTAATTAAAACAAAAACAAACACTAAAATCATACCAAGATAAAATAATTGTAAGCAAGGAAGAAAAAAAATAGTAACTTATTTTTAACATATAACACTTTTTATCATTGTCAGAAGACATTAAGCTTATAGGAATGATTTAAGTTAATAAATGTATTTTAAAATTTAATCACATCTTCTCTTGGTAAGAGGTTGAAAGGAGAGGAGGAGCATTACATGGAGAAAATATGCCAGCAAGAATCCTGCTTGAAAATATCATCCTCACACTCACCACCAATCAGAGATTCATTAATTGCTAACTTGGGAAATATTTATGTTCATTTTCTAGTCATTTACAATTCACTGTGAATTATATCAATCATACCATGATATAGTTTTCTTCCTGAGAACTACTACACAACAAAAAGGAGAGTTTAGAAGTACAGAAGGCAAAAGAAACTTGGAGAGCCTAGAGTTTTTGTCATTGAAATGGTCGATGATATGAATAGTTTTTCTAATATTGAACCAGCCCTGCATTCCTGATAGAAATCTTGCCTGGTTGTAGCGTATAATTAGTGCTTTCTATCTCAGAGCTTATTATGAGGAGTTTTTTGTAAACTTTAAAACATTATTAAAATGTGAATTGTTATCCTACATGTCATTAAATATCAGCATTTGGCTTAGAGTGATGAAATGTGTTTACAATACATAGGACAGTAGGATTTAGAGATAGAGGGGGCTTTTGAGGCTACTTATTTCATGCTCTTTCATTTTATTATCTTTTTTTTACATCCGAATTATCCAAAGATTTACTCTACTGCTATACAAGAAAGTTTGCAGTAATGACTTAACTTTTTTTATCCTATTTCTAAAACAATTTCTAAAACAGACTTCCAAATTGGCCGAAAAGTCGTGTGAAAAAGATGCTCCGTTCCCCAAGCACCCAGAAACTGACAAGTGCTGCACCCAAGAAGGTCTTGAGCGAAAACTCTGTATGGCAGCTCTCACTCATCCAGCCCAAGAGTTCCCAACCTACCTGGAGCCATCAAACACAGAAATATGTGACTCCTTCAGGACGGACCCCAGGGGCTTTGCCAACAAGTAACCTCCCTCCCAACTGATTTTATTTGCATATATATGCCCACATGTGTTCACATATTTGTTGTGTATGTGTTTTTTTGTTGTGGTGTGATAGAAATGTGCTGGATTCTTCTGGCAAAATGAAATTTTATAGCACAGTTATCCATTTCTGAATAGTTCATTCAACTTTGTACTCCATACTCACAAAGAGCATATGAATTTCTTTCTTCTCTTTGGTACTGTGCATCCAATAATGATTGGTCCTATTAATAGGATGCTCCTGCCCTACATTTGTGAATTTTATTTTCTTCATAAAAGATAGAGGTAGACACTGGACCTTTGATTTCATTGATTGAAAATCCCCCAAAGGAGGAAACTCCCTCTTCCCTTGCAAGTAGCTCCCTGTAACTTAGAAAATTTCTCTGTCTTAAAGATTGCCTAGAGCACTTCAAAGGCTAAGTGACTTGTCCAAGGTCACACAGTCAGTATGTGTGGGGCTTGAAATAAGTAAGGTCTTCTTGTCTCCAAGGTTAGCTTTCTAGCTAATTGGCCATACCATTTCCTTCTTGAAATTTTGCATAGACTATGAGTCAAACTTTGCACTATACCTGGAGGTTTGATCCTCAGCTTCATTTAGCAAAGTCCTACTAGTTGGGAACTGAACAGAATGATCTAACCCTACAGACAATACTTGAATAGAATGCCTATGTAAAATTCAACTTCCAAATATTTTCAAAACAAATTTAAGTAAAATAAAATCTATTTGCCTTTTTTTCTCACTAAAGGGTAACTTGGAAATAGAATAGCTTCCAAAGAGAATTTAAAACTTCTTTGGTTTTGATTTATTCTTTTCTTTGGGAATACAAGGACCATATATTTTCCTAAGAATATGGAAAGAAGGACTTTTTGAAAGATGTAGGTAGGCCTGCATTTCTTCTGTGCATAGTAGCTGACCTTAAGCAGGTTGTTTGAGGATTTTCAGTTATTATCATTTTTTAAAGAAGTTTAACAAATCCAAGTTGTCAAAAGCTTCAGAAATCTATTAATCTATTTAGCCTTTCTACATTTTCGCTTTAAACTAGGAGTCCCCAGTTTTTGGTGTCTGTACTCTTTGGCTCTAAGTAAACCTTCCTGTACCCCTTATTCAATATGAAAGGAAAACATTCTAGAGTTTATCAAAACAATATGCATAAGAGCAACACTTTAGAGTTTGCACAGTGCCTTTGAAACATTATCTCTTTTTCCTAGCACAACAACCCCGAGAGGGAGGAGTTATTATTATCCTTATTTTAGAGATGAGGAACCTGAGCCAGGCAGAAGTTAATTGACTTGCCCAGGGTCACACAGATGGATTTGAACTCAACTCAAGATTCTTGACTCCAGGTCCAACACTCTATCTATTGTTCAACCTAGCTGCCTAAATAAAATAAACAAAATAAAAATATTAATTCATTTTAATAAGATAATATAGTTATTTATCAAATATTCCTTATAACCCCTTAACAGGTTTCTTATGACCCAGAGAAGGATACATTTTACCCTGCATCAGAAATCGCTTTATGCACATAAATGCCCACAAAATCAGGGGAAGCATAAAATTCTCATTTGAAATAATAATTAAAATTTAACCCATTTTTTTTCAAGACCTGACCAATCATTCTATTTCTTTCAGGTTTTTATATGAATATTCAAGCAATTATGGACAAGCTCCACTCCCCTTGTTAGTTAGTTACACAAAGAATTATCTGTCCATGGTGGGAACCTGTTGTACATCAGACAACCCCACAGCATGCTTTGCCACAGAGGTAAGTCCTTTGCATCCTTGCCTGTTGGTCAGTGCTTTCATCTCTTCCACATATGATTTTTAAGTTAGCTTAAGTAGTTATCTTAACTGAGCTGTTTTACTACATTTCTGACTTGTTGAGAGTTGAAATTGAGTCATGAACCAAAGTCAAAACACATTAACGCTCAAAGGGACCTAGAAATATTGGGCCATATTTAACCTTAGATCTTCCAAAGTCTCTCTGAGTATACTTCTGGGTATGATATCTACAAGAAAAGCTCTATGGTTATTTTTAGAGCAATATGTCAGACTTCCATCTTGATATAAATGAGGGGATTTGTTTCCAGTGTCACCATTGAGAAGCTAAGACAACCCAAAAGAATTCAATAACCCACCATCTTGGAATGATTGTTGGAAGATTCAAAGAAGAGGTGTAGTGTGGTTAGAATGTTGAACTTAGAGTTAGAAAGAGATCTCTTCTAGTCCTGCCAGAAAAATGGGTGATAATGAGGACACCTGTCTCATGGGACTAATGTGAGGATCAAATGGTATAACATATGTGAAACACTCTGCAAACTTTAAAGCCTCTATTAATATTAGTTGCTATTATATATAGTTGCTATTGCTATTATATAAAGTGGTTAGAACATGATAAAGTATTCTATAAATGATAGCTCTCATTTCTCCTCCTTTATTCCAAAAGTAATAATAGTATGGTGCCCTTCCTCACCTTCTCTCTCACAGACTCTAAGGTAGAGAGGTCACTTCTCCCCCAAAACTTCCCAGAATTTCTACCCCTGTAGCCATCATAATACTCTGACATGCCAGGCTTGTGGTCTGCCTCCCAAATTCATCTATTTCTTCTGTCTGTTCAGATGTTCTGATGACATCAATACTGGTTCTGCTTCTGCTATTCTTGACCCAAGTGGTCTGTATTAGACTGCTCACTTACCCAAAGGTCATGGCCCTTCCTGTTGGATTCTGGTCCCAGCTGACAATAGGTTTGTTGACTTGATTGAGAGAGTAAGGCCAAATCCTAGAGTGATGATGAAACTCAGATAATAATATTGCCATAAATAAAGGTGTCATTCACTGGTTTTGCCTTTATTTGTATCCTTAGTGCTTAACTCAGTGCTTGGCACATAGTAAGTGCTTAATAAATGTTGGTAGACATCACTAACTGATGGACTTTCCCTCACTTGTTTATGTATTTCCTTACATAAATATGTGTATGTGTATAAATATGTTATATATATATATATATAAACATATAATATGTGTTTCCCATTCTTTCCCTTCCCTACTCTTCCCCCTAAAATGTACACACACACACACACACACACACACACACACACACACACACACACA
>NW_027185655.1:3758409-3780109 GCF_028583685.1 Petaurus breviceps papuanus | reverse complement strand
ACACACACACACACACACACACACACACACACACACACACACACACACACTTTTACCTATCTATTTCCTTGTGAATACAGTATACATTTGCAGAAACATATTCCAGTAATAAGTCTCTAATCTGACTAGATTTCAGTGGTATCTTTCCAGGAGTCCAATGGAATGGAATATAAGCTCCTTGAGGGAAGACTTATTTTATTTTAGTCTTAATATTCCCAATCCACTGCATAGTAGGTACATAATAAATGCTTATTGTTGAGCGAATGAAGGAATAAAGATCTAGGAGCCAAAATTGCCTCTTTGAATAAGGAACTCTGGTTTTACTTGCTTATAACCCACTTGGGTATGGACATATGAGAATGTGTATTTATTTGTTACATCTTCTCCTGGTCTTTATTTCAGGTCAACTTCTAGGTGTCTCTAATTGCAATTATTCCTCCTGCAATGAGACCATTCTCTATGTTGCATCTCTTCTAGTAGATTGTAAGTCCTTGAAGGCAGAGACTGTATTATTCTTCACCTTCGTATACCCAGAGCCTAGTAGCAGAACCTTAAGCATCTCAGGTGCTTAACAAATGTTTGTTAAATTGAGTTGAATCTAAAATAAATGCCATAAAGTAAACATTTTCCATTTGATGGATAGCTCACAATGTTTACAGATAATATTTTCCACCTAATGAGATATTTCCCTCCGATGTTCTAGAGGCTTCAGAATAAGCATCTATCACTACTCACTACAATGTCAAATAGAGTTTGCTCACAATTTGCTGTCTATGGGATGAAGAAAACAAGATTCAGGTAAGAAACATTGTTGCCATGCTTGTCTTCAAATTAGCATTCTCATTTCGCTCTTCAAGTGAAAGCCTGTCCGAGTTTGTCTAAGCTCATTGAGCTCATCATTTCTTATAGCACAGTAGTATTCCATAACAATCATATATCACAACTTGTTCAGTCATTCCCCAATTGGTGGGCATCCCCTCAATTTCCAGTACTTTGCCACCGCAAACAGAGCTGCTACGACCATTTTAGAACTTACAGGTTCTTTTCCTTTTCTCCTAATGATCTTTGGAAATAGACCTAGTAGTGGTATTGCTTGGTCTATACTATACGTAGTTTAATAATTCTTTGGGCATAATTCCCATTTGCTTTCCAAAATGGTTGGATCAGTTCACAATTCCATCAATAATGAGTTAGTGTCCCTATTTTCTACATTCCCTCCAACATTTACATGATAATTTTATTATATAATTTAAAAGAATAGCAAATTGTACACAATTTATATGTGGTCTAATGTACAATAATCTTTTTATTATAATATTTTATAGAATTCTTGCTTTATTCCACAAATTTAGAAAAATTAATAAAATTTTAAAAAGCCAAATTGCCATTCTTTTATCCATTGAGAATGGAATGCCCTTTCCTTTCTGTGATGCATAAAGGGGTAAGGGAGAGTAGAAAGAATAGGCAGGTAATGCTCTAGGCTACAACATACAGAAGAGGTAAAAGGATGCTTTTGAATATTCCTTTTCTAAAATATTTTGATGCCAGAAAATCCCATTCATCATGGAACACTGATTTTATTTTGTGATAAATTCTATGCATTACAGTGAGGACTAAATTCTCCAGTAGGACAATTATCTTCAAGCTTCACTTGTCCTGCCTCTGGTCCAGAATCATTTGAGATTTCTCTCCAACCCAGTAAATATGTGTGCAACTTCCCAGTACCCTAATTAGGCTGGTCTTCAGATGACAGGCATACAGTTCATTAATGGGTCCAATCTCAGAGTCAGAAGTGCCCACTTGGCATCATCTACCTCTGCCCACCTAGCTGACTGAGGTAGCACAGGCTTTGGGACTTCTCCCTCTACTCCCAGAGTGCATGGACAGTAGTTGTCCAAGCCACAGCTGTCTCAACTCCCTGCTCAAATTTCACTGATGAATCATCCCACACCTCTATAGTTTGTAGCAGAGGAGAGTCAAAGTTGAAGTCTGAACAGTTCAGAAGCCAGGATCTAATTGTCATTGAGACTAGCTGGGCATAGATGTTGCAGACCTTGAGTGGGCATAGTGGTGATGGCAGGGGCATGGCACCAGCCTACATCCAAGCTCTCAAATCCATAGGCTTTTAGGAACTTCACCCATTCTTTGCAGATGCTCATCTGTAAGTTAGCTAGGGGAATTCTTTTTTACCAAGATGGGTGCAAATAACTCCCCATCTCAACTACTAAAAAGTGACAAACATCCTCATTTATAAGCTCTAAGGAATTTGCTTGATTCCATAAAGTACCCACTCATTAAGGTCCAGCTTAGTATGGAAGACAGCCTCTCAGCATAGGTTCCATTAGACCATGCTTCAGGGATTCCTAAGGTTTCTCTTGGGGTTTATTCCACAGCTACCTCAGCTCTGGGGTGGGGAGCCCCCCCCAGCCTGCTCCCTGGGGCAGGGGGTCACCCTCCTCCTCCTCCTCTTCCTTCTCCTCCTCCTGGGAGCATCTGACCTTAAATCAACATCCTCAGTTGAAGCTGTTAGGAAAAGGGGCTCTTAAAAGTCATTAAAAATTTAACAAAAGAAGGGTGACTTTTTGCCCTAAACATGATGAAAATAGAAAGAAGACACAGTGGAACTTACTTCTGTGGAAGGGGGAATGGTGTTCCTATTCTTTTTTACCTCTAAACCAGTTTTTGCCATTGGCAGCTCAGCTTCTGGCCTGCTAAGAGTACAGACAAGGGCATGAAAACAATGCTGGCCTTGTACACAGAAGAAAGCTTAGAGACAAGGAAGGGATGTGAGAGGCTGCCTGGGCCAATCCCTACATTTGACATATGAAGACCACACAAGGAGCAGGTGGCAGAGTTCCATCATTTCATGGCCCACAATGAAGGCTTGTTTCAGAAAAAAAAAAAGACCTGAGCAGAATAGTTGTGACTTCTTTAGTCATTTTTCAGTTGTGTCTGACTCTTTGGGACCCTTTTTAGGGCTTTCTTGGCAAAGATACTGGAATACTTTGCCATTTCCTTCTCCACCTCATTTTTACAAATGAGGAAACTGAGGCAAACCGGGTTAAATGACTTGCCCAGGGTCATACAGTTAGGCCAAGAAAATTAGTCTTCCAGACTTCAGGCCCGGTACTCTATCCACTAGACATAATATGCTATATCGTAGTAAATAGAGTTTTTATATAGTACCATAAAAACAATTGAGAGTAAAGCTATTTGTGATCTAAGAAATTTGCAATCTGCTTTGTCTAGCCACATCGTCAAGTTCTCCCAGAAAGTACCAACAGCTGGTTTTGAAGATGTAGTCCAACTGGCTGAAGATATGACCGGCATTCTCTCCAAATGCTGTGACTCTGTTGCTGAGGACTGCATGGCCAATGAGGTCAGACTAGTCAACTTGTTTTTGCGTTTTCTTTATTTTTTCTTTTTAGCTTTTTGGGGCAGGGCAATTGGAGTTAAGTGACTTGCCCAAGGTCACACGGCTAGTTTTGTGTGTGTGTGTGTGTCTGAGGCTGAATCTGAACTCAGGTCCTCCTGACTTCAGGGCCAGTGCTGTACTCAGTGCCCTACCTAGCTGCCCATTGCGTTTGCATTTTCAACTGATATCTTGTGTATTAGAGCCAGCTGACTTCCACTCCCTGCTCTGAATGCATAGCCTTGGAGAAGACACCGAGCATGCTCAGTTGCTCTAGCCAACTGATTCAGACTAGAAGGCACTAATCACCATGGGTGGGTTGAGTTTCCTCATCTGAGAGTTCCCTACAGATGACTTAAAGCTCTTAATTTTTTTGCATAGTGCCACTAGTGTGTTGCTATTAACCAACTCTGAAAGAAAAAAGGACATTGCAAGAGATGCTTTTGAGTTTAATCTTCATTATTAACATTTTCTGCATCTCTTCCTTAAGTCTAAGGTGTGGGGAACCTGTGGCCTTGAGGTCACATGTAACCCTGTAGGTTCTCAAGTGCTAATGGGGCCACACTTGAGGACCTAGAGGGTGGTCTCAAGGTTGCAGGAGACAATTAAAAGAGCTTCAGATCAAGCCCTGATTTGTGGGAGTTTGCTAATTTCCAAAGTGTAAATGCTCATGCTGAAAAGTCAATGGTCATCTCTCAGGATCTAGTTAGAGCTGATGCAAGTTACCACTGCATGGGGCTGAACCTTCTTTCTAGCCTTCTTTCTCTGGAAGAACAGATGGCATGTTTCAATGTGAAGCTAACCTTATCCCCTGCCTAACATACAGAGAGGCTCCAAAGGTCCCACAGACTTTGTCATGAGCAGAACATTCCTATCTCCCATGTGCCTTCCATTTTCCCTCACCTCATGCCCAGGGTTTTTATTTGCTCCAAATAGATTCATAGGGTGGGGATGGGAGGGAGACTGTGACCAAACTGGGAATCCCTTGTGGATCAGGATTGTTGGTGCTATGACCGCACATGAATATATCGGGGGTTAGGTCAGAGCAGATCTCCAGGGCCCAAGCCTAACTAGACCCATACACCTCCACATTTCAGAGACAACTTCTTGATCTGAAAACTAGGTGTAGGAGGCAGTATGGTGGAAAGTGTGCTGGATTTGGGGATAGAAGGAGTGGGTTCAAATTCTGCCTCCCAGTGGTCTCAGTCAAGTCACTTAATCTTGTTGGGCCTTAATTTCCTCATCTTTAAAATATAAGGACGGGACCAGATGCTTCTAGTATCACTTCCATTCCTTAATCTATGACCTATGATCTTGTGGCCTCAGATAAACATCCTTGTACTACTCAAGGGCAGCTAGGTGGTGCAGTGGATAGATTGCAGGAACTGGAGACAAGAAGACTCTTCTTCCTGAGTTCAAATCCAGCCTCAGACACTCACTAGCTGTGTGACCCTGGGCAAGTCACTTAACCTTGCTTGCCTCAGTTTCTTCATCTATAAAATTAACTGGAGAGGGAAATGGCAAACCAATCCAGAATCTTTACAAAAAAACTCCAAGTGGGATCACAAATCGTAGGAGAGGACTGAACAACAACTGCTGAAGGGCAGAATAGGTAGCCCACATTCCCTCAAAAATGCTGCAAAGAAACAGAGAATTCATAAAATCTTGGAGGTGGAAGGAATCTTTGAAATCATCTCATTTAATCTTTTTATTAGACAAATAAGGATATTAAGTTCCAGGAAAGACCAAAGTCATCCAGTTAGTGGTAGATCTAGGACTGGACATCTTTCCCAGTTGTCTTTCCACTATATAGCACTACCTAAGAGAAAAGCCAAACCACCTTCCCCCAGGGCTCTTCTCCCTCCCATCTCAGAGTATAAGAAAAAAGCCAACACTTACAATTTCTTTTACAGTTAGCAGAACACACTGTGAAGGTTTGTGAGAAATTGTCCACCACAGATAAGAGGTTCCAATATTGCTGTGCAGAAAGCAGCCCCATGGACATTTTCCTGTGTGTTTATTCTATGCCTGCTGCCCAAACTCTGAAACATCCAGAAATGTTCAAACCCCACTATGAAGAGATATGCAACACAGAAAACAATGAAGCACTGGACAGGTGAGCAGATTTGAAGTTTATCTTCATTTTAATGTAATAAATGAAAAGAAAGGATGTAAGGAAAGAAGGCTAAGGCAAGCCAAGGGAGGGGGAGAGAGAGAAAGAAGGAAGGAGGAAGGAAGGAAGGAAGGAAGGAAGGAAGGAAGGAAGGAAGGAAGGAAGGAAGGAAGGAAGGAAGGAAGGAAAAGAGGAGTGAGAGAGGGAGGGAGGAAGTCAATATCTAACATTTTTATTATACTCTTTAGTATAATGGTCTTTAGTCATAATATTTAGTTCAAGTACACAGGCCTGAATCATTAATGGCATAGATAGTCATTGGATTTACAGCTAAAAGAGAACTTAGCAGCTTTAAGATCCAACTCCTTCATTTTACAGATGAGGAAAGTGAAGCCCAGACAGGTAAAGTGACAGACTATAAGTGGCAGAGCCAAAATTCTAACTCAGGCCTTCTAAATTCAGGCTCTAAATGCAGTGTTCTTTCTGATGCACCATGATTGTCTTCTAACAAAAAAATATTTAATTAAAATGAAACCAATCTGCCACATATCTGCTTATATCATTATTTTAAAATCTACTATTAGATGAAAATGAATTGATACTCAAGATGTTGTAAGGAAAAGAACACTTTCTGGATGGTCACTTTTAACATATTTGAAAGGAAGAGCTAGGATGAACTTGTATATGCTAAATATAATGAAATGCTGTTTAATTCCTGGCAATGCCTCAGAGAGTATAGCTGAGATTTCAGGAATATTTGACAAAGTCCTTCACCATTTCCTTGTGGAAGATGACTAGACATGGTTGGAATGATACCATTAGGTGAATTAGGAAATTGCTGAATTATAGGAGAGGGTTTGGATTTGTGCTTTTGTTGCTGTGGGGGTGCCAAGTGAGTGAGGGGGCATGGGGATTGGAGGAGGACAAGGCAGGCCTACATGCAGACTTGGTCAGGTGCTACAAGACAATCCAAGAGTTCCCTGAGATGTTGAGAGCTGATCACACAACCATCATGTGTTGGAGGCAGGCCTTAAACCCAGACTTTTCTTAACTTTGAGGCCAGTCTTCAATTCACAGCACTCTTAACAAGGATCCAGTGGTATCATTCTCTTTGTACCTGCAGACCATAGAAACTTGTTCATTCAGGATGCAAGGTTTATGGGGAAATGGATATTGAATGAATAAGACTTGTATTTCCCAGTTTTTTTCTCAGAAATACCTTGAGTTATTTAACTGAGAGGGCTTGGCTTTGAATTATACCTCATTGTAAATCAATCTTTGTGGGTTAAAGAGGTTTTACAACATGTGTTTGTATGTGTGTGTGTGTGTGTGTGTGTGTGTGTGTACCCAATGTACCCATCTTCAGAATCTGTTTGTACAGATGAGAGTTTGCTACACACACATACACACACACAAACACAGTCTTTTTCTTTTCTTTTCTCTCCCACTACAGATACACATATGAAATAAGTAGGAGGAAACCCAACATTCCAGAAGTGTTCATCACAAAACTACATGGCTTAATGAACAAAGTTTTGAGTGAGTGTTGCAAAGCTGTGGATCTAGAGGCTTGTCTGAATTCCCAGGTAAGGTTCCTCAGATTTTTTTTGATGAATATTGGTCATAGACAGTGTAATCTAATTCATACACATTCAGAGATAACCACTCCCCCCAAAAAAATCAACAAGCATTTATTAAACATCTACTAAGTGCTTCATACCTTGAAGGTAATGGGAATTCATTGGAATTTATTGGGGAAGAGGGATGACATGATCAGTCTTGTGCTATGGAAAAGTAATTATGGTAACTGATAGATTGCTGAGGGAAGAGACTTGAGGCAGGAGACCAATGAAAAGACATGAAGGGAGGCAAGCAGTGATGAGGTCCTGAACTGGGCTGATAGCTATGCAAATGGAGAGAAAAGATGTGAGGGTAGAAATGATGAGATATGGCAACAGATGAGATATCTGGGGTGAGAGTGTGGAATCGAGGCTGATGCTGAGGTCAAGGATCATGGTGACCAGGAGTATAATAACACCCTTGACAGTACTGGGCAAATTCAAGCGGCACAGTGTTTTAATGCAAGCATGTCCTTTCTGGAAATAACCTTTTCTTATTAACATATTACAGAGACCATTAGGAAGAAATGAAATGGTCTTGTTCTTAGCCAAGGCAGAAGAACTCTGTGGTGATTACTCTCAACATACTTTTACTGAATACAAAAAAAGGTATCGTATGTATTTCATGTAATGTTTTGGGAGATTACTGAGATCACATTACTAAGTAGTCTGAATTTTTAGTTCTACTAAGGTTGTGAACATAAGGAAATGTGTTTGCTCAGAGCTGCCCCATGAGGTGGACATAGAATTTAAGCCTCTTGAGACCAGGGCTTGTTGTACCTTTTGCCTTTGTATCCCTAGCGCTCAGCATAATGCCTCTTACTATCAAACAATTCACACATGAATAAGTTCTCTACTGAGGCCTCTGCTGTGGGAAACACAATCTTATGTGTCAGATGTCTGGTGGATTGGAACACTATTCACCCAAGCAGAGGTCTGTTACCTAATCACTTAGGGTGTGGTAGAATGGCAGGGTATCATTCTGTTGTCTCAGAATAAGCCTCGCTAAGTTAAAAAAGACCTAACAAGAGAATGTTGGTTGATAGATGATTAATTGTGGAGAATGCATCCACTCATGAGAGTGTCCATTTAAGACATGAAGGAATTCCAGTCTGCATTGAAAGAAGAATTATTCAATATTGTCTGTAAAAATAATACATAATTTGGTTGAGTGTCACCTGTAATCCCTGTTACTAGGGAAGCTGAGCCTTGGTGCAGCTCTCAAATTCAGGAGTTCTGAACTCCATTTTGCTAAGGCTATTGAGTGCCCAAATTAATGCTAAAACCAATATGGTGAATTCCAGAGGGCAGGAGATCATTATGTTGCCTAAGGAGAGGATCGAATCAGGTTGAATCAGAAACAGGGAAGGTCAGAGCTTTCATACGAACGAAGGAAGGAAGTAAGGAAGAGAGAAAGAAAGAAAGAAAGGAAGAAAGAAAGAAAGAAGGGACGAAAGAAAGAAAGAAAGAAAGAAAGAAAGAAAGAAAGAAAGAAAGAAAGAAAGAAAGAAAGAAAGAAAGGAAGGAAGGAAGGAAGGAAGGAAGGAAAGAAGGAAGGAAGGAAGGAAGGGAGGGAGGGAGGAGTAAGAAAGAATGGAAGGGGGAATAAGAAATGAAGAAAAGTAGCCTGAGTAAGTAGCAAGGAATGGAGAGCTCAGCAGTCAAAATGAAGATGAACAGGTATTCATAGTTAGAATGAGTGAGTGAGGAGGAGTGAGGAGTGGGGCAAAGGAGGAGTGAGGCATAGTTAGAATGATAAGAGGCTATGGTCAGATAAAAGAACATCATAGTTCCTAATTAGGGAAGTAGCATACTTTTAGGTAATTGTAAGATCTAGTGTGTGACCATCCCTCTGTTTTACAGAAGTGGAATGAAGGAAAAGGTCATGCAACTTAAGGATTCTGAAGAACTGACTAAGTTTAAGAATTCTCAGAGAGCTTCTGTGTGGATAGTAAAGAATCCTATTATGAGTTTAGGAGCTGAGAGGGAAGAGGAAGATGCTGAGCCAGCTCCTCAACTCCTTGGGAAAAGAGGGAAGATGACCTAGGCTTCAATATATTTCAGTCACCATTTATTTGGATTGGGTGGAACATTTTGATGGAGTAAACTTTAAAGGAGGAAATATTGCTGAGTGAAAGAAGTAAAAGGAGAACCTGGAAGTATGATGTGTCAGTGGATGTGAGAGAAGGCTCAGATAAGGTTGTCTAATAACAGCTGCAGTGCTATGAGAGGGGAATCAGATCTACTGAAAGCTGGTGGTTGGAAAGTCTCTGGAATGGCTGAACAAATTGTGGCAGAGGAATGTAATAGAGTGTTATTAAGTCATAAGAAATTACAAAAAGAATGGATTCAGAGAAATTGGAAAGACTTATATGAACTGCTGCAAAGTGAAATAAGCAGAACCAGGAGAATAATTTCTACCATAATTCCAATAATGCAAAGGAAGGCAATTTTGAAGAGCTTAATTACTCTGACCACTGCAAGAATCAATCACGACTCCAAAAAACTGATCATGAAGCACGCTTCCCAACTGGAAAGAGAGGTGATGAACTTTAGGTGTTAAATGAGACAAGCGTTTTTAGATATGGCCAGTGTAGGAATTTTATTTTTTGCTTGATTATACCTGTTTGTTACAAGGGAGGGTTTTAATTTTGGTCATAGGGAGAATTATGGGTGGGTAGAAGATAGGTAATGGCTCAAAAAAATTCAAATGCAAAGAAAACCATTTTTAATAAATACAGGGAAGACAATAGAAGGAAGTTCAAAAGGACACACTGACAGTCAGTTAATAAGCATTTATTCATTGCTTTCTATGTGTCAGGCATTGTGCTAAACCCTGGGCATTGTTGGTGTTAAGTTTAATAAATATTGTTTCTTTAACTTGTGTGTGTACATATCTATACATGTATGCTCATATTGAACCTTTTTATATTTTATATGAAAATGTTTTGTATATTAAAATGCAATGATGTTAAATTTAACGAATACTTTAAAGAAACAGGCTGTATATAATCTGTCTATCCATCCATCTGTCATACATGTATGTTCATATTGAGCCTTCTTTTTCCATTCTTTGTATGTGAAGATGCTTATGTTCATTGATAGTAAAAGAAAATTTCAATAGCAATTTTTAAAAATGTCTTTTTTCTTTCCAGGTTGACAGAGAACTTTAAGACTAAATTTCCTGAAAATAACTCCCAAAGTATTAAGGAGATGGTTGAAAATCGGGCTGACTTTGCCTCCAAGTGTTGTCTGATGAATTCACCTCCCCATTACTGTGGCACACAGGTAAGGACATTCAACTCTTCCATTTATCACCTTAGTGCCCAAGGCCTTGATTTACTTTGGATTATCCTGTCCTTTCTTCATGATTGCCTTTGTGTTCATGAAATCAGCTTTCCAGGAGCCTTTATACGTCTGTTTTATTTAAGACTTACCCTAGAATGTAAATTAACAAATAAGTGTTGACAGAAGATCACTCATATTCGTATGAAATTTTATACATTTATTGATAGGAAAGTGCATGAGAATAAAGACTACTCATTTTAGGTAGGTTGGATTCCTGGTAATAATTTAGGTTCATTTCTCATAAAATATGTTAACAGGTTATTTTAAATGAGTTAACAAATAAGTATTTTAATGTAAAAAATAATAATCTAAGTTTGTCATAGAGGACAATCACTGAATCATTACTACTAAACAGCTTTCCATTTCTTAGTCATCCTTTTATAAACTTATCTTATTTTAATACAAACAATCCATAATGGGAGATAATTTAGAGAATGGGTCTGAATTGCATTCATTTTTAAATTACCTATGGCAAAAGTGTTACATAAATGCTTCATATAAATGAGATTGGAAAGAGAATGTTTCACCTACTTAAGAAAACAGAACTGGCTTTATAGCACTTTAGCACATTCATACTCAGGATAAACAGAAACTAATTTACTAATGATTCAATGGACAAATTATGAACCATTCTATATTCATTGATGCAAATCCTTTTATACAGTCTTTATATATATATATGTATATATATGATCTTTTCTTTTAAATAGGATCATTAATATAATAGTTTGTCTTGACAATGTAGTAGGTAAACTGTCTTGAGTCAGAAGACATGAGTTCAAATGTCATCTCTGACACTTACTACTTGTTAGTCATTAGGGCAAGTCTCTAACTTTCCTGGACCTCAGTTTCCTAATCTATAGTTTATATATAGATTTTAAATATATATAGATTTTATATATATATATACATATATAGATTATATATATATATATATATACAGAGAGAGAGAGCTAGTTGGATTAGATGACTTTTGAAATTCCTTTCATATCTACATCTATCATTCTCAAAATGGTAAAACTCTGCATCTTATAAAATATTGTATTATTAGAACTTTGACCAATTCAAGAAGGATGTCAATCCATCACCTCCCAATTAGTAATGAATGAATGATTTTTAAAAAATACCTACCCTATGCCCAGCATTGTAATAAACACTATAGATACATATACAAATGAGAGGTGATACCAGCCCTCAAGAGCTTTACATTCTAATAAGGGAAGGCAATACATAGAGAGGAGAGTTGGCCAGAGAGAAACTTGGTTTGGAAAGTCAGGGAGATGGTGATTAGGGCATAAGGGAATAGATTGATATGCTTTATACAAAGGCCATAGTATACCAATTTGATTCTATAGCATTGTTCTAGAAACATTTAAATTCTAGATTACTTTTAACATAGATTTTTTCAAAATCTGGTTTTGGCCAAGAGTTTTATGGGTTCCAGTTTGATACCCCTGGTATAAGTTCTGAAGTATGGCTGGTGGTAGATAATTTTAGTGGGCTTGTTGACTAAGCAAATAGAAGAAATTTGATATAGAAACATACATCTTTTCTCATAATAGAAATGGCATGATTTCTTTTATGTTATTTCCAAGGGAGACCACAAGGATTTAATAAAGTGTTTATCATTAGCTTGGTGCCACAATGGATAGAGCATTGGGCTTGGAGTCGGGAAGACCTGAGTTCAAATCCAACCTCATTCATTCACTAGCCATGTAACTCTGGATATCTTTTAATCACTTTCTGCTTCGATTTCCTCATCTATAGAATGGAAATAACATCTACTTCTCTGGGTTGTTGTGAAGACAAAATGAGATAATATTTTTAAGGTGTGTTGCAAACCTTAAAGCACGATACAAATGCTTGCTACTACTACAACTACTGCTACTGCTACTACCAATCATCATAAGGAAGAAAAAAAATTACTATTTAAGAGAATTCACACAGATCTAATTCCCAGTGCATTTGGTCTCATGCTTTTCTAGAACACATTAGAAGTATATTGCACCAAAGACTATCGATATCACTGTTTTTACAGTGTTAGTTCATAGATTCTTTTTACAATTAATATCTCATGTGATCTTCATTATAGACTTGTGAGGTAGGGAGGACAGATTTTATTGTCCCCATTTTACAGATATTACTGCTGAGAAAGAGACTAAGTGATCATTCTGAGCAGATATGCCTTTATTGCTCAATCATTCCAGTCATATCTAATTCTTCATGACCCCATTTGGGGTTTTCTTGGCAATGACACAGGAGTGGTTTGCCATTTCCTTCTCCAGCTCATTTTGTAGATGAGGAATTGAGGCAAACAATGACTTACCCAGGGTCACAGAACTAGTGTCTAGGATCAGATTTGAACTCAGGTTTTCTTGACTCTGTGATGAATAAAATGCTGGACCTAGAGTTAGGAAGGCTTCTCTGCATGGGTTCAAATCCAGTCTCAGAAACTTACTAGCTATGTGACCTTGGGCAAGTCACTTAAATGGCAATCACTCTAGTACCTCTGCCAAGAAAAACCCAAATGAGGTCACAAAGAGTAGGAAACAAGAGAAATAACCAAACAACAACTTCCTGATTCCAGGCCTGGTGCTCTATTCACTATACAACCTAGTCAAAATTGGAACTTGAGCTAGGTCTTGTGTCTCTTACCAGCCTCAGTGTGACAGTTATACTCTTGAATTTTGACAGTTCCTAGATTCAGACCTATATGGAATCTCAGAAGCCAGTTATCTGGCTTATCCAAATCTCTCATTTTATAAATTGGGAAATAGACATTCAGTGAGGCTGAATGATTTGCCCAAAGTCACAGAAATAGAAATCAAATCCAAGTCTTCCTGATTTCAAAGTTCAGGGTTCTGACTGGTTCTCTGTGCTTCCCATCTTACTTCTATATACTCTAGTAAGAAATTGAGCAGGGTTAAGAATTATTCTCAAGAGAATAAAACACATGAGATTATCCTCTGTCCCTTGAACACTTTAAGGTACAAAGAGTAGATCAACTGTCCTTCTGAATTACCAATCTTCATATCCTTCCTCAGAGTTTATATTGACAGTTATATAGCTACCAATAGAGGACAAAATCCTCCCAAGTCTCCTCCGTATACATTTTTCTAGGAAGAATGTTCTGAGCACATTGTGATCAGGCCTTCCATGGCCTAACAACACCTTGCCTTTCCATGTTTATCTAACACTCTTCGTCTCCTGTCTCTATGTTCCCTCTGAGTCTGGGATTCTCCACCTGGGCTTCATAGAACCCAAAGGAATGTGTGGATATATTTCAGAGTTGAACAGGATCTTCACCCTTTGCATCAAGGTAGAAAGTGTCCCAATAAGTGTCCCAATCTGGCTGTTCCACCTACATAGCCAATGGAAAGGGGTTGTTCCTATTCATATGGAAGAACAGCAAAAGATGTCTTCTCCCAGAAGCAGGTCTCTACCCTGACCCACAGAGAAACCTCCATCTATGGTGATCTGGGCATGACCAAAAATCTTGTTACAATTTATAATTTCAAAACAGTCAGTTGTTAGTATTATTGGAGAACTAAGAGACTTGGATAGAAACTCAGTCTGCAAACTTGGTTGGGAAAATTCTATCTTTATTTTCACTTACCTTTAACTGAAATTCTTCAATGATCATTAAAAAATACTTTAAGAATGGTTCACTAGAGTTCATAATAGACTTCACAAGAAAGACAAAGGGATTCATGGCATGAAAGAAGTTAAGAAATCCTGCTCTAGGCCGATCTGTCTAATAACCATCATCCAACGACAGCTTCCTTCTATACCTTTATTTACATTTCTCCCTATGACTGTAATTCCCTTCAACCCAAAAGAACTTAGTTTTACAGATGAATAAACCAAGTCCCAGAGAAGGGAAATAACATAGATCACACTGGATTGGTCAATCAATATTTATTAAGTTCCTACTATCTACCAGGCACAGGTGATAAAAGGGAGGAAGGGGAAAAGAAATACAGTCCCTGTTCCAAAGAAGCTCACAATCTAATAGGGGAGACAATATATGAATGTACAGAAGAAGCTATAGACAGGATAAATTGGGGATAATCAGCCCAGAGAAGGCACTAGCATTAAGGGGGATCAGGAAAGTCTTCCTGTAGCAGGTCTGATTTTAGTTAGGACTTGAAGGAAACCAGAAGCCAGACATGAGGAGGGAGAGAGGGCTAGGCATTTGGACCCAATTCCTTTGACCTGGACCTAGCATCATTTTCACTATCCTAAGCCTTTGAATAAGTTGAATCTGAGGTACTGGTCTATATATGTGGATGGAGGTGTTCTAGAGGAAAGTGGGGATCTGAGTTATACTTACAAAGACAGTTGCAAAGCCTTCACAACTACCAGAACAATATACTAAAATATAAGTTCCCAGAGTGGATGATCTTGCCCCCTGGGGAGTATTGGAACAATTCGGGGGGGGGGCGGGGTGGTAGTGACCTCAGGTGTTTAGGTGCAATTGGGGAGCATAGAAGAAACATAAGGAGGTGGTGAAGGTTTAAGGAAAAAAGAGAAGAGAATTTTGAAAAACCATTCCTGCATATTTCATCTGTTGTATAAAAGAGTTAAAGATGCAGTGATTACATTATTTTCCAAATAAACACACAAAAGGCAAATTATAACTGATCAGTGGTCAAGTCCACTGACAGGTCTTAACAAGCAATTGTTGGCAGGAGAGCATGTCGCATATTGTTGGGAAGTCCAGCATGTGTTGGCAGGAATATGTGCATATAATGACTTGGTTACAATACGATACTATATGGTTACATGACAATAGTGTGTGGTCAAAATTTCAATACAGGATAAAGACACAAATTTACAATAAATTATTAAATTTAAGATACATCATTTTTAAAAATACATATTTTTTGAAATTACACAAATTTTTAAAAATTGTTAAAAGGTTGTAAGATTTCCAGGGAGTGCTGAGTAATTTTTTTTAAAAAGGGGGCAGTATGTCAAATAAGTTTGGGAACCTCTGTTAAGAACCTGCCCTAGTAACAACACAAGGTACAAAGTAACAATTTCAAATACCATGGACAGCTCATGAAGGATCTTACATGAAATTCCATCTGGAAAAGAAGCATTCTCATAAGAATTGGGCTTTAGGGGCTTTGGGGCTGTTTTGTTTGTCAAGCAACATTGGGCCTGGAATCCTGCATCCAAGATTTCCATAGTTCAAAATTTTGGTTCTAGGGACTCCACTATCTGCAGCTAGTACTGAAAGTACAAATGAAATAAACCAAAACTGAAGCCCCACTTCTTGGTGCCACCAGGACTAAGGCATGGGAGAAATGAACCTTTCCCCTCCATTCCATAGCTCAGTGCATAGTACCCATGCTGTGAGTCAAAAAGGACCTTCATTCACTGCATGCAGCTGGAAAGAATGAAACTGCCTCAGTCTAATAGTTCTAAAAGTGCAGTATGTTCCAGCTATATAAACAATGGAAAGGCACTGTCTTCTCCCAGAAGTAGGTCTCTGCCCTGTCCCACAGAGATACTTCCATCTAAGGTGATCAGGATAGTTCAAAAGTCTTGTAATGATATTTAAAACACTGTCATTTGTTAATATTATTTCAGAACTAAGTATCCTATAAATTAACTATATTTTTTTGCTTTATTTTCAGATTGATGCTGAAACTAAAAACTTCTGTGGTCATGATTCATGTCTGTTGTCTTCGGTATGTATGGAAATAGAAATAGGTGACATCAGTGAGCAGAACTGTATTTTACAATTAACTGTCTAGAATTTTCTTTCTAGAAGGAATCACTGAGATCAAAGTGATTAAGTTAATCACTGAGATTAACTTAATCAAAGTTAACCCTCAGTTTATAGTTAAGGAAATTGAGACCCAAAGAGGTTAACCCAAGAGTTGTTCAGTTTTTTCAGTCATGTTCAACTCTCTGTGACCCTATTTGGGGTTTTCTTGACAAAGATACTGGAGTAGTTGACAGTTTCCTTCTCCAGCTCATTTTACAAATGAGGAAACTGAGGCAAACAGGATTAAGTGACTTGTCCAGGGTCAGCCAGCTAGTAAGTATCTGAAGCCAGATTTGAGCTCAGAGTGATGAGTCTTCCTGGCTCTAGACCTGGCACTCTATTCACTGTGTCACTTAGCTGTCCACACAGCTAATTAGTGGCAGAGCTGGGGCTGCCTCACTTCCAGTTTTAGGTATAGAGGAAATAGTAAATATACACAGAGCAACAGGTTCCCTGCTCCGTCCCTTCTTCATCATGTAACATCAGTAGAGAGCAGAAAAGTTCTTAGTAACTGACTAACTTTATATTATTTTTAAGAGCAAGAGTTAGATCCATTCAAATGGGATCAGAAGTAGAGCATTTATTCAGTCCAGGAGACAAGAAGATAGCTGGAATGTACAGAGGTAATGCTTGATAAGCCAAATCATCACTGCTCAGTATTGTCAGTTTCTAACCCTTGATAAAGATTTTAACTATATGAAAGGGATACCTGACTAATATCTCAAAAATGCACTCCCATGCTTGTGTATACACACAAGCATACTTACACATACACAGGAAGTTCAGAATATTAGACCTAATATTTTCCACATTGTACTCAAAGGTGTCTGACCTTGGATAAATCACTGTCCTCTTTGAGGCTCAGTTTCCTCATTTTTACAGTGAGGGGTGAGGTTAAATGGCCTTTAGAGTCCTTTCTCACTCTAAATACTTACATGGGCATTTTCTTATGTGAAATACCTTTTGTGAAAAACTTAGTATCATCATTAAATAGAAATTTAAATAATAAGATTAACTAATTAGACAACATATTTAATAAAAAATAATAGGCATTGGTCCTGCTGTTTAGTCTAATTGGAAGAAAAAATTTTTTGATGATGTCCATTTCTTTTTGGTAACTCATTAGTTTGCCAGAAAAGTGGAAATAAAAACCAATTCAATCTTCTGGCAGTCTAAATTGCTTCAATCTCTTCAGCATATAACCCCATTCTCCTACTCACATACTCTGAGATAGTAAAACAAAGCTGTTTTAAGGAATATTTATTATCAGGAATGTTTCTGTGACTATGAAAAAAATCATGTACCATAGCCTTTGGCCCAGTGGATAGAGTGAGGATTGGACTTCAAGTTAGGAAGTCCTGAGTTCAGGTCTAACCTCAGACATTGCTAGCTGCATGACCACAAGCATGTTACTGTTTATCTTAGTTTTCTCATTTGTAAAAATGGGATAATAATAGCACGTGTCTCCCAGGATTGATGTGAGGCTAAAATGAGATATTTGTAAAGTGTTTTGCAAACTTTAAACCATTATGTAAATGCTGCCTTTTAATATTATTAGTCAAAATCCAGCTTTGTACTTTTATCACCTAGGAATTATATTCTACAAAACAAATAATCCCCTGTCTTTGAAAGCCATCTGATCCAATTATGAAAATCCCAGGAAATTAGAAGTATGTAGTAATGGAACATCTCACCTATAACTTTTACCCTATCCCTAGATTCCTTCTCAAAAAGAAACAAAAAAACCCACCACAAAACAACAACAACAAAGAAAAAAAACACTTTCACTCACGCACGGACACCTGTAAGAGGAGAAAAGTATTTTTATAGATCCTACTATGTGCCAGGCACTCTTCTAAGTATTTTACAAACATTATTATTTCATTTTATCCTCACAATAACTCTGAAATGCAGGTGCTATTATGCCTGTTTCATGAGGAGACTTTGGCAGATAGAGGTTAAGTTACTTGCCCAGGGTTAAACAACAGTAAGTGTCTGAGGCTGGATTTAAACTCAGCTCTTCCTGACCAGGGCCAATGTTGTGTTTACTTGCCATTTAAATAATTCCACTTCCTTAGAGCCTATGTTTTATTTATTTTTAAAATTTTGTAACAGAAAACAAAGAAAACGGGCATTTCCATATATATAAGAGAACAGAAAGACTATTAATAAAACATTTTTATCATGTAATCTTATTTTTCCTTTTACATATAATTAATTCAAGTATATTAACATTAATATTATTGAATATGACAATAGCATAAAATAATAAATATTATGTGTATTTTCCTATTAGTGTTACTAATATAGATATAATGCTATTCAATATGACATTATTGATCATAATAAATTCCACATATAACTTTCAAAGCTATCTATCTTGCCTGATTCTTTCTGGCTTTCTTTCCATTCTGTGCAATTAAAAACACCCCAATGACCCTCTTTTCTTTCTTTATTTATTTTTTCCTACCCTAGCCCTAACCCCTCCTCTCACTACAACTCACCCCAAATTGGAAAAATAAATAAGAATAGCAAAACTCTTGCTATAATGGAAAGCAAACACATGTATAATAAAGCAAAAACAAATTCCCTTACTGTCCACATTTAAGATCTATATACATGTGTATGTTATTCTGAATCTTGATTCAGTCCTTTGTATTGCTGTATGATTATTGAACTAATCTTAGTTCTTAAGAATTTTCAAGTCATATATTTTTTTATTTTATTCATTTAATTTTTAATTTATGAAATAAAACAAGCTTTCATATAACAGTAGAATTTTTTAAATGATTGTTCATGAAATTGCACATCTATAATGCATGTTTGTATGTTGTTATTATATGTAATATGTTGTCATATAAATTATTCTCCCAAATCTGCTCACTCCATTCCATTTTAACTCATAATAATTTTCACAGAATTCCCTAAAACCACACCTTTCATCATTTTTATGGTACATTAATATTTTATTACATTTATATAACATAATTTGTCCTGGAATTCTCCAGTCAATGGGAACCCCCTTCTTTCTGGTTCATGAATGTATGAAAATGAGTTAGTATAAATATCTGTGTGTGTGTGGGTCCCTTTCTTCTTTCTTTGGTCTCTTTGGAGCATAAGCCTAGCCATGGTATTACACAGTCAAAGAGTATGCTCAATTAGTGACTTTGAGGGCATAGGATCAGCATGCTTTTCAGAATCACCTGGCCAACGAACAGTTCCACTAGCATTGCAGTAGTGGGTCTGTTTTCCCATAACCTCTTAAACAATTATAATTTGCTTTTCAGATCATCTTTGTTGTCTGAGATGGGCGAGATGATAATTAGAGTTGTTTCAGTTTGCAAATCTATTGTTAGTGAATCTGAACATTTTTTTCCTATGGCTATAGGTAACTGTTAATATCTTTTGGACATTTATATATTGGGGAATGGCTCTTGTCATAAATTTCAATCAGTTCCTTATATATTTTGGATTTGAAGACTTTGTCAGAGAAACTTACTACCAAAACTGTTTCTCATTTTCCTGTTTCCCTCCAATTTTAACTACATTGGTTTTGCTCATGCAAAAATGTTGTAATTTCATAATAAAAATTACCCATTTTATCTACTTTAATACTCTCTTCCCCAATTTGGTCATATACTCTTTCCCTGTCCATAGTTGCAAATGTTATTTTCTTCCTTACTCCTATAATTTCTTTATGATTTAACCTTTTATACTTAAATGTGGTATCCCTTTGGAACTTATTTTGGAATTTCTTGTGAGATTTTGGTCTATGCCTAATTTCTACTAGATTATTTTCCAGTGTTCCCAAGAGTTTTTGTCAAATAGTGAATCCTCATCTGAGTAATTGAAATCTTTTGATATATACAATGCTATGCTGCTAGTTTTGTTTGCTTCTGTATGTTGTGTGATTAATCCATTATATTCATTTGACTTCTCTATTTCTTAATCACTACATCTAGTTTTGATAATTTCATTCATCCCTATTGGTCTGATCAGCCACAGTTGGAAAAACTGTAACTTGATTCTAGCATAATGATGTCATTTTGGTCCCCTTCAAGAATGAAGGACAACAACTCTTTAGTAGAGTTTGAGATATGTCAGGTCCTCTTCTCCCCTTTTCCCTCTTTTATTTCCATTAATTTTCTTGAATTTTCATTCCTCTAGATGAATTTTTAAATTTTATTTTCATTATTATTTCTGGCTTTATAAAGTAATCCCTTTGGTAGGTTGATTGGCATGGGCACTAAGTGAATTAATTTAGGTAGAATCATCATTTGCATCACATTAGCATTGCTTGATTTTTAGAAAATAATATTTTCCCACTTATTTAGCTCTGCCTTTATTTCTGCAAAGAGTATTTTACAGTTGCATTCATGTAATTCCTATGCATGGTCCTGTAGAGACTCCCCAATATTTTATACATTCTGTAATTAGTTTGAATAGAACTTCTCTCTACTTCTTCTTACCCAGTTTTGTGGTAATACATAGAAGTACTGATGATTTTTGCAAATTTATCCTGTATCCAGAAACTTACCTGAAGTTGCTAGGTCCATTTATCTCTATATTTTCTAGTGTGGTTGCTGTTGTTTTTCAATATAAGCAGGTGTGGATTTTATTCAAAAGCAGTTTTCACTTCTATTGATATAATCGTTATGTCCTTTACATAATAATTCTCTATTTTTACCTTGTTTCTGATTTCTCTCTGTAAGAGAAAGACCTTTACACTGGAAATGACAAAACAAAGCCAAAAATGACTAGCAAGGAGATGATATCCAATATAAAGTGATAGTAAGAGAGTAAGTGTCATTTTGGATAGAAGGCTGAGCCTGAAGTCAGGAAGATTCATCTTCCTGAGTTCAAATCAGGCCTCAGACACTTTCTAGCTATGTCACTCTGGGCAAATCATTTAACCCTGTTTGCCTCAGTTTCCTCATCTTTACAATGAGCTGGAGAAAGAAATTGCAAACCACACCAGTATCTTTGCCAAGAAAACCCCAAATGGGGTCAGGAAGAGTCAGAGAAGACTGAAAAATGCCTAAACAGCAAGAGATAATCTCTAGCTGCCCTTGATGAATTTAAGTCACTTGACCCAGGTAAACTACATGCGTGGATCCTGAAAGAAATGGCAGATGTGACAGGTGAGTCATTGAAAAAGCTGGAAGAGGACAGGTAGCATATGATCAGAGAAAGACAAATGTCTCTGTTTTCAAAAAGAGTCTGTGAACTATACGCGAGTGAACTGGACCTCAACTGATGGACAAATTACTTGGTTTCAGTAAGAATAGTTCATGACATGCTAAGTTTATTTCTCTTTTAAAGTTTTTTTACATGCTTTGTTTTTACATTACAAACATTTCCAGACTCCGCCTCCTCCCCCCTACACACACACACACACACACACACACACACACACACACACACACACA
>NW_027185655.1:3727603-3758399 GCF_028583685.1 Petaurus breviceps papuanus | reverse complement strand
ACACACACACACACACACACACACACACACACACACACACACACACACACACACTCACACACACACACTTCAGTCTGATAGTTCTTAACAGTTAAGCAAAGTTACCAAATCAATGCCTGGGACATTCCACATCTGTAGCTTTATGTGCCACCACTTCCCCTTTTCAGGGTTTTAAAAACTTATCAGAAATCTATCTTCCTTTCCCCCTACCCTCCATCCTATTGAAAAAAGTGAGAGAGAAAAGGAAAAAAAAATTGCAATAAATATTTATTTCTAAGCATAGAAATTCCTTCATTGACTATATGATAGACAGATATGTTTATGTATTTATATCTATATATGTATTATGTGTGTCTATATCTACAAATATAGACATATACATCACATATATCTACACAGATGTTGACATATGTATGTACCCATATAACATATATATCTATATTTATGTATATATAGACATATACATGTCTCTCTCCCTCTCTTCCATATATGTGTGCATACTTGTGTGTTTGTGTGTGTGTGTGTGTGCATGAGTGCAAAATTTTATCCCCTGTCAGCTGTCTGTAGGAGGTTGCTAACATCTTTCATCACCAGTCTCTGGCTGGTCATTATGTATATCACAGTTCTTAGAGTTTTCAAAGATACATGTCTTTAGAATGTTTTCTTGTTATTGTGTAAATTGTTGTGGTCCTGTTCATTTCACTCTTCAGTTTCTACAAGTCTTTGAAATAATTCATTTTTATAACATGGATATTATCATATAAATTATTCTTTGGGATCTGTCCCCTTCAATCTATACCGATTAATATGTCCTTCAGTGTTTCTTTGAAAACATCTATTTCCTCATTTCTTAGAATGCACATATTCCAAAATATTAATATACTACAATCATTTTCATAATAGCAAAAATGAATTTTTATACAACAATTGAAACTTTCTTCTCACACTAGATTTTAAAAGATGATAATGAAATATATGAATGTGTTTGTGTGCAGTTGAGGGACATCTTATTTTATCATATAGCAATTAAAGTTATGCGTAGGGTCTTTTCTCATCTTAGGTATGCCCAGCCATGGTAAGTGGTTTCTGGATCTCCAGAAGTCCACCATGAAGATATTCAGGTGTTGGCCTTAGACTACTGAAATTTATATATTTCCTGAGATCTATCGGTATATGTGCCCATATGTAAAACTTTTATGACTTGGCACTTCTTTCTTTTGTTCCATTAGGAATCACTATTATGAATGACCCTGGAGGTCTGAACTGAAGGGAAATTGCTAAGCTTTTGGAAGAAATATAGAATCGACTGTCTTCCACCCTATGAAGCATTTTCCCCAGAACCGCAGAAATACAGAGCATATGCAAATAAAAACAACTGATGTGGAAAGCATATCAAGGAAATGCTATAAATGTGCTGTCATATCAGTGACTTGGGATATCATTTATTCTTTTGCTACATGGAGATGCTGATGCACATGTCCTATCATAAGGATATGGGTTCTTTGAGGGCCAGACATTTTCATTTTTGTGCTTGTATCCCCAGAACCTATGAGGATCTGGCACATAGTAGGTGTTTAGTAAAGATTAATTGATTCTTAAAACTTCCTGTTCCTTTAAGAAACTATAGTTTTTCTTTAAAATGAATGAAGGAAAAGCATTTATTTTAGTACTTATAGTGTGCCAAGCACTGGGTTTAGTCCTGAGTATTCAAATGGCAAAGTAAGACAGTCACTGTTCTCAAGGAGTTCACATTCTACTGAGGGATATAACATATATAGACAGGTCCAGCTGCCAGGTGGAGGGGCACAAGGCCCAGTGGCCCTCTAGGCTATTGCAGCAGGATGGTTGGGAGTATAAGCAAGATGGGTGGTAAGGCTTTGCCTATGGGAAGTGTACATCTCTTTGCTGAAGAAATGGAAGCGCTCCTTCAATGCAGGCTTCCTTGCTTGTCTAACATAGATAGGACCACCATTAACACCTGCTTCAATATCCATAGCAGGGACCGCCACCGGTACATCCATGGTCAAGCCTTCTTCACTGCTGCAATGGCCTGGATATCCAAGGTAGCAGCAGCTGATGAGGAAGAGGAACCATTGTAACTCAACACCTTTTAGCCATCCTCCCCCACTGGAGGGACAGGATGACAGCTGCCATTTTAAAAGCCTTCTGCTGCATAATTATTGTTTGAACCTCTGTGGCTGCATGAATCAGGAAGGGTTTCCTGATTCCTGGAAGGCAGGGTCACAGATGCCACAGAGAAGGGTCAGATGTCAGCCCTCCATAGTTCCCGTTGGTGACTATTTAAAATGTCCTCTGTGGGTCACAAACACAGACTTCTACACCAGCACCAATCAAGTGATGATAAGTTCAATAAAGTGATCTAGGAGATGAGTGACAGGATGTTGCATCTGGGAATAGCCACTCCCTACCAATGTCAGGGGGAACCAAATACCCCTTGATGGGTGACAACTGCCTGGGAGCCTACAGTAGTCCGGGTCAGCTACATGACCCAGCATTTCTTAGAAACCCAAACTAATATTTGGTGGCTGTTCTGTCAAATACCACAGCACCAAATCTGCCCAGTAATTGTTTTTCCATGTAGAGTAGATAACAGTATTGAGGTGTTAACTGAATTACTTCACTGTTTACTCACGCCTTCAGAGAATGGGCTCTTGTCTCCATTTGAAATCATTTAATTTCTGCTTTGCTTGGAGAAATGCTTTGCATAAGCTTTTGTACCTTGGAAATCAACTATAAATCAGGACTTGATTCATCATTTTGTTGATTTTTAAACTTAAGAAAGTGATGGAGAAAATTCTAATAATATAGATTAAACACAAACATGTGACATGCATAAAAATGTGACACTTTTCCCCTTGGAGTCCCCTCATTTTCAGTTACATCTGACTTTTCATGACCCCATTCTGGGCAAAGAGAGTAGAATGGTTTGTAATTTCCTTCCACAACTCATTTTACAGATGGGAAAACTAAGGCAAATCAGATTAAGTGACTTGCCTAGGGTCACACAGCTAGTAAGTGTCTGAGGTCAGATTTAAACTCAGCAAAATGACTGAGTCTTCCTGATTCCAGACCTGACACTCTATCCAAATAGCTGTGCCAAATAGCTGCCCTTTCCCCTGAAGAGCCAGTTCTAAATGTTTTGCAGCACACCAGTGTATGTGTCCCTTATCACACACAGCTGACACTCCTCTCATTAAATAAGAACGCACTAGCTCTTAAGTTCAGAGATAACTCAGTGCTGTGGTGGGTAGAAATATCCAACAGATAAAGCAGGAAAGAAACTGGAATCAGAAAGATCTGAATTCAAATTCACCTAAGATACTTGCTGTGGAATCCTGAGAAGTCAAAACCTCATTTAGCCTCAATTTCTTGTTCAGGAAAATGAGGAATTTGCACTCAGTAGCATCTAAGATTTCTTCCAGCTATGACTTTGTGACTCTTCTTAAAATGTCTCTTCAATCTTTCCATCCACCAGGCACCAAATAGGGGCCAAAGTAGAACTTCTCTGCGTTGACCCTTGTATTGGAGGATTAGGTGCCTCTTGGATACTCACAGAATGAACATTCTCTACCTTCCTCAAAGTGTCTCTGTAGGAGGCATGGAGAATCAAGATGTCCAGTTACTGAGCTTCAGCTCACTGCTTGCTGCACTCAGCATTGTGCGTAAGGTGGAGCTGGTCCGAATCAAACTGAGACACACATGAAAGCATCAGTGTCTCCCTTCTTACTATTGTCCATGAGATCCTTAAGTAATTCCAAGCCCACAGTAACAAAACCCAAGTATGGGCAATCTTCAATCATTCTAAGAAATCTAGCCCCTACAGAATCTGTGGAGCGACATCCTCTACATTTTTATTATAAAATTACTAAAATGCAATTTTTATTTGGCATCCAATGTCCAGCATAGCAGCATATTTTTTTAACCTTCCCCGTCACTATTTGAGGGAGTCTAAGTAAAAGGAACCCAAGAAGCTTATTGGTCCTGGGATGACAGTTTTCAGCTTCCAAGATGGCTGTGACCAAAAGCTTACTGGACTTGGAGTGAAGGGTGCTAGATTCACCTCCTAACCATGTAATCCTGGATGAAGCATTAACCTCTTTGGGGCTCCATTTCTTCATCTATAAATTAATGTCAATAATCATATAATAACCATTTATTAAGCACTTTCTATTTATCAGGTACCATGTTAGGTACTGGGAATACAGATACAATGAATGAAATGGTCCCTAACCTCAAATAAGCCTCAGACTCCCCCTCTGTTGACTTTCTATTCCAATGTCTTTTCTTATCTTGAGGGTTTTCCAAAAGCTATACCTCAACAGCCCAAACTTAGGCATGTCCTACGAGTCTCCAAACACTAAGAATATGAGCCTGGTGATGGTCTACACACCTGGTGCCTGTTGTCCAAGGACAGATCACACCAAGCTTAGAAAGACTCACCACCCAGCTATTCATAGAAACCTTTTTCTTGGGTTTCAGAGGCTTGATCTTTATCAGTAGAAGGAATACTTATACCAACACAATAAGGGAACCACAGTTCTTGGAAGTATTAAAGCATCTGCCTCAAAAGACTATGGTGAAGTACCTTATGATTTTTCAATACTTTAATGGATCCAGGAACTTCCTGAGGTAGTTAGGCCCTCCATTGGCATAAACCACAATTGAACCACACCTTCTCACACTGTGTAGCTTTTGTCTACATCCTCTGATAAATTATCCACAAGAGGTCCACTAAGTGAACTGGGTGCTTTTTCCAGGTTGCTTCACATTAGATTGGTATATTAAGAATATATTAATCATAATGACCATCCATTATCCTTTAGTTCTGGACCTTATTATCTTGCTATAATTTATGTAAGGGCAGCTAGGTGGGGCAGTGGGTAAAGCTCCACATGTGAAGTCGGGAACACCTAATTTCAAATCTGGCCTCAGACATTTAACTAGCTCTGTAACCAGGCCACATCACTTAACCTTTAATTCATCTGCAAAATGACCTAGAGAAGGAAATGGCAAACCACTCCAATATTTTTGCCAAAAAAAAATGGATTAACGAAGGGTCTGAAATGACTAAACAACAACAAAAATGTATGTCCAAGATCTATGTGTACCAATGAACTTTATTGTTTATCCATCCAAATTTATGTCATAAACATTAAAATTATACTTATGTATGAATTAATTTTTATTTGCTTTTTGGAGGGCAATTGGGGTTAAGTGACTCGCCCAAAGTCACATGGCTAGGAAATGTGTCAAGTGTCTGAGGCCGGATTTGAACTCAGTTCCTCCTGACTCCAGGGCCGGTGCTCTATTCACTGCGCCACCTAGCTGCCCCATTATGTATGAATTATTAGTCTTGCTCTGAGTCATATACAAAGTTATTTGGGACACCAGGACCAGAATACTCAAGCTCTGTATATAAAGTTTTACTTTGGAAAAAAATAAAGGCACCCATGGAGAGACCCTCTCTTCATACATGGATCTCTTCATGTCTCAGCATGAGACAAAACCCTGTGAATCCCAGTAAGTACCACATAAAGAAGAGAATGAACAGTGTAGGATGCACATGAGGAAAGAATGCTGGGGATAGTAGTCTGTAGAATGTTGTTAGTGGAAAGTCTGACAAAGGCCATCATGACAAGACTGGGCAGACTGTCATTTGTATAGACCAGAAAAGGCATGCTGGGAGCAGGAGTGGTAAAAAGCTTCCTCATCACAATTTAATTCAGCTACTTTTTAGTTCAAGGAAGGTAATATATAGGGATATTTGTCTAGCTGTGGAACAGAGAGGGAAGATAGATATGACCAGAATGAAAGTGCAAAATGAATTTCTGAACCATTAGGTAATAGGTGAACTGAGAAACCCAGGAAAAACCAATAAAGGACAGAACTAATAAAAGGAGAGTTCTAGGGACAAACCTAATCTTAGTCTAAGACTGGGTTCAGCTTACTGAAGAAGGGTTTCTTAAGCATTGTGTGAGAGGATTGACTGAGGAGAGTTGTAGCATTTCTCTACAGGTGAAAGACCAAGTACAAGGTGACCTTGAACCTAGCCCCTTGGCTGAGAACCAAAACTGAGACACATCAGGAAGCTGAAGGAGCAGCCTGAATGCAAGGACTAGAAGAGAAGCCTGAAAGAGTTCTAGTCCTTCCTGCAAGGGAAGGCTTATTAGCCACTTCCCAAGGACGGGCAGAGGTGGCTGGGTAAGAAAGCTGTAATCCTCCCTGATTACTATACAGAATACCTAGTGGATGATGGAGAGAGGCTTTAGTAACCCTGAAGATATGTGAGATAACACAGTGGAGACAGCACATAAGTAATAGTCATTGCTAGAATCTGTTATAGCCCTTTGAGGTTTGCAAAGCACATCCCAAATCCTATCTTATCTTGCTCTCACAATAACCCTGTGGGGTAGGGGCTATTATTGTTCCTATTTTGTAGATGATGAAACTGAGGCAGACAGAGGTTTAAACATCTTGCCCAGGGTCACAGAGTAAGAAAATATGAGTCAGGATTTGAATGCAGGTCTTTGTGACTCCAAGTCCAGCACTCTATCCTCTGACTCACTCTGTACTATCCCCCAATGCCAAGTGGGAAGTAGATCCAGTAGGGAGCAACATAGCAAGATATTACCACATACTGGTAATTTCTAGCATTGGAGGTGTGAACTGACCTCTGCATTGGCATGTCCTAATCTTTCATGTTCTTTTATACCTCTTCATAGAATTACACTGACCAGATGTGTTTCTTCTGTGTGCAGATCCCGTACATAATTCCTATACTGATCCATTCTCCCATGAAAGACATATTTATTTGTGGGAAAAGGAGCTCAAGATCTATGGAGAGCATGCTTTGTTGTAATTTTATAAGTATGTTATTTCATTAAATACCTTTTTAGTGAACTAAATGTGTCATTTGGTCAACTAGTAAAAGTAAACACATGGGTAAGGGCTCATGATCTAAAGTTTGGAGATGATTTTGACCTATAAAGTATTTCTAACATGGGATGGCTACCTGATAGCTAGTTTCCTGAATGAGGTAGAGATTCTCAGGTGTCACATATATTTTAAACCTCTTGGTTTTTTTTCCCCTTTTCAAAACCCATATTTAGTTCTTCCCATAAAGCAGTAAGGAAACTGATCATGATTTGCAGAATGAGCTGATTTTCTTTAAAATGAAATAAGTATTCTCTGGCTAAATTGTTCTCATCCAAACAATTACCACTGCCTGCTTTTAATGAGGTTTCCAAAACTGCAGCGCCACTTTCCAAAAGTACTATTTAATTTCAAAAATGCCTTCAACACGCTGAACTTTTGTTAGGTCAGCCAACTTCCATTTGGCAATCCTGTTGAGAAACACGAACTTCCAGCTTCCCAGATGATACATGTGAGGTTTGATTCATTCTTACTTTATGCAAATGTAGATTCAAGAGGAGAAAATAGAGTTCTCTGGGGCAATCTTTCTTCTTCAGCACTGCAATGAACATTATTGTAGATGTCTATGTATTCGTGGAGAGATTTTTAGCAAAAATAGAAAATGGGTAAAATTTGAAGGTTCCCCCAAGACATTCATGACTCTCTAGCCCTGGTTTAAAAAAATTTAAGCCAATGGACTTACCATTTTTCCCACTATAGATAGAAAGGCAGTTAGACATTACTGATAGGCACTTTTAATTCAAACAGGATAAATTGAAAAAAAAAAAAAAAGATAGACACACTGACATCTAGTGGTAAAATGGGGTATAACTCACATTTTTCACATTCAATCTCACGTTTCCATGAAGAAGAAAACGTTAGTGTCCTGAACTTTCACTGATTCTGCCAAAACCTTCATTACAAAATGATGACAGCCTAAGAAAGTGAAGTTGGAAGTTTCCCAATGGAGACTGCAAAAGAAATTGAGTTCCTTCTTCCTGTGGCTGACTAATCTACCCACCTCCATTCCTGCCACAATGGCATGACTCTCAGAAAGCAGTTTGGGTGGTAGCGCACTGCCCAGGTGCCAACAGATCAAAAATAAGCCAGAAATTACCTCCTTTCTTCTCCAGTTAGAGAAGAGCCTCGATAATTTCTTGTGCTGGAGATGGTAAGATCTGCTCTTGATTTGTGGAGTTGTAGGGAGAGGCGTGAGTGACTTGGGATAAATAGGCTGTCAGAGGGCCAAACCTTCCAGTGACAGGTCTAACCATGGAAGAACGTTAGGGTAATTCCTAATGTCACTCCCAATAATTATATAATCCCTTGAACCCCGGGTTTTCTGAAATCTAAATCCTTGCTGATATACAATACAATCATTTTTCTCCTCTGCCTCTTAGAACATTTAGTCAGGAATTTGCCTGAATTCTCCTCAGTTTCCCTCAGAAACAACATTAAATCAAGCCTCTAAACAGATTCTGGAGTGACAGAACCTACAAAATGATAGAGTGAAACAATTTTTTAAGCTTAAGATAACTTAGAAAGACTTTAGGAAAGGTCCATCTCACTTGGGCAAAAGGGGAATGCAGCCCAGCACAGACAGTGTCCAGACAAGCCAGTGGTAGGCTTTTAGCCACAGCACAGATTAGCAACTGAGGTCCCAAGATCCTGGCTCAGTAGACCAGTGACACAGCAAGCCAGCTGTGAAGCCTTCAGCCCCAGAACAGAAGGCAAGTTGCCAGCCCAGGAGCCACTGGCACAACAGATGCACCTAGACTGGGCCACCCCAGCACAGTGGGCAAGCCATCAGAAATTGTCTCACAGCACAAGAAGTTTGGTACAGTGCCCTGCTGTGTCCCAGGAGCAGAGCTCAACTTTAAAAGTCATGAAATAGGCTAAAAAATGAGTTAAAAAAACATACAGAGAAGAACCCTGACCACAGAAAGCTACCAAAGTGACAGAGAAGATCAAAGCACAATCTCAGAAGAGGACAGTAATGTCAAAATACCTACTTGCAAAGTCTCAAAGAGGAAGATGAATTGGTCTCAAGATCAAAAAGCCTTCCTGGAAGAGCTCAAAAAAGATTTTAAAAACCATAAGAGGTGGAAAATTTGGGGAAAATAAATGAGAGTTATAAAAGAGAGGGCTAACAGCTTGGAAAAGGAAAGATAAAAATTTACTGAAGAAAACAATTCTTTAAAATATATGGTTGGCCAAAATTGAAAAAAATGCAACAAAGAAAACAGTTCCTTTAAAAGTGGAATTGTCCAAATGGAAAAGAAGGTATAAAAGCCAACTTAAGAAAAAAAAATTCCTTGAAAACTAGAATTGGATAAGTGGAAGCTAATGACTCTATGAGATACAAAGAACCAGTAAAAAAAAAATCAAAAGAATTTTTTTTTAATAGAAGAAAATGTAAAATACATCATTGGAAAAGCAACTGACCTGGAAAATAGATCCAGAAAAGATAAATTAAATATTATTGGACCACCTGAAAGCCATGATAAGAAAAAAAAAAAGATCCTGGACAGTATCTTTCAATAAATCAAGGAAAAGCACCCTGATATCCTAGAACTTAATGATAAAATGGTAATTGAGAGAATCCACCAATCACCTCCTGAAAGAGATTCTAAAATGGAAACTCCGGGAATATTGTAGCCAAATTCCAAAATTATCTGGTCAAGGAGTAAATACTGCAAACAGCCAGAAAGAAACAATTCAAATATCATGGAACAATAGTCAGGATTTCACAGGACTTAAAAGCTTCAACATTAAAGGATCAGAGGGTTTGGAATACGATATTCCAGAAAGCAAACAAGTCTAGATTCCACCAAGAATCAACTAGCCAGCAAAACTGAGCATAATCTTTTTTGGGGGAGAAGGGAAGGGAAAGATGGGCATTGAATGAAATAGGAGATTTTCAAATTTTCATGATGAAAAAACCAAAGCTGAAGAGAAAATTCAATCTTCCAATATAAGACTGAAAAGTAAACAGGAAAAAAATATCATGTTTTACGATATGGTTAAATGGTTTACATGGGAAGATGATACTTGTATCTCTTGAGAACTGTATCTAGTTAGAAGGAGAATACTTAGACAGAGGTTGCAGGTATAAGTTGACTTTGAGGTGATGATATATAAAATTAAAGTGTGAAAAAAGAGTTGAACTGGAAGAAGAGAAAAGGAGGAGACAGAATAGGGTGAATTATATCACATGAAGAGGCACAAAAGAAGGAAGGAAGGGAGGGGGTGAGCATTATTTGAACCTTATTCTCATTGGATTTGACTCAAAGATGGAATCACATAAACACTCAGTTGGATATACAAATTTATCTTACCCTAAAAGGAAATAAGAGGGGAAAAGAGAAAGAAAAGGGAGTGGGGAGGGCTGATAAAAGGGAGGGAAATTGAGGGAGGTGGTCAGAAGCAAAATGCTGGTGAGGAGGGACAGGATGAAAAGAGAGACAAAAGTATAAACAGGGAGATAATAGGATGGAGGAAAATACATAGTGGGGCAGAGTCAAGATGGCAGAGTAGGGAAAGGACTTCCACAGGGCTCTGGCTACCATCACCTCCAATTCATGGAAAAAGTGACTCTGAACAAAACTTTGGAGCTACAGAAACCACAAAATGACACAGAGAAGCTAACCTCCTGCTGAGGACAGCCCGGCAGGCCAGCAGGGAGCAGACAGCACTCTGGAAGCCGACCCCAGCCCTGCAGGAACCTGAGGTTTTAGCCTCAGGGCCGCCTGACTACCCGCTGGCTGGAGGGACTTCATATCACCAACAGCTGTGGCAGTTTCCAGAATTATCAACCCATAGATACTAAGGACAAAGTGAAAGGTCAGTGCAGTGTGGACTTTGGGATCTGGTAGTTTGGGAATGTGGTCCAGCCTTTACCCATGGAGGGAGAAGCTGCTGAAGCACCACAGCCATGCAGCTGCCACCACATGGCAGCTTCAGCTCCTGGCCTACAGATTGTAGCAGGACCAAGCAATCAGTCTGAGGGGTAATCACTTTTGCTTTAACATGCTTGGATCTGGATTGTGGTCTAGGGTGGAGGTCCAGGGATCTGTAAGCAGCTTGCCAGAGCATGTGGAGGCTTCAGAGAGGGCACCCAATTAATACCTTTGGCAGCTGAGAAAACCCCAGCATTTGGGATACAGCTCCCCTGTCTGGTAGCAGAATCCTACTGTGGCAAAAAGCCCAAAAGTCAAATAATTGAGTGACAACGTGACCAGGCAAAGGAAACAAAGCAAGCAGAGCAATCCAACTTTACACTCCTATTTTGGGGACAAAAAGGATCAAAGCATGGAACAGGAGGAAGACAGTGAAGTCAGAACTCCAGCACCAAAATCTTCCAAGAAAAATACAAGCTGGGTATAGGCCATAGAGAAGCTTAAAAAGGATTTTGAAAATCAAATAAGAGAAGTGGAGGAAAAAATTGGGAAGAAAAATGAGAACAATGCAAGAAAATTATGAAATAAGAGTCAACAATCTGACTGAAGAAAATAACACCTTAAAAATAGACTAACACAGATGGCAAAAGAGGCTCAAAAAGGCAACAAGGAGAAGGATACCTTAAAAAGCCTAATTTTCCAGATGGAAAAAGAATCTCAAAAGCTCACTGAAGAGAATAATTCCTTCAGAATTAGATTGGAACAAATGGAAGCTAGTGACTTTATGAGAAATCAAGATACTGTTTTTTTTTTTGCCTTTTTTATAGGGCAATTGGGGTTAAGTGAGATACTATAGAAGGCAATGTGAAATATCTCATTGGGAAAACCACTAACCTGGAAAATAGATCCAGGAGAGATAATTCAAAAATTATTGGACCACCTGAAAGCCACAATCAAAAGAAAGAACGTAGATACCATCCTTCAAGAAATTCTGAAGGAAAATTGCCGTGATGTTTTAGAACCAGAGGGCAAAATAGAGGTTGAAAGAATCCACTGATCACCTCCTGAAAAAGATCCCAAAAAGAAAACTCCTAGGAATATTATAGTCAGGTTCTGGAATTCCCAGATCAAGGAGAAAATATTACAAGCAGCCAGGAAGAAACAATTTCAATGTTGTGTAAACACAATCAGGATAACACAGGATCTGGCAGCTTCTACACTGAGGGATCGAAGGACTTGGAACATGATATTCCGGAGGTCAAAGGAGCTGGGATTAAAACCAAGAATAACCTACCCAGCAAAACTAAGTATCATGTTTCAAGGGAAAATATGGTCATTCAGTAGAATAGAGGACTTTCAAGCATTCTTGATGAAAAAAAAACAGAGTTGAATAGAAAATTTGACATTCAGACACAAGAAGCAAGAGAAGCATGAGAAGGTAAACAGAGAAAAGAAATCATAAGGAACTTATCAAAGTTGAACCACTTACATCCCTTCATGGAAAAAACGATAATTGTAACTTATGAAACTTTTCTCAGTATGACAATAGTTGAAGGGAATATATATGTTTATATAGGAGGGTATATAGGTGTATGAATGCATATGTGAATGTGTGTATATATGTGTACAAGTATACATAAATAGAGGGCACATGACTAATTTATTAGGAAGGGATTATACTTAAAAGGTGAAATTAACAGGTGAGAGAAGAATATAATGAGAGGAGATGGGGAGAAACCGAATAGGGTAAGCTATCTCATATAGAAGAGGTAAGGGAAAATGGTTACAATGGAGGGGAAGAACAGGAAGGCAAAAAGAAATGGGTCAACCTTATTCTCAGTGAATTTGGTTTAGGGAGGGATTAACATACACATTAAAGAGGGTATCTCACCCTACAGGAGGCTAAGGGGGCAGGGGATGAGAGGGAGGATGATGGAAGGGAGTACAGGCTTGGGGGAGGGAAATTGGAAGCACCCACTTTTGAAAAGGGACAGGATCAAAGTAGAGAATAGAACAAGTGGGAGGTGAGATAGGAGGGAGGGAAATATAGTCAGTCTTTTACAATATATCCACTGTTGAAATGTTTGCATAGCTACACATGTACAACCTATATTGAATTGCTTATCTTCCCAGTAAGGGTGGGGGACAAGGGAGGAAGGGAATGAATCTGGAGTTCAAAGTTTACAATCAAATATTATATGTATATATATATATATATTTACTATTATTAATATCATTTTACATGTAACTGGGAAATAAGATATACAGTCACTGGGGCATAGAGATCTACCATGTCCTACTGGAAAGTCAGAAGGGGTATGGGAGAAGATATGGGAGAGAGCAGTTTGGAGGAGGGGATATCTAGTGGTATCGCTATTTTGGGGTGGTGGATAGGGGAAAAGGGGGGAGAAATTTGTAACTCAAAATCTTGTGGAAATGAATAATATAAACTAGAAGTGAATAAAGCATTTGAAAAAAAAGAAAATATGTAGATGGTAATCATAACAGCCAAAGTGAATTGGACAAACTCTCCTATGAAACACTAGCAGATAGCATAGTGGATTAAAAACCAGAATCCTACAATATGTTTACAAGAAACACGTTTATAGCAAAGAGTTACACACAGAGTAAAGGTAAAAGGCTAGAGCAGAATATATTATGCTGCTGCTGAAGTAAAACAAACAAACAAAAAAGAAGGGTAACAATCCTGATATCAGACAAAGCAAAAGCAAAAATAGATTTAATTAAAAGAGATAAGGAAGGAAACTATATCTTGCTAAAAGGTACCATAGACAATGAGTTAATACCAATACTAAACATATATGCACTAAGTGGCATAGCATCCAAATCCTTAGAAGAGAAGTTAGGGCAATTACAGGAAGAAATAGCAAAACAATACTAGTGGGGGACCTCAACCTCTCCCTGTCAGAATTAGGTAAGACTACCACAAGATAAACAAGAAAAAAAGAAATTAAGGAGACAAATAGAATTTAAGAAAAGTTAGATATGATAGACCTCTGGAGAAAATTGATTGGGGATAGAAAGGAATATATATACCTTTTCCTCAGTGATACATGGCATCTTCACCAAAATTGACCTTATATTAGGACATAAAAACTTTACAAACAAATGCAGAAAGGCAGCAATATTAAACACATACTTTTCAGGTCATGATGCAATAAAATTGTCTGATAAACCATGGAAAGATATGAAAAATTAATTGGAAACTAAATAATCTAATCCTAAAGAATGAGTGGGTCAAACATCAAATCGTAGAAGTAATCAATAATTTCATCAGAGAATGACAATAATGAGACAACATACCAACATTTATTATATGCAGTCAAAACAGTTCTTAGGAGAAATTTTATATCTCTAAATGCTCATGAATAAAATAGAGAAAGAGGAGATCAATTAATTGGGCATGAAACTAAAAATAACAAATTAAAAATCACCAATTAAATACCAAATTAGAAATTCTGAAAAATCAAAGGAGAGATTAATTAAATTGAAAGTAAGAAAACTATGGAACTTACAAATAAAGTTAGGAGTGAGGTTTATGAAAAAACAATAAAATAAATAAACTTTTGGTTAATTTGATTTAAAAATAGAAGAAAACCAAATTATACATAGCAAAAATGAAAAGAGTGAATTCACCATCAATGAAGAGGGAATTAAGGCAATAATTAAGAGCTATTTTGTCCAATTGTATGCCAATAAATCTGACAATCGAAGCAAAATGGATGAATACTTACAAAAATATTATTTGCCCAGACTAACAAAAGAAGAAATAAGATACTTGAATAACCCCATTTTAGAAAAAGAAATTGAATAAGCCATCAATGAACTCCCTAAGAAAAAATCCCAATGGATTTAAAAGTGAATTCTACCAAACATTTAAAAAATTAATCCAAATACTATATAAACTGTGGGAAAGCAGGTGAAGAAGGACTCCTACCAAATAATTTTTATGACAAAAATATGGAAGAGCCAAAACAGAAAGAAAATTATAGACCAATTTCCCTAATGAATATTGATGAAAAAAATTTAAATAAAATACTAGCAAAAAATTACAGCAATTTATCATTAAGATAATACATTATGAACAGGTGGGATTTATATCAGGAATGCAGGGCTGGTTCAATATCAGGAAAATTATCAGCTTAATTGACCATATCAATAACAAAACTAGCAGAAATTGTGTGATTATCTCAATAAATTCAGAAAATGCATTTGACAAAATAGAACAACAATTTCTATTAAAAGCACTAGAGAGCTGGGCAGCTAGGTGGCACAGTGAGTACAGCACCAGCCCTGGAGTCAGAAGGACCCAAGTTTGGTTCCAGCCTCAGACACTTAACACCCACACACCCACCCGTGTACACACACACACACACACACACACACACACACACACACACAAATACCCACACACAATAAAACTAGCCATGTAACCTTGGGCAAGTTACTTAATCCCAATTGTCCTCCAAAAAAAAAAACCACACTAGAGAGCACAGGAGTTAATGGACTTTTCCTTAAAATTACAAGTAGTTAACTATGTAAAACCAGCATTAAGCATTATATGTAATGGTGATGAGCAAGAAGCTTTCCCAGGGAAATCAGAAATGAAACAAGGAGCCCCATTATCACCACTCTCATTCAAAGAAATTGAAGGAATTAGAATAGACAATAAGAAAACAATACTATCTCTATGCAGATGATATGATATACTCAGAAAATCCCAGAGAATGAACTAAAAAACTGTTTGAAACAATTAATAACTTTAGTAAAGGTGCAGGATATAAAATAAACCCACATAAATCATTAGCATTTTTATATATTATTAACAAAGCTCTGCAGCAAGAGATAGAAAAAGAAATTCCATTTAAAATAGCTTCAGACAATATAAAATATTTGGGAGTCTAGCTTCTGAGATAAACCCAGGAACTGTATGAACACAATTACAAAATACTTTTCATGCAAATAAAGTCAGATCTAAACAATTGGGAAAAAAATCAATTGTTCATAGGTAGGCTGAGCTAAAGTAATAAAAATGATTATTCTACCTAAATTAATATACTTATTCAATGCCATACCAATCTAACTACCAAAATATTATTTTATAAATCTAGAAAAACTTCAGTCTGAAACCCCCCACAAGAAATTTTTGTGTTGTTCATTTCTCTGAATTATGTATTTCTCCATGGTGTTCAAGCATTGGATATACTTTGAAAACATATTTGTCAAACATATAAGATTGAGTATTAATTGTATAGAGTAGAGAGAAAAGAATAAAATTGTTGGTAGAAGTCAGGTAGGGTATCTTGACAAGACAGGATCAAAACCTTTGACTCTCCTTTTAAATTCTGGTGTCTCCCCAGTTGAAATGCAAACCCTTTTCAAGTAGGGATTATTTTGTTCTTTGTATGGTCTATCTCCGATGTCAAGCATACTGTAGGCCCACAGTAGGAACTTAAAAAAAGGCTTGTTGATTGATTGATTTCTGTATTATGTAGACCAAAACTTCCATCAAAGGTTAGTGCTGTGTATATTTTTTAAAAATATTTTTGAAGGTTCCTTCATTGAAAGAGCAAATTACATAAATTACCCACAAGGTGGCAGCATATTGCTTCTAGAATTCACTCCTAAATAAAAAAAAAAATCATGAGATCTGTGACATATATATTCTCACCTCCGGGAAATCATGGACCCTTGAAGACCTAGTTCACCTATTAGGTGAATTATAAAGGTCATTTTAAATTGGATGTTTTATACACATTTCTGTATAGCTCAACATGTTAAAAATTGAAATTATTTTCCCTTCTCCCAACTCACTCCTTACTGAACTTCCCTATTTATATCAACAGTGCCACCATTACTGCAGTCACTAAAATTTAGCTTCAATGTTATCCTTGTGTCTCCCCTCCCCTCTCTCTCTCCCCCATAGATTACCAATTGCCAAATTGCTTCATTTTTTATTTCTACAGTCAAAATATCTCTTCTATTTATCTCCTCTATAGTCACAAATCACCCTCATCACCTCTTGTTTGGACTGTTGGATTACCCCCTCTTTCTCTCAGTTCTCTACGCTCTCCAATCATTTCCTCCACAAAAGTGCCAAAGAAATCTTCCTAGAGCCCAAGCCCAATTATGTCATCACTCCTTCTCAATCAAGTTAAGTGACTCCCAATTGGTATTAGGATCAAATATAAATTTGTCTGTTTAGCATTTACTGCTCTAACCACCTGACCTTACCCTTCCTTTCTGGTCTCCTTACACATTACTCCCCTCCATGCATTATGTGTTCAGTCAAACTGACCTTTTTGCTGTACCTCATACATAACAGTATATGTTCAGTTTCCATGCTTTCCATTGACTATCTTCCATGTCTAGAAGGCAATCCCTCTTCATTCCTGCCTCTTAGAATTCCTGGTTTCCTTCAAAACTGCACTCAAATGCTACCTTCCCCAGGAGACCTTTCTTGCTCTTCTAAGTGCTATCCCTTGCCTTCCCCTTCCACTGTCTTGTATCTATTTGTAGGTCTTTTTACTTCCTTAATATATGTTCATTGTGTGTCCCCTGATAAATTGCAAGCTCCTTCAGGATAAGAAGTATTTTCTTTTTCTCTCTGTATACCCAGTACCCAGCACATAATAAATTCATGATTGATTGACTAAGCCTTGGCAATTGATTGATATTGGCAATGAAAAAGAAGGAAATAGACAAGCCTAGACTCAAAGATAAGCTGAAGATAAAGCCTTGAAGTCTGGAGTTCCAGAGAAAAGAAAGTTCTCCATAGATCAGGTGAAACTGGAAAAATTCCAAGGTTCCATCTTGTTTCCATGTCTACATTCCGGTCATCACCTTTGTAAATATCCACAGTTTCAATATAACCCAGACAAGGTGAAAAACAGCTAATGCTAGACACAGTATCAGGACTCCTCCCCACTCCTCTTTCAGAGGTATTTCAGAGTAATAAATAATTCATTCATTTAAAAAATTCATTCAGTATTGGTTAATTTATTCTGCATTCAAGCTAGGAAACATTTTCCATTTAGCCAGCCTAGAGGTTACAGACTGGAGGGTATAATAACAGACCAAGTTTAATCACCAGATTGTTTCAATGCCTGCTGGGTCCCTAGCTAGAATGGGAGATATAAAGACCTAGGAGGCCTACTCTTCCTCCTCCCTCTGTAGGCAACTCATTTTGGGAGATAAGATCTGCATATAACCAGCAGAGAACCACACAAGCAAGTGTGTAAACAGATGTCAAAATACTTAGTGTCCGAATTTTATAATAACTCTTATTCCAAATCTTGTCTTTGACCCAGACCTTCAAACTCAGGTTCAAGATCAGTCAGCATTCGCTTGCACCCCTCCTTCGATTCTAGAGATTCCTGGGGACTCAGAATCAGACCAGTCTACCAGAGCTTCACCATCATGTTTCCCAAATGGAGATTAGTGTGGGCAATGGAGGGTGCCTGCCTTCCTGTGCTGCCTCCCTTCTCAATCCCTCCCATCCTTCCCCCTGGAAAAAACTTTCAACAAAGAGGGAAACCTGAACCTTCCTGGAATTTATACCCCCAAACCTGAAATGTAACCTCAGATTTCCTGGTGGTCCACAGGTTAATAGTACCCTCAGGTCACAAGACTCACTCATTGGTACACAATATGTCACAAATCACTCTTATCTCTTCCACACTGTCTCATCTATTCTCCACATTCTCCATCCAAACACCTAGGGGCTAATTTCCAACTCTCTTGCTTAGCAATTACAGGTTCTGAAGAAGATGGTGATGCTCTTTTATAGCCTAGGGATGGGAGGTGATGGATTTTAAACCTTACAGACAAGTTTCCAAGCTCCTTTAATTCCATTTGAGGGGCTAATAATTCTTTTTGCAAATCTAATGTTTTCTATTTTTCAATCAATAAGCATTCATTTTCTCTCCCTCCCACCTCTCAATTGGGGCGGGGGGAAGAAAAGAACATATGCATAGTCAAAGAAAACAAATTCCCACGTTGACCAAAAATGCCCCATTCTACATCTTGAGGGCATAACATCTCTGTCAAAAGTTCTTGGAATCATGGTTTATTCATTGATTTTGATCAGAATTTTTTAGTCTTTCCAAACTGTCCTTATAATGTTTGTTTTTCAATTTTCAAATGCTTTATTAACTTCTGATTTACATCATTCATTTCTGCCAGATTTTGAGTTACAAATTTTATCCCCATTTTTCCCCTACCCACCACCCCAAAATAGCAGTCCCACAGGATATCCCCTCCTCCAATTTGCTCTCTCCCATATCTTCTCCCATACCCCCTTCAACTTTTCTAGTAGGGCATGGTGGATCTCTATGCCCTGTCCTTATAATGTTGCTGATATCTTATAAACTGTTTTCTTAGTTCTTACTTCACTTCCTCCCGGTGCAAACAAGTCTCCTCAGGTTTCTCTGAAACTGTCTCTTGTCATTTCTTATAGTGCAATAGTATCTCATTATATCCATACACCATAATTTGTTTCAGCCAATCCCCAACTGATGGGCAATCCCTTTGTTTCCAGTGCTTTGCTTCTACAAAGATAGTTTCTATAAATATTTTTTCTATAAATGGGTCCTTTTGCTCTTTCTTTTAACTCTTTGGAGTATAGGCCTGGTAGTGGTACTGCTAAGTCAAATGGTATACACAGTTCAGTGACTTAGGGAGCATAGAATGTGTGGACCACTGTATTACTCTACCACCTGTGTATTAATGTGCTTCTTTTCCCACAGCCTTTCCAACATCTATTCTTTTCAAACTATTAACTCTAGAACATCTCTCACTCTTGTATCATTTGACTCAGCTTGTGAACAAGTATTAAATAGGACCCATTCCCCAGTTGATAAATGATCAAAGCATATGATCAAAGTTTTCAGGGGAAGAAATTAAAGATATCTATAAGGAAATGAAAAATGCTCTGAATCACTATTGATTAGAGAAATGCAAATCAAAATAACTCTGAGGTACCACATCTCACCTGTCAGATTGGCTAAGATGACAAAACAGAAAAACGATAAATGCTGGAGAGGTTGTGGAAAAATTGGAACATTAATGCATTGTTGGTGGATTTGTGAACTGATTCCACCATTCTGGAGAGCAATTTGGAACTATGCCCAAAGATCTATAAAAATGTGCATGCCCTTTGACCCAGCAATACCACTTCTGGGGCTGTATCCTAAAGAGATCATACAAGTGGGAGGAAGACCTGTATGTACAAAAATGTTTATAGCATCTCTTTTTGTGGTGGCAAAGAATTGGAAATCAAGGGAATGCCCATCAATTGGGGAATGACTGAACAAGTTGTGGTATATGAATGTAATGGAATATTATTTTGCTATAAGAAATAAGGAACAGATGGACTTCATATTTACCTGGAGAGGCTTATACAAACTTGTGCTGAGTGAGGAGAGCAGAACCAGGAGAAATTTGTACACAATTACAGACACATCATATCTATAGTGATTGACTTTGATAGACTGGGCTCCTCTCAGCAATGCATGGTTATAAGACAACTCCAAAAGACTTGTGATGGAAAGGGACATCCACATCCAGAGAAAGAACTAGAGAGTAATGCAGGTTGAAGCAAACTATTTGCTCTCTATCTCTCTGTCTCTCTGTCTCTCTGTCTCTCTGTCTCTCTGTCTCTCTGTCTGTCTCTCTCTCTCTCTCTCTCTCTCTCTCTCTCTCTCTCTGTCTCTCTCTCTCTCTCTGTCTCTCTCTCTGTCTCTCTGTCTCTGTCTCTGTCTCTGTCTCTGTCTCTGTCTCTGTCTCTGTCTCTCTCTCTCTCTCTCTCTCTCTCTCTCTCTCTCTCTCTGTCTCTCTCTCTCTCTGTGTCTCTCTCTGTCTCTCTCTCTCTGTCTCTCTCTCTCTCTTTCTCTCTCTCTCATGTTTTGTTTTGCTTTGTTCCTTCTTTCTTGTTGTTCACTCAATCGTTCATAAATCTTCTTTTCAACTTTACTAATGTAGAACCTATATTGGATAGCATGTCACTGGGGTGGGGGGGGGGTTGGGAAGAGACGGAGGGGGAGAAAATTTGGAACTCAAGGGAATGTGAAATTGAATGTTGTAAAATAAAAGTAAATAAATAAATTTTAAAAAATTAAACAGGACCAGAAAATGAATTAAAGCAGCACATGGAAATTCTTACTGCCAATTAGAATTGCCTATCACTAGCATTATGAGCATAATTGGGGGTGGTGGGAGTAAAAGTGGTAGTCTTGTGGTTGGGTAAATATGGTGGAATGGAGAGACAGTAATCTATATCACAATCAGAAAGTGCCATAAATAACTGTAGGACTTTGAACAAGATACTTAACCAGTATTGAACCACAATTTCCTCATTTGCAAAGTGAGGAGTTGAAACTGATAAACTCCAAGGTGTTATTCAATGATGGAATTCTAAGCTGACTGCCAATAAGAAAAATCATCCAGAAGAAGGCTCACACTTTAGACTCTTTATGGTTTCCCACCCTTCTAATTCACATACTTTCCAGTGAGTGAATAACTAAACTGTTTAAGAGAGATTTGCTAGAGATTTAAGCACTGAGAGGATTCTATTGAATTTGGAGAAGTCATCTTCCTGTGAAGAGTAGAACAGCAGAGACCTGTCCCATCTTCTCAGCATACCCCAGGAAAATGTTAGCTTATCTTTGAATATAAAAGGTACTTAAAGTTGATAGCTACAAGAGAAATAGAAAAAAAAAATGTGGCTATGTTTTGTCCCCAAAAGCTTGCTCACTAATTATGTTCCTATTTACTCCTGGAGTACACTTTGGGTGAAGCCAGGATTTGCAAAGGTTGATTTAAATTAGATTATCTGAAGCATTAAGCTAAAACTCTTTAGGGAATAGTTAGAGTAGACATGGGTGGTAAAGTTGTTATAAGCCTCAGTCCTGAGAGACTGGTCCAGTTTAGGACTCTAGGGACAGGGGAGGAAAGGGTTAGATGTATTCCAGGTTGGGGGAGGTAAGTTCGAGATCTTTCTGCTATGTACTCGGGAGCAAGGACAGCCTGGAGATAAGTTCTTAGTCATTCTTCTTCTCCCCCTTTGAAATCCTTTACCATAATTTCAGGGGGTCCTTGCCTAATGTTCTTTGTTGCCTAAGACATCCTAAATTAATGTTCTACCTTGTCTTTGCTCCCCACAAACTTTCCCCTTAGTGTCTTCTGCCCATTCATTCAAAGTCCTTCTCCTGGTTACAGAGCAAGGTTAGTTATGGGTTAATATGTTATCCTTCCAGATAATGCCTTGAACTTATTAAAATTCAAGGCTTCTTAATGAGTCCTCAAGGCCTTTGGACTTAAGAAACTATGGAATACCAAAGGGAGCATTTGAGTGGACTGAAGTTTTTGTTGCTGTTGTTTCTTTGCTTGTTTTTTTTTTTATGAAAATGACATGCTCGGCACACATCGTGAAGACAGTGGATTAAGGGAACCTCAAGGGCAGGCGATACTGAAGACTTGCAGAAAGAGAGAGAAATAATGAAGATCTTTCCATGCTGCCTTTGCTCCCAAGTGCATACAAGACTGACTTCTTCCCCTGCTCCCAAATGGGAATATATCCAAACATTTTCTTCCTCTGCCCCTAGAGTCCTGGATTGGACTAGTCTCTCAGGCCTATGAGGTTTGTGCCAAATGGTGTCCCCAATATGTCACTGTCACGCCTATTAGTATGGAAGAACAGCAAGGAGCCCATATTACATTGAATAACAGCCTATAAGGTACCATATCTATCTATCTATCTATCTATCTATCTATCTATCTATCATCTATCTATCTATCTATCTATCTATCTATCTATCTATCTATCTATCTATCATCTATCTATAGTAGGTACCACCCAAATTTTAGAACAAACCCAGGAAAAAAGATTAATGGGATCTCTGAGATCCTCAGTTTCCTCATCTGTAAAATAACGGAATTGAGTAAGATATTCATGAAAGGCCTTTCTTTTTAGTGCTAACATCCTAAGATTGCCAAATATTTAGTTCCAGCAACTCCCTTCCTCTGAATTCTCTGTCTTCTCTGATCCTCTCTGCCTTGGCTCCCCTCTCAGTGCAAGATAGTCTTCTCACTTGCCAGGTTCACCCCTTACTGTGCCCTTGATACCATCCTCTCCAGTCTTCTCCAGTCCCTTGCTCCATTAATCATTCATTTCCTTTCTTCGATACCTCCTTAGAATCTCCTTATCAATAGCCTCGATTTTCTCTATCTATAAATATGGCCAGGTTTCTCCACACCAGAAAACAAAATAAAATTTTAAAAGTTTTCCTTTGACATAGCTATCCCTCAAGTTCTTTATATTGGGTCTGGAATCAGAAAAACTTCTTGCATCAGTCTTTGGATCTGTTTGGGTTTCTGGTCAATATAACCAAAGTCCTTAGTTTAGAGTCTAAACAGCAGAGAGAGGTGGCTCAGCTTCCCAGTCATGAAGGGCTCAGTTCAAACAATTCAACAATAAGGTTTTCTCCCAATACCCACAACTGAATAAAGCTTTCTCACAGGACAGAATTTGGACTAGGGTTATAATTGAATAGAAAGGGAGCTGAGCTAGCTCCAGAACTGAGTCACAAGATGGAGTCAGTGTGGTTCACTCGGTTCCCACAATTAACCACTTTCTGTCACAATCCCCTCGATTCCTTCAGTGTCAGAAGCATAGCTTTAACATCAACATACTCTGACTTCAGATATGATTTAGAGATGAAACAAGGCACTGATAAATCCTTGAACACTTTAAAAGGGATGTTCACTTTGCCCTAACATAGCAAGGATATGCAACAGGGATATCGTGGCATTTAGCTTACCTCTGGTAGATGGTCTCTCCCTTGCTTCCTCACAGAAATGTATCTGATTAGCTAGCTTGTCATTGTAGTATGAGACCTTATGTGATCTTATGCATCGACCAAGTCTGAGAGGTCTAGACTCCTTGTGGCAGGGAACTTTTGTGGCTCTGGATGACCAAGAAGCTATCTCAGGGAAATGGGCCAATGAGGTCCCAGGGGGTTAGCTTTGTCTTCTTTTACAGAATTTTGTGGGTAGGGGGAATGATGCTGCACAGCAAAATATGGGTCTTATCACACCATCTGTTGGGGTATGGCTAAACAGATTATGATACATGAATTGATAGATTTCTGTGCCGTAAGAAATGATAAAATAAATGGACAGCTTCAGAGAAAATTGGGAAGATCACTGTGAATTGATGCATAATGAAGTGAGTCAGGAGAACAATTTCCATAATAAAAACATCATACCCACAACCCAAGTGTAGGAAAGTTATGTGGTCCAGTGGTCTTAGAGTCAGGAGACACATGGATCTGAATCTTGCCTCTGGCATGTACTAGTTGTCCAACAATTGGCAAATTCTATAACCTCTTTCAACCTTCAATTTCAGTTTTGATAATGACCACATGAAAGCTTCAATGCTGACTGATTTTTGACTAGTAGCCAAGAGGATATGGTCAGCTCGTCTCTCTTACAAACCTTCACTTATTAGACAGACAGGAACCAGGAAATAAATAAACAGAGAATAGGTAACTGAGCTAAGAGGGAAGCAAAGAATTCTAACTACTTTGGCATGCTTTACGTAGTGTACCTTCTACCTCTGCCCATTAGCACCATCATTCTCTGGCTAGTTCCTTTAGCTTCCTAACTCCCAAATTCACCTCAGTATACTTCAAAGGACATAGAAAGTAGGGGGGGGGGATGTGGTGCCATAAGGTCAAGCATATAGGTAGTTATTCTTTAAACTGATTGATTCTATGAAACAGCAGAAACACCCCCAAAATAGGCTTGTAATTGAATTGAAATTTGATTTTGGTCACATAAACCAATTCTCTCACAATTTAATGAGCCAGATGTCACATTGAAAGGTTAAGCTTTCTAGAAATAGGGTTGGGCGGGGGAAATCAAAGGGCAATGGATTAGGTCCAAAAATGGGGGGAAATGAGAAAAAGGGTTTTCTTAAGATTTTGTCCTTGGGGTAGCTAGGTGGTACAGTGAATAGAGCACCAGCCCTGGAGTCACAGGACCTGAGTTCAAATCCAGCCTCAGACACTTAATACTTACTAGCTGTGTGACATTTGGCAAGTCACTTAACTCCAATTGCCCAGCCTTTCCCCCCTCCAAAAAGCAAAAAACAAACAAAAAATGAGATTTTGTCCTATCTGCCCTTTATTAAGCTAATTTCCTTTCAACAATCCAATTTGCAAATATAAGAGCTTCATTGTAAAGGTAGAGGAGACATTACCAAATGAAATATGCCATGCAGTGAAAATCTCTATACTGTCTCCTCTTACTTCCACATCTCCATATAAGTATATTTCAAGAACTAACACTTTCAGCTCTGCCAGTACAGATGTGAACTTTTCCAATTCTTAGTGGACTTTGAGGAATTGCTGTGGCCAAAGATATTCATCAGCTAGCGGTCAACCACATAACAATGAGTGTCTCCAAACAGAATTATGTTGGCCTTTGAACAAGAAATACACTGTCTGGAGTCAGGCACATATTAAAAGTCTTTCTAACCTAGTAGAACCTGCCAGTGCATGCGGTGTACCAGAACAATGTTTAAGAACTCAGTCTCACTTTCACCTTTAGGCTACAAAGAATGTCTTGAGGATTTTAGGTAAAGTTGACAAGTACTTATTAAGCTCTTACAATGTACCAAGTACTATATAGGCTATGGGATACAAGGAAGGACAAAAAAAGAAACTAGTCCCTACTCTCAAGAACGTCATAGTCTAATGGGGAGATGATGTGCAAACAATTATGTCCTTATCAGATATATATAGTGTAAATTGGAGATAATCTCAGAGGGAAGTTACTAAAATCGAAGGTTTAGTGGAAGTCGTCTTGCAGAAGGTGGGATTTTATCTGAGACTTGACAGAATCCAGGGAAGCAAAGAGGCAGAGATGAAGGGGCAGGACATTACAGCATGAGGAGCATCGAACAAAAATGTAGAGTCAAAAGATGGAGTGTTATGTGTGAAGAGGATTAGCAAGGAGGTCAATGTCACTTAACGACAGTAGATGTAGAGGAGTAAGATGTAAAACCAGTGGAAGGCAAGAAGGGGCAGGTTACTAAGGTCTTTAAAAGACAAAGAAGAGGTTTTACATTTTCCTGAAGGTAATAAGGAGCCAGCGGAATTTGCTGAAAAAGAGGGTCAGACCTGTGTTTTGGGAAGATCCCTTTGGCAGCTGAAAGGACGATGGACAGGAGGGAGGCAGGGAGACCACCTTGCAAGCTATTGTAATAGTCCAGGCATGAGGGAAAAAGGGCCTATACCAAGATGATGGCAGTGTCAGAGGAGAGAAGGTGTATGTGAGAGATGTCACAAAGGTAGAAATAACAGGACTTGGCAGCCAATTGAATGTGGGGGTGGGGGAGAGGAATTTTTACAATTAAAAGTCTGAGAGATGTAACTTCTGGGTAATTGGCAAACATTCTATTCACTGTAGCTAATGAATAATTAAGTAGAGAAGTCTATGGCACTCTCAGAAGCCAAAGAGAAACCATGGGGGCTACTGAATGCTTATATACCTTTAGAAGAGTAGCTGTTCCCAACTTTGGTGGAAATCAACTTTGATTGGCTAAAAATTAACGAAAAATGAATGTCATATTGAGAAGTGGAGCTATTCTAATGAGGAGCTGGGTATGAAACTCTCATCATGTCACTCTTGGACCAACAGACTCATCTCCACACCCAGAAAACACCTACCTAGGGTCAATCTAGACAAAAATTCTCCACCAAGTCTTACCTGAGTAAAACAATGCTGGGGTTACTAAGAATTCCACCTAGTTATCTGATGGTCTGAGGGGTGTGAATTCTATGGACAAGATCAGAAATATCTTTTAAAGGTTGAGCTTTGAATGAGGAAACAGAAAGGTGGGGAACCCTTGAGCCTACCATATATTAAATGGTTACTAATAATTATTTCTTTCAAAATAAGATGACACCCAAGTTGTGAGCCTGGGTGTCTGGGATAAGAGTGGTGCTCATGACAATAATGGCAAAGTTAAGAAGGGAAGAATTGGGGAGAAAGATAATAAATTCCTTTTTGGACACTAGTTTAAGATTTCTTTGGGACATTCAATAAGCGATTGAAGATTTTAGTAGTGGGATATACATGTAAGCCTACACAAATGCTTATTGTTATAAGTGTCTGAGCTGAAATTCAATAATCAACTGATGATGAATTCATCACTGAATCATTAGTAGATTATACTGTATATTCAAGATAACAGATGCTTTCATTAACTGGTGTTTTCTATTGTCTTTTAGGAGCTATTTCTACATCAGAACAGTATTCCTTAAGGCTAGCAGAGATATAAATTAAGTGTTCATTCGTTTGCACCTAAAACCAATTATTTTAAGTACCTTTTCCCCAATAATGTGATAGATGAAGATAGCATAAATAAATCAGCCACTCATTTTTTAAATACAAATGTAAACCAGGGAAGGATAGAATAAAGAAAGAGAACTGTGTACTAATATCACTAGTGAATATCAATTTTAAAATTTTATATACCATTCTGGAAAAACACACATCAATATAAAATTATTAAATTGGGGTTTATAATAGGCATGCACAGATAATTCAACACTGATCATGTTTAAAACAAAACCATCCAAAACCAAATGGCTTTATCAGTAGACACACACAAAGTCTTTGACAATGGGAACACTAGTTAATGCGAAAAACCCCACTCCAACAAGGTACAGGAACATTTCAAAATATAATTTCAAAAACGTAATATCTAAAACCAGAAACTAGTGATATACACAATAAGGAAACAGAAACTTACTCATTAATTTTATTAGGAAAGCAAGAATACAATATTTCCTTCTTGTTATAGTTCCAGAAATCCTAGTGGTAACAATAAAATGAGAGAAAGAAATTAAAGGCAGAAGTATAGAAAAAGAGGAGACAAAAGTATAGCTACTTGTGTCAACGACATTGTGGTTTCCTTAGAATATCCTAAAGATTTATTGAGGAAACTCAGTTGAGAAAATGAATTGCTTCAGTAAAGTAACAAAATACTAGGTAAAGTCAATAAGCATTTATTAATCAGTTACTATGTTTAAGGCACTATGCTAAGGAAATTGGATACAAAGAAAGTCAAACACCCAATTCCTGCTCTCAAGAAGTTTACTTTCGAACGGGGGTGGTAATATGCAGACCAATAAAATCAGCTTCAGTTCTATGTAACAATAACAGAATCTTTGAAAAAATAAAGAAAAAAATTTTCATTAAAAAAAAAAAAAACTAAAGGGTGTGGGTAGGTGGCACAGTGAATAGAGCACTGGCCCTGGAGTCAGGAGAACCTGAGTTCAAATCTGGCCTCAGACACTTAACACTTACTAGCCATGTGACTTTGGGCAAGTCAATTAACCCACTCCCCCATTGCCCAGCCTTCCCCCTTCCAAAAAAAGCAAACAAAAACAAACAAAACTAAATCCAAACTAACAAGATGCAGAAAATAAAACATGGAGGAGTCTACCTAGTAAGATATACTCTATTTGTATAGATACCATTCCCAAATTCTGCCTTAAAGAAGAAATTAAGTAGCTTGAGGCATATTTGGTGCTCATGGTCAGACTATGCCAGTATAATAAAAAGTACAGTATAATCAAAGTTGATTCATAAATTTATACTGTCTCAATCAAATTACCAAGGGAATTAATTATACAGCTAAACAAAATAGTAAGAAAATTCATTTAGAAGAAATAAAAGATCTAGAATATCAAGGAAAATAATGAAAAAAAAATTGGAACAAAGAGAGGAAAGCATTTAAAATTTTTGGAATATATTGGAAGGGGGCAGCTAGGTGGCACCATGAGTAGAGCGGTGGCTCTAGTCAAGAGAGCCTGAGTTCAAATCTGACTTCAGACACTTGACACACTAGCTGTTCGACTTTGGGCAAGTGTCTTAATCCCAATTGCCTTGCCTTCCCCCCTCCAAAAGAAAAACAGAAACATTTTGTAAGGTAGTAATCTTCATCAAAACTATTGGTAAAAAAAAAAAAAATAGTGAAGTCAATAGTTGAAATATACTAGACAAGAAAGAATTGTAAACAACTAAGCATTTGAATTCAATAACCCAATGTTCCATGAGTTTGCATATTTGAAGTACCTAGGAAAGAGCTTCCTATCAGATAAGAATTTCTGGACAACAATATGGCAGAATTAAATTTCAACTATCATCTTACACCATTTGCTACAATAAACTCAAAATAGTTACAATGTCTAAATCCTAAAAGTCTTGTGAAAAATTGAAGAGAACAAAATGGGTACCCCTTACAGCTGGCTAACAGGAGATATTTTTTTAAGCCAAAAATGGGATAGAGGTAGTCTATATCAGATTTCATGATTTCCATAGCATGAAAAGGAATTTTCACATTTACTAAGAGAACTGACAAAAGTTGTGAGTTGGAGATTGTACCCAAGATATCCATAAAAAGAGCTCCATTATGTAAGACAGAGCCAGAGTTCCACGGACCTCATCCTTAGTGAGCCACACCTAGTGGCCTTCTCAGAACCAAAGAAGAGGAGTCTGCTCTTATACATACTGATTAAAGAGGTGGTCAACATCCCCCACTAGCCTGCACTACAATCATTTTGCCATCAGTATGACATCTTGGGTTTCACAAATTATGCTTCACATAATTTCTGTGGAAACAAAATTCAATCATTCCTTGCAGGAAGATAGCAGAGTAGGTGAGAAAACTCATGGCTTTCCAACAGACTTTGCCTCAGAATGATGGTAGAACAGCAGAAATAAACAAGAACCAAGCTTGAGCAGTTGTCTTCTTAAGACAACCTGAGAAAACCCTGGTAAAGACTGGGCTTCCTGGGGTGGAGGGTCAGCCTGAATGAATGCCAACACCTCCAGATTATAGAATCAACAAACAATGAAACCTTTTAGAAGCTGGGTTGGGAGGCAGCCTCAGCCTCAGGAACTCTCTCCTCATAGTGTGGGGGCTGTATTTATTATATGTTTTCTTGAAATGGAAATTAATTTTTATTTTATTTTATTTATTATTTACTTATTATTTTATTTATTAGGAAATTTATTATTCTATATTTTATCCTCCCATGTTCTGCTTTGTACAATGAAATGTTTTCTTTTTTTCTTTTCAAGTTTTGTATTTAAGTTTAAAATTAATTTTTACAAAGTTGGTGGAGCTATGAATTAGTATCATCATTCTGGAAAACAGAAATCATTCTAAAATAAATGTGCCTATCAGAGGCATTCAACTGATAAGTGGATGGTCAATGATAAAAGAAAAGTCTTATATACACTAAAATATTTATAGCAGCATCTACTATAGTAGCAAAGACTTGGAAATAAGATAAATATCAATCAACTTGGGAATGGTTAAAGAAATTGTGGAATATAGATCTAACAGAATATCACTGCACTATATAAAATAATGAATAGAAGTAATATCAAAAAGCATAAGAAGAGGCAATATGGAATGATGCAACCAGAAAAAGAATATACCCAAAGATTGCAATAACATAAGTACATAGAACAATAAAGAAAGATTAATTTAAACTGAATGTTAGGAAACTATAATGACCAGCTTGGATACAAAGAAGAGATATGAGAAAGCACTTCCTTCTGATGGGGATGGGATCTGGACCCCAAAAAGGAAAAGCCCCTGGACTTTCCCAAGTGGTCCAGGTCCCTAGCGTTTGTCTGGGGCACTTGTCAATGCCCAGTTAATGAATTGTCCTTTCATCGTCTTCACCTGGCCCCATCCTAACCCACCACTCAATTCCATTTAGATCCCTTCTCTGTTCCCATCGTCTTCTGTATATAAGATCCATCTTGCCTTAATTAAGGTGCTCATATTCCTTAAGAGTTGGGCCAATACTGGTGATTTTTAGAATCATGCCCAACCTGACCAGTGGTGATCTTATAGA
>NW_027185655.1:3703357-3727203 GCF_028583685.1 Petaurus breviceps papuanus | reverse complement strand
AAGAAAGAAAGAAAGAAAGAAAGAAAGAAAGAAAGAAAGAAAGAAAGAAAGAAAGAAAGAAAGAAAGAAAGAAAGAAAGAAAGAAAGAAAGAAAGAAAGAAAGAAAGAAAGAAAGAAAGAAAGAAAGAAAGAAAGAAAGAAAGAAAGAAAGAAAGAAAGAAAAACTTTAACAGATTTCAGCTCATCTTTGATGACAAGGTCAATAAACCTTGTCTTTGGTTGAGAGAAGACTTGGGTCTAATTCATTTGAGGCAAGACCTGTGTCTTGACCTATTTCAGGGTCCCAGTACTTCTAAACCTCAAAGCTTCCACTTCTTTGCACAAGTGAGGGATTATGGGTAAGGTACATTACTACCTGTGTGACCTTGGCCAAGTTACTATATCCCCATAGACTTTACTGTAAAATGAAGTAATTGGATTAGATTATCTTTTATCTCCCATCGAACTGTTTTGTTCTTTGTCCACCATTTTTTCCATCATTTCATGGGGTTTCCCTTTCACTTGGCCATCTCTTCTTTCCATGATCCAATTTCTCCATCTTTTTTTCCTATAATGTGTTGCCCAGAATTGAACAGAACACACAATTATGACTTCCACAATGCGAAGTATAAGTTATTCTGTCCCTCATTCTGGACACTAAGCCTCAGAACTTAGAAATAAGACACTGAAGAAAGTAAATTATGAGAAGGAATGAAACAGAAGGAAAGGTGAAAGCTGCTAATGGAGATCATATTAGTACAGATTATGACTTTAATATCAACACTAAAATGATTCTCCCTTGTCGCTTTAGACTAAGTGACCTCTTCACTGAACTCTTTAAAATGGTGACAGTGGAATGAAATGAGGACTGAATAGGAGCCAAGAGGCTTAGGATCCAGGTCCCAACTCTGTCCCTCACTAGTTCTGTCCCCTTGGGAACTTAACCTATTCCAATCAAAGTTCTTTCATCTGTAAAATGAAGGGATTGGGCTAAATGATTTCTAAGATAGTCCTTAGCTTGCTAATTCCATGATGCCATAGTAATTTCCCATATAATTTCATCTTCCCACTATGAAATATAGAATAGGTCACCTCCATTGGATAAAAGGATCATGAAATTCCCACGGACATTTTAAAAAGTTTCATTAGCCCTAAGGATAATCCCCTGAGAAGATTAAACTGCTCAGTGTTTTCCTGCCAATTGGCTTATGTCAAGCAAGGGAGAGTTTGTACTGCTGATGTATAACTTATAACCCCAAATCCCGCAAATCCTGCTGGCTATGTAGGGAGTGGGGAGAGGTTATGAAGGTGATTGAGGCCAAGAAGGGGTGACAAAGATATTGTTTCAGTGATCCCATGGCCTTGGTAATAACTCCCCCAAGCATATTTCTAGCCTCATGTGCCTAAAGGCATTTTTGTACTGCTATGATTCATACTTGTCATACCTAAGATTTTTTTCCATTCCATCACATATGCATGTAAGCAATAACATTTTTAAAGGCAGCTGACTGCAAATATCAAGGATTTTTTTAAATTTCTTTCCTGTATTACTGAAAAGAATTCCAGCTATTTGGTGAACTGATATCATTATAAGCTTCTCTCTCCATCAAGAGAAATAAGGATGATAATGTGTGTTTGTGTGTGGGGGAGGGGGGGTGAAAGAGAGGAAAGGAGAAAGAGGTAGAGGGAGAAAGAGGTCATGGGGAAGAGGGGGGGACCTATATTGGGAAAGCGTTTAGAGCTCCTCTAGTTATTTCATTGAGAAGTTGGCCAGAAAATTGACTTGTACAAGTTCCTATAAATAAGGAAAGCTATGACTGTCATCCAGAGTCTGTTGATTTTGAAGCTACTTAGGCCTCAGTTTCCCCATCTGTAAAATGAAGAAGTTGGAATAAATGATCTCTAAGGTCCTGTCTAACTCTACATGTATAATCTTAGTCTTCCTTCCCCTATTGCTATACTGGTTCCTGGAGAAAATATTTATATTTTCATCAAGGATACATAATTGTTATTGATTCATCATGACCAGGAACAATGTGCAAGAGCTCTAGTAAAAAAAAGTAGGGGAAGAAGAAAAAAAAGGTAGCCAAAAGTAAAACAGGTTAGCTAGATTTCTATCTACACTCTTTGTTTCATCTGACAATATTAACACAAAGCTCCTTCTAGTCTGTGTTAGGAGGAAGAAAGAAAGAAGCCAACCAACCACACAAAAGAGGGAGGATGTCAACAATGTCTTGCTAACAAGTGGGGCTTTTTGGTTTCCTTATCAAAGAGAAATTCATAGAAAATGCCTGTCTGGGGCGGCCAGGTAGCACAGCGAGTAAGAGCACCGGCTCCAGTGTAGGGATGACCTGGATCAAATCCGGACTCAGATGCTCAGCACCACACCCAGAAATATCTGGCCATGTAACCTTGAGCAAGTTACTTAACCCTGATTGCTTTAAAAAAAAGAGAGAGAAAAAAAAAAAGAAAATGCCTGTCTGAAATCCTTTCGAGACTGAAAAAGGCAGAGCCAGAGCACGAACATCAGCCAATCAATCACTGTGCCAGGTGATGGGAATACAAAACCAAAATGAAATAATCCCTGCCCTCAAAGAGCTTACCTTCTATCAAAGAAGGCACTGTGAGAAAACTAGAATTTATTTAGCACTTTCAGGTTTTGCAAGATATTATTTTATTTAATCCTCAAAACCTCTGGGATATAGGTGCTCTATTAACCCCCTTTTATAGTTAAGGAAACTAAGGAAGAAGTTAAGAAATTTGCCTAAGGTCATACAGCTAATAAGTGTCTAAGGCTGGATTTGAACTCAGGTATTCCTCACTGTAGACCCAGCCATCTATCCACTGAACCACCTAGATGCCTACATATATAAATATTAGAACATAGGTTAAAGGTGGGACATACTTTCTTGCTAGGAGTTATTCCTCCCAAGTGGGAAGAAGGCTTTCTGGTTCTTCATTCACCGTCCACACCTGTTGTTCCCAGGAAGCCACCCTTAGGGTCCTGTTCCCATGGTAACCCTCATCCTAGGCAATTACTCCTTTCAAACCTCTGTAGAACTTTAGGCAGACTCTGAGCAATAGGACATCCTTCATGGTCCCCAATAATCAGATTGTCCTCTACATTGCTGCTAAAAACCCCAAAGGCCACATCCATTGACCCAAGGCTCAATTATCCTTAGTTATGGCTCTGGAAAGAGTCAAAACAGCATGCTTCTCCTTCATAAAGATGACATTTGATGTGAAAGAAATTAGACTGTAAGAAAGTCTCTGTCTCTCTGTGTGTCTCTATGTCTCTCTGTCTTTGTCTGCCTCTCTTTCTCTCTCATCACTATCTAACCTGAGAAGTGTCTAAGGAAACTCCCTAACCACTCCTCTCAAAAATATTTCTGGTTCCCTATAATTATTCCAAGGGAAAACTTTTCATAATACCTTGTCTATATCTAAATTTATCCTTACCCCACCCCTGCCTGCCATTCCCTGACTCTCTGCCCCTCCCATCTTTCTACTGGACCAGTTCCATCCAAGATGAATGAAAACATTTGTAAGAGCAGAATAAAGAATCTTGCCCTAGTACAGCCTGGCCTGAAGGAGTTTGCTTATTTCCTCTCAGTCATTTACTAGAGCATTGATGGCATGCCCACATCCTTGCCCCTCCAGAACTTAGCAACTGCTCTCATTAGGGCCCATTTCAGCTGGAGTCTCTGACATTTGGGGTGGGGGGAATATATTTTCTTTTACATAAAAATTCCTATAAGCTTTTTGCTACTAACTTCTCTACCAGAAATACTGTGGAGCTTCTGTGTGGGATGAATGACTTTCCTTCTATATTTGGGGATAAACACATTTATACAATCTACGGACTTCTATGGGCCTTTGGCTAATGAATACTGATAAGCATGGCCACTGGCTAAGGAAAGGAGCATTGGAAAAGAATCCAAGCCTTATTCATTCAGTCAAGGCAGGAAGAAATCTGCCTGAGGAAAATTGTGAAGTTGAAAAGTTTGTATTCAACATCCCCTTTTCTCCCTGGGTGGCCCTAATCCCACTTTCGCTGACCTCAAAGGGTACAAAATTATTCTTCATACAGTTCATCTCCTTGACAAAGTTTATTTTAGATAAGGATCTGCAAATATATATGTGATAAATATATTTGTACTAAAGTATGAATGAATAATGAGAGCTATCTATCACTTCTCCATGATTTGTATTTTTACAGGAAATAAAATCTTTTGTTTAGAGACCAAATGAAGCTGTCAATGAGGTCTTTCAGGCAATGTTGGTGACCTTGGTAAAAGAAGTGACTTTAGGACTTTTAAAAGTTTTTTTAGGCCCTTCCTACAACTCCACAAATTCAACCCAGCATGGTCAGTTAATCAATTAGCATTTATTAAATGTTTATTATGTATTGTAACCTAAAATTGCTCCTGCTCTCAAGGAGTTTACATTCTATTGGGGCACACAATATGTACAACACATAAGTATCAACCATAGCTTGGGAGGGGGGAGGAAGGGAAAAGAAAGGGGGGTAATTCCCCATAAAGGTTCTGGACTTAGGTTAATCAGGTTCAGTCCTGGAAATAAACAAAGACATGTTTTTCCACACAAAATACAGACTTTGATTTAAAAAAAAAGTTATCTTACTTTGTCTGGGCTGTATACTAAGTCATACAATTTTCTTTAGTAGGTTGTCTTATCTATTAAAGGGGAAAGAGAAGGGGAGAGAAAGAAATAAGTATTCATATGACACTTACTATGTGCCAGGCATTGCACTAAGTGCTTTACAAATATATCATATTAAACTTCTCATTCCTTTCTTTCTCCCTCACTCCCCTCTTTCCTTCTATCTTCTCTTTTCATTCTGCTTTTCTTCTGTATCTTTCTCAGCTTTTTCTCTTCCCTTCCTTCTTTTTCTTTCTCTCCTACCCTTCTTCCATTCTTTCTTTATCTCTTTCTCTCTTGCTTTTTTCTTCTTTTCCTTCCTTCCTTCCCTCTTTCCCTCCTTCCATATTCCTCCCTCCCTTCCTTCCTCTTTCTTTCTTTCTTTCTTTCTTTCTTTCTTTCTTTCTTTCTTTCTTTCTTTCTTTCTTTCTTTCTTTCTTTCTTTCTTTCTTTCTTTCTTTCTTTCTTTCTTTCTTCCCATCTTCCTTCCTTCCTCTCACTCTTACTCTACTCTAGGGGCTCCCTATCACTTTCAGATTTAAATATTCAAATATTTTCTTTGGCATTCAAATCCTTTCCTAAACTGGCTCCTTCCTACCTCTCTAGTCTTCTCACACCTTGTTCTTCCCACTCACCCCCATTCTATTCCTCAATGACTCTGGTCTCCTTGTCATTCCTCACATAAGATGATCTATCTCTAAACTCTGGGCATTTTCACTGATATTGCTCATGCCTGGACTACTTTCCCTCATTATCACTGCCTCCTGGCTCCACTGGCAATTTAAGTCTCAGTTGCAATGCCACCTTCTGCAGGAGGCCCTTTCATGGTCCCTCTTAATTGATTATTTCCAGTGTATCCTATATACAGCTGGTCTGCACATATTTATTGCATGATATTTCCCTAATTAGACTGTGAGATCCTTAAAAGCAAGGGCTGTTTACTTTCTTGCTTGTACCCTTTTGGCTTAGCCTAGTGCTTGGCAATAGGAATTTGAAAGATGCTGACTGACTGGCTGGCTGATTGATTGAATGCCTAACTGACTGACTGACAGCCAAAAGTAAAGAATGGAGGGCTAAAGAAGTATGGGTAACTTTTTTGGGTAACTTGAGAAAGAATATTGAATGTATCAATGTTGAGAAAGAAACATGGAACAGAACTGCTATTCACCTTTAACCCAGAAAAAAAAAAAATCTTAGCCCCAGACAGGATCGCTAATACAATTTAAGGAACTATGACAAAGAAAAATTCCTTGGCCATTGAATTTCCAGGTATCACCAATGCCTTTTAATTTCCCAAGTAGTGATAGAAGCAGATACGTATGACTGGAGTTAGTTTTTGGCTTAGATCTTATTGACAGGTTTTTGTTGCTAAAAGACAAGATTTCACAGGTGTGGTTTTCAGGAATGATACATTTATTTCCATTCTGGAAAGAGCAAATCATTTACAGGTCTGTAAATATATAATCTCAATTTCATACTGGAAAAACATGATTCATACTGAGGCCAAAAAAAAAGAAAAAAGAAAAACCACCTGGGAACTACCTGTTCTGAACTTAGTTCGTTCAGGATTGGTAATATGGAAAGAAATTGGGTATGAAAGATGCTCTTACTTTGCCAAGCAAGGAAAATTCATTTTAGTCTGAGAAACATTCACTGATTTCACCAGATAAATTCCAATATCTAGTTAGAATAACACTTTTTACTATTTAAATATGGAATCCAATACATCTGGTGTATACAAAATTGTTGTGGAGCAGATAGGAGAAAATTTTGACGGATAAAGATGCTTTCTCACTAAAAAAAAAAAAAGAATTATAGAGATTTAAATCAAACACTCTCACCTTTGGTAACTGGACCCAAAGTTCAATGAACAAAACTCTATCCCAGTACAAGCCTCTACTAGATATCCGTGCGAGGCCAAGGCACCATATTGTTGAAACCAATGGAGGCCCTTTATATTGTGTTTATGGATCAGATCTAATAGAAATAATATTTGATTATAAAATTATTCATATATTTCTGTATTTCCAGTTTAGCAAAGATAAGGAGACCCACTAGAGGTCTGGAGGTGGAGGAAAGACCTGGTTCCCCTTCATTTAGCCAGAACTTAGGGCTTCCTAACCTCTTCAAAGGAGGGGGTCACTTCCTTTTTATGTCCTTTCTTTCAGCCTTATGAGATCTTTTTCCTTTCAAGAGCACCTGAGGAGCAGAGCGGTGGTTATGGGAGCAGTTGCAGCACCAACAGCAGCAGAAGCCAAAGACTGACCAAACGCCAAAGAAATGACATTAGAGTCTTTAAGGAATGCTCTAAAGTCATTGACATATAGCAAAACAAAAGGAAACAAACCTCTCACAGAATAGCTAACGTACTTACTAACAGCAACATTTGCAACAGCATTCCATTTGTTCACCAATAGACAACTAAATGACTGTTAGCATTCCAGTTTTTGTTGTTGTTCAATCATTTCAGTCCTGCTCAACTCCTCACGACCCCATTTGGGGTTTTTCTTAGCAGAGATCCTGTGATGGTTTGCCATTACCTTCTCCAGCTCATTTTTAAGATGAGGAAACTGAGTCAAACAAGGTTGAGTGACTTGCCCAGGGTCACACAACTAGTAAGTATCTTGATTTGAACTGTTTCACTTAGCACCATTAAATAACAAGAATTTATATACAAATACAACATAAAAGTACAGTTGATTAGTTTCTGTAAAGATAAATACAAGTAAAGAAAAAAAGAACCAAAATTAATAAAATTCAAAAATAAATGTAAACTTCAAAATAAAAATCCAATTGAAAAATTCAGTGAGATAAAATAAAATTATATAAAAGTGAATAATAGAAGCTCAAAAAAGAACAAAATTGGGTATCAAAATAATAAATCCAACAAAAGCAAGTAAGTTTTTAAAAATTCAATAAATAATAATTCTTTCATTAAAGTGGTAACATCGATCTAAATTCAACTCATCTCTTTCCTTGATTCCCATTAATATACTTTGCCTCTTGGGCACCCCAATGTATCCTAGATTTGTCTTATTTGTACATAGGTGTTTGCATGTTGTCTCTCCCATTAGACTGTGAGCTCCTCGAGGGCAGGAACTGTCTTTTGTCTTTCTTTGTATCTCATTGCTTAGAACAGTACCTGGCACATAGTAGGCATTTAATAAATGTCCATTGATTGACTAATTTTACAAAGCAACAAAGAAAAAATATTTAACAAAAACCAAAAAGGTAGAAAATAAAATCATAATTAATTTTTGTGGTAGTTATTTCCAATGAATACAGAAATAATACAGAAAAATTTTCCTGACAAACAAGCAAGAAAATTTAAAATAATTTAAACTACCAAAGAAGAAAAGGAAGTGGGAAAAAAAAACAACCAAAAAAAATAACAGTTAAAATATCCATTAAATATTATTAGGCAGTACTAAAGAGTTAAAAATGCTATATTCAAGATTAGATTTTTGTGATCAAAGGTCAAATTCCATGGTTTAGCTAGTTATTCATTAAAAACTGTCCCATTTGCTTATAAGAGGTGCAAGTCTATTGATAAATCTTTTTCCTTATTTGAAGAGGTAATCACGTGGCAGAAAATTTGCATTAGTGAAACTAAGTCTATTTCTGATTAACCACTACCAAAACATAATTTACAAATAATTCTGTGTTTTGGTTTGGTTTGATATTTTTGAAAGTCAAGGGCTTGTCTCACAAAGCTTTGAGAGAAGATATGTTTGAATTGGGGTTTTGAAAACTCTGTGCAGTCAGTTTTCAGTTATTGATACACAGGTTTTTCATTTGGGAGCTAATCTCTTATTATTATGCTGGACCAGTTCTCTCCCTAAAGAACCAACACTCCTCTTGGTTAGCCTTCCTGACAAGGGACCTGGTGATTTCTTACTAAACTTAAACTAGTTTTTCAATTATCTTTATAAGAACAAAATTAAGAAAATAGATTTTTGGTAGAGGAAGATGTGGTAGGAGGAAAAGCTACCAAAGTTCCCTACCTTGTGGGTTAGGTGAAGTATTTGATGTTTTTGAACTGTGATGCTGGAGAGGACTTTTTAAGAGTTTTTACACAGCAAGGAGGTCAAATCAATCTATACTTAAATTAATTCAGGCTATTCATCAGAAAGCCAGATACTGAAACTGAAATACTTTGGCCACATATTGAGAAGATGAGACTTATTGGAAAAGACCTTGATGTTGGAAAAGATTGAAGGCAAAAGGAAGAAGGGATGACAGAGGATGAGATGGATAGATAGTATCTTGGACACAGTGAACATGAGCTTGGACAGTTGTTGAGAAATAGTGGAAGATAGAAGGGTCCCTGGGTTATTGAAGAGTTGGGCACAACTAAACAATAAAATTTCCTTAAGAGGTATTAAAAGCATCCTTAAGACCATTGACTTAATTGAATCAGGGGACTAAAGACATCACTTCTTGGTTACCTGGGGACAGAGGAGGGTACCACTAGGAGCTTCAGCAACATCCTTACTCTTGACCCAGGGACCCCAATGGGTAATAGAGGCAAGAATTTATGCATAGCTGAATCAATATGGTAGAGTTCTCACTAAATAGTCCTGTTTAATATCCTTCCTTTCCAATGACTAAGTAAATCTCCTCTTGTTAACTATTAGATTGACAAGCATCGGATTTCATTTCAATATCAAAATTAAAATGTCAGAGCGCCAGCTTGACTCAGGCCTTTCTTACAACAGAGGGGTTCACAATTAATTTTGAAATAAAATACAAATGAATGTTGATAGTTGTTTCATTGGCAGGACTCTTTGCTTATTATTCCAAATAATTTATTTAAAATTGGAATTAGTTGATATTTAAATTTTTGGTAGTTCACTTGGAAATCCATCAGTTTTTTTGTGCTTTTTCCCATAGGAACCTCATCTACAGTCTGTATAATTTCTTTTCCTAAAATACATTTATTCAGATATTCTATTTTGTCTCCTGTTCATCTAGGCAGTTTATGTTTTCATAAGTATTCATCCATTTCACTTAAATTGCTAAATATTTTGGCGTATAATTGGGAAAAATAACTCCTAATAATTACTTTGATTTTACCTTCATTAGTGATGTATTCACACTTTTCATATTTAATGCTAGAGACATGGTTTGCCTTTCTCTTTTTAAATCATAACAACCAATCAACCCATTTTATTAGTTTTTTTCTTAAAACCAATTCCTAATTTCATTTATTAGTTGAATGGGTTTGTATACTTAATTTGAATAATCGTAATTTAGTCACACCTTCAGTTTTTAGGATTTACAATTTCATGTTTAATTGAGGATTTTTAATTCGTTCTTTTTCTAGTGTTTTTTAAATTGCATACCCAATTCATTGATCTGCTCTTTCTCTATCTTATTGATGTAAGCATTTAGAGATGTAAATTTTCTTTTGATTACCACTTTTGCCACAACCCATAAATTTCAATATGTTCTCTCCTTATTGCCATCCTTTATAATAACATTTATTTTTTCTATGACTTCTTTTTAACCCACTCATTCTTTAAAATTAGGCTATTTAGTCTTCAATTAATTTTTAATCTATATATCCATGCTCCTCTATTAAATGTAATTTTATTGCATTATGATATGGAAAGGATGCATTGAACATTCCTGATTTTCTGCACTTAACTATAAAGTGTCTATGCCTTAATATATGGTTTATTTTTGTAAAGGAGCTATATACCACCAAGAAAGAGATATATTCCTTTCTATTTCCATTCAGTTCTCTCCAGATATGTATCATATCTAACTTATCTAAAATTCAATTCATCCCTTTGACTTCTTTTTTTGTTTAGAATCAGTCCCCCTCTGCATGTATTTAGGCATACATATATACATAGAAATGTAAATATATGTATGAATATGTGTCTGTGTTATGTAAACATGTGTGTATATCCCACCCGGAGGGGCAAATCTGAACATGCTTCCAGGACTGGGCCAGCATAAGACATTTCTCTATTACACACACTATGCCCCATTTGGCTAAATGACAAGTGTTATTGATATGGCCATCCATGTTCTGACTTTCAGAAATGATGAAACAAAAGGATTTTTAATGTACTCAGCTTCCTACAGAGTTTCATTGAACTTCATTTTCTGCTCCTCACACGGTTTTTCTGTGCTTCTAGTTTGCCTAGGTATGTTGCAGTTTTTCTTACCAGTTCATTTGTATACTGTGAAAAAAAAATTTTTTTCTGAATAATTTAGCTTCTCCAGATCTCTTCCCCATTTTTTCACAAATTGCACAATGCACAGCAGGGAGGAAAACAGTCTTTATTTGAAATGCAAAACCAGTGCCCCCCCCCTCCTTTTTTTTCTTGTTTATTGGAAGTACAGAACAGCTTTTAGCCTTCACCTATTACAGAGTCCTGGTCCAATGCACTGACTGGGAAATAACCTTGTATCTCAGTTAGAGACAGAGATTAGTCATTGTCTACCAATGCTATAGGAAACAAGGAAGCAACTAGCATATGGAAGAATAAGTGAATACTGGGGCTTCCTGAATAAGGTCAATGGCATTCACCCAGCAAGATGGAAAGGTCTGTCCAATGCTTCAGAACAATTACTTCTATATATCCCAGGCTCTTTAACTCAGTGAACATGGTAGAAGACTCATTCTTTTTTAAAGTTTAGTACTTTTTCTTATACCTTTTTTTATAATGGCAAGAGAGGGAAAGATAGAAAGGAAGGAAAGATGAGAGGAAGGGAGGTAGGGAGAGAGAGAAGAAAGGAAAGAGGGAAGGAAGGAAGGGAGAGGGGAGAAAGAAGGAAGAAGGAAGGGAGGGAGGGAAGGAAGAAAAGATGGAAAAAAGAAGGAAGGGAGGGAAGAAGGAAAGAAGAAAGGAGAGAAGGATGGAGGGAGGGAGGGAGGAAGCTTTATCTTACAAAAATAAGATGCTATCTCTGGAGAATATGCTACTTCATATTAAGTAAAGAACTATTTCAAGATCAAAAATTCCCTTATTTGTATGTCTGCCTATACTGAAAGCAAAATATCAGTTTCTTTAAGCTAATTCATTTTGGTAGAGCATTTGCTTCCTGAGAAGGGCTTTAGTTTGTTCAGTCTCATTAATGCATCAGCTGCTAGGTTCTCAGACTAGACTTCTTTCTGGGCCCTCAAATTCAGAAAGTACAAGTATTGACCATGCATATGTCCAGTGGGCAAAAAAAATATGGATCCTTCTATATAGATTTTATTAACCTTCTGCTGAGATTCTTTATAACTTTTAAAAGGATGTCACCACCACCATCTTTGACTAATTTGCTTTCCAAGCACTTTATCTTCTTCAATAACTGGCTAGTCCCCATCATATTTGCATGGTATTTATGACTGTAGCTCCCTGACTTAAGCCAATAAAGCACAGTAAGAACAAGAGAGTTTCTGAATAAGCCAGGAAGCTTCACTTCCTTTGGCCATTCCTCTTGTTGTTCAGTCATGTCTGACTCTCCGTGACCTAATTTGGGTTTTTCTTGGCAAAGATACTAGAGCGGGTAGCCTTTTCCTTCTCCAGCTCATTTTAGAGATGAGTAAAGTGAGGCAAACAAGGTTAAGTGACTTGCCCAGGGTCACACAGCTAATAAGTATCTGAGGCCAGATTTGAGCTCAGGAAAGTGAATCTTCATGACTTCAGTCCCAGCACTCTATACTCTGTACCACTTAGCAGCCCTACCATTCTTAATCACTCTACTAACCAGTGCCAGTCATCTTTGGTCCCATTCATCCCAGAAGAGAAGATAGACTTGTGGATAGATAAAAGATCTTTCCCCATTAGAGAAAAAAGGAAGAACTAAAAACTGAAGGGGAGTCAGGAGTAGTAGTTTTTTAAATAAACTATTTATATAGCATCATTTCTATTGAATCTATGCTTATGGTAAGTCGGTAGTATTAGGCTGGCTACACAGTGATGAATTGACAGGGGTTGAGGGGGTCATGGCAGCCCATGAAACAAACAATTCAAAAATGTGAGTGTCATTCAGTCCTCTATAGCTCCCATCTGCTTCTGCTTTGATGGTAGCCAAATAGTAGGAAAGGAGGCACCATCTACCACCACCAATCAGCCTGGATATAGAGGAATATAAATGAAGTGGTTACCACATTCTTACTACTTTCAAACATGAAATAGGTAAGCTGGAAGATAAAATAGTCTTCATATGAAAACTAAGCCTCCTACAATATCATTTATATTACTCAGTCTCATTGAAATTCATAAGCATAACAAGTTGGCTTGTGACTTTTAAAAATTGAAATAACTTGGGAATGGAGATGATCATTTGAAATTTTCAATAATTACTTTTAATGGTAATATTTTTTCTTGTATGTTATTCATAATTTTTATTTCCATGAGCTTAAAGTCATCAATGACCATGAACCTCTCTTTATTAAAAGAACAACAGATAAAGTTGACTTCATGGGACATCATTAGATACCTATCTACTCTTTAATGCTTATTATTTAAGTATATATTCAATTTAACATGGTATTTCCGACACTGCCCTGCTTATCTGCACCCCCTTTTGAAGTGCCTTCTATTCTCTTCTTTGGGATTTTTTAATGTTTCATCAAAGCTCTTTTCCTTTTTCTTCCTTTTTGGTATCACTGTCATTACTGTTACCTCTCCCTATAGTCTTCCCCTAATTACGCCACCCTACAAAAAAAAAAAAACTCTCCCTTGTAACAAGTAACTATAGATAAGCAAAACAAATTCACATATCGACCAGGTCTGAAAATCAGTATCTTATTCTGTATCTCAGGCCATTACTTCTTGACCAAAGGATGAGAAACATGAAGTGTTATCAGTCTTACAGACTCAAGATTGGCCATTGATCGTATTGATTTGATCAAGAAATATTGATCATATTTCTTAAGTTTCTGATAGTTATTTTCCTTTATGATGTTGCAGTGACTGTACAGGGTCTGCTAGATAGCATAATGGGTTAAGTGTTGGGCCTACAGTCAGGAAGACTCATCTTCCTGAGTTCAAAGTTGACCTCAAACACTTACACTCTGGGCAAGTCACTTAACCCTGTTTGCCTCAGTTTCCTCATCTGTCAAATGAACTGGAAAAGGAAATGGAAAATCACTCTAGTATCTTTGGTAGGGAAATGGGGTGATGAAGAGTTGGACATGACTGAAAATGACTCAACAACAAAATGACGATAAATTGTTCACTTGGTTCTGCTCACTTTACTGGGCATTGTTTCATAGAAGTCCTTTCAGATTTCTCTAAATCTTTCTCTCTCATCATTTCTTATCATTCACTAATAATTCAAACTTTTTTCACTTTTTCCCCATATGGTAGGTACTCACTTTTTTCTTGGTTCTTTGCTTCTGCAGAGAATATTGTTAAAAAAAAATACTTTTGTACATATGGGTCCTTTTCCTCTTTTTCCTCTTTCTCTGATCTCTTTGGGAGTATAGGCCTAGAATTGATATGTCTAGGGCACAGTTTAGAGACTTAAGAAGTATAGTTCTAATTGTTTTCCAGAACAGCTGAATCAGTTCCTAGATCCCCCGGGTATTCATTAGTTTGTCTAACCTCCCCAGTCCTACCAGGAATTATAACTTTCCTTTTCTGTCATATTTGTCATTTTGATGAGTAAGGCATTATCTCAGAATTGTTTTCGTTTATACTTTTCCTGTTATTAGTGTTATTAATGTTGTCCCTTCTCTAATACTATCAGCTTCAGCCCCTGTTGGTTGTACTTCTCTGTTAGGTACCAATAAGTATCTGTTACCAGTTCCATTTAGCCAGTCAACAGATTAACTTTCACAATAGTTATTCATATTAAATCTAAAACAAGGACAAAGAGATAGATATTTCTCCCCAACACCTTAGGAACACGTTCTCCTATATCATACTTCAATCTTTGGGGAGAGTGAGATCAAGTTTAGCTCAGTGTCCATACAGCATTGATCTTCCAACTTTATGTCCAAATGCAGAATTGATTATCATGTGAATCCTGGTCTTAGTCATTGTGGTACAGATACTAAAGGTCATTTTGCAAAGCATCAGTGATGAGGGGGCTGCAAAATCCTAGATCCTGGAATGACAGGAAACCATTTTCACTTCACTAAAAATGAAAAAAAAAAGTTGAGTCAGGTAAAGAACCCAGCCCTGTATTCAAAGCGCTAAAAAGTTGACCTTTCCTCTCACTTCACAGAATTAACCCTCACTGAGTAAGATTCCTAATGAGTCAAAAAGATTAACCAAAAGCACAGTCAAAGAGAAAATGGTCAAAGAGGTTAGACCACAGCTTATTCAGGTCTTTTTTGAAGATGGGTCAGTTTGGCTGTTCAACCATTTAAAAAAGTCTGCTAACCACAAAATTAGCCAAAAAGAGCCAGGTACAGAATGTCTACACATGCTCCACCTCAACAGTTTCTGCAAGGTATTTCCACTCCACATCATTATGTCTCTCCAATAAGTAGATTTTCCACATGGAGAGAAACTGTCAGAGGCACTATGTACCCTCACCAAACCTCCCTTACACTTGTATACTTAATTCATTGATCTATTCTTTCTTTCCTGTGTTGGAAAAACTACTCAGAGGAATAAATGTTCCCCTAAGGACTACTTTGGCTGCATCTCAAAAGTCTTGCAATATTATATTGTCTCATTGTTGTCACCTTCTTTGATTAAATTATCTTTTGTTCTATGGTTTCTTCTTTGACCCACATATTCTTTAGTATTAAACAATTTAGTCTTCACTTAAGGTTAAATCTTTTCTTCAAATACTTTTTGCTTATTATACTTTTTATTGAATTGTGGTCAGTAAAGGATGAGTTTAATATTTCTTTATCCGGTTATGAGATTTTATTGCCCTGGCATGTGGCCAATTTTTCTAAAGGCGCTATGCAAAGCAAAGAAATTTATACAGGACTTTCTATGCCCATTCAGTAATCTCCAGATGTCTATCACATTCAATTTTTCAAAAAAAAAAATCTATTATGACCTTTAGCTTCTTCCTTGGTTAATTTTTTGTTGTATTTGTCTAAGTATAAGGGGGATTGAGGGTTCTGACTATTAAGTTTTATTGTCTATTATCTCAGTAATCTAATTAGTTTTTCCTTTAAGTAGACACTCATGCTATGCAATCAGAGACATATGTTAATTGCTGATGTTATTTCATTATTCATGGTAGCATTCCCATAATGTAGTTTCTGATCAAATATGGTTTAACAATGTCTATTTTTTTTTTAAGCAATCGGGGTTAAGTAACTTGCTCAAGGTTACATGGCCAGTTATTTCTGGGTGTGGTGCTGAGTATCTGAGCCCAGATTTTGATCCCCTGGTCATCCCGACACTGGAGCTGGTGCTCTTACTCACTGAGCCACCTGGCCGCCCCTAAGCAATTGGGGTTAAAGTAACTTGCTCAAGGTTACACGGCCAAGTGTTTCTGGGTGGGTGCTAAGTGTCTGAGCCCGGGATTTGATCTCCAGGTCTTCTCAACACTGGAGCCAGTGCTCTTACTCGCTGTGCTACCTGGCTGCCCCAACAATGTCTATTTTTATATTAGCTCTGTCTGAAGTCATAATTGCTACTTGTGATTTAAAAAAATTACCTGAAACATAATAAATCCTATTCCAGGCACTTATTTCAATGGTGTGCTAACTTTTATATTTCACACAATCTTTAGGTTATTGTAAGTAACATCTTTCAGATTTTGCTTTCTAACTGATTCTGCTTTATACCACTATTTTGTTGGCAAATTCATCTCTTTCACATTAACTGTTTCTGACTATTGTCTGTTTCTCTCCATCATGTCCTCTTATCCTTTTTCTTCTCTTTTTTCCCCATCCCTTCTCTTTGTAAAGAAGGAGGTAGAAAAAAATATGGACTCTTGTAAACAAAATTAATTCTTGGTTTCAGTGCCCCTCCATTTTTCTTTTATTTTTTGGCCCCAAATCTATTTAACAAGTGCAAAAAATCATTTCTTACTTTAGAAAATTTCTTTGTGAGCTAATAAGATAGCAACTTGGGCAAAATTTAGAGGCTTGAATTAAAATGAAGTCATGCTCATTGAAAACATAAATGCTATCTTAGCAGGATACTGGAATCTGAATAAATCCCTCTTCCCCTTAGGACTTCAACTCAAGTCTTGCTTGTTCTAAAATTATATCTATCTACTATGTTGCTCTCTGTTAAAGATAGATTCTAATGAAGCTATGTTTTCCTTCCCAGGAATATATATTGTTTTTGAAATAAATTATTCTTGTTTGTAAGCTTTTACTTTAAAAAAATCACCATATTCCAAGATTTCCTCTCCATTGCCATAAGTGCAACCTAGTTTTGGATGATCCTAACTGTGGTTCCTTGGTACTTGAATTATTTCTTTCTGACTGCTTATTCTTCAACTTGGAAACTCTAGATTTTGGCTATGATATTGCTGAGTGTTTGCAGTTTTCATTTCTTTCAGGAAATGAAAAATAGATTGTTTTTACTTTCATTTTTTTCCATTCGAACATAGTAATAACTGTTATAAACTATATAATTTCTTGAAATATAATATCAAGACTTTTTTGTTTTGTTTTATTTTGTCATAGTTTTTAGGAAGACTGATAATTCTTAAATTTATCTCTTCTAGACCTGTTCTCTAGGTCAGTTGTTTTGATAGCAGATGACTTTTTATTCTCTTCTATGTTTTCTTATTGTCTTATAGAGTCATTGAGTTCTGATTACTCCATTTTATTTTTTGAGTAGCCTACTACTTAGGTAAGATTTTCCATTGTCTCTTTTAAACTACATACTCTCCTTTTTTGTCTAGAGTTCTTATTTCATTTCTCATTTCATTTTTAACATCTTTATTTCTTTCAGTCTTTGTAGCCAAGGCTTTGTTTCCTTTTGAGTGCCTTTCTTTGGCTTTTGTAGAGTTATTCTCTTCTGAAATTTTCCCCTTCAGCTTCACTAAAGCCATGGGACTTCTTCATTTTCTTCTACAAATGTTTTCTTCTATGTGCTCTTATTTTAAACATCATTTCCTGGATTGGAATTTGTGTCAAAGTTAGGCTTTGGTGCCTCCAGAACTCTGGGATGCCTTGAGTAAATCCTGTGTGGTCCATTCCCCTCTCCATATTTGATGCCTCTCTTAGTGCCTTTCTCTATGGGGTAGCAGGTACCACACCTCACCCCATCTCAATCTCTGAATTTTGCATCCATCTCCTCATGTTCCACTATGGGTGCTGGTTTAATCTCATCTCTGTAGTCTTCTTTTGATGAAACTTGGATCAAGAATTGTTTAATTGTTTATATTCTGTGCTGTAACAAGGACAGGCTCCATTTGTCTGCCAAAGATTATACAAGTCTCAGGCCTTCTCCAAGAATCCCTAGCATGGGTGTTCAGATTCTGGACTGACCCTGTCTCATGCTTTGGTTCCCAGGACCCCAAGAAGTTTACAGTCTAATTTCCATAACTACAGGTCTATAAAGGCTAGCTCTGCCCCCCTGATTTGTGTTTTTTTTCCCTTGGCAATCCAGATCTGGAAGATGATTTCAGACCTCAATTATCAGAGCTCATGTTGGCCTCCAAACCTCCTAGATCAACCTCATTCAAAACTTTTTTTTGGTTCAGGACAGTTTACAAGAGCTTCTCTGTCATGGCCTGCCTCCCCAGAGTTCAAAAAGTTGATGTCCATTTACTAAATTATTCTGTCTTCCCCGACCCAACCTCTTTCCCAGTGCTAAAAGGGTTTTAGAACCAGTGCTGACTTGTCTGGTGTGACCTCCCTCCAATATCCCCCCAACTTCTGAACATTTTTGTGTAGATATGAAGTGCATGGAAAAACATATTTGTTTATTTTTAGTTTTCTTTACATTGCTTTATCTGGCGTCCTTTTCAGATAACTGTTGAGGTGTCTAGGAGAAATATGGACTCCTCTACAACCTTTCAAGTCTTTTAAAATGTTGAGAATTCCTCATGGAGAGACATGTTTAAATTAAAGGACTTTTTAAAAATAATAAAAATCTATTTTCTTTTCTTCCTATTCCCAATCCCATTAAAAAAAAGAAATTCTCTAAAAAAAAGTGCATGGTCAATCAAAACAAATTTCCTCATTGTTTGTGGTCAAAAGTTTACCTCTTATTCTTTACTGTGAACCTACCACATTTTTTTCAGGAGCTCCACCCACCTCCACAGCAGCATGTCTCATCATCAGTACTCTGGAATTATGAATGGTTACCACATTAATCAGAGTTCTTAAATTTTCCAAATTTGTTTTTACATTGTTATCATTGCTGTATAAATTGTTCTCCTGGTTTTCTCATTTCATTCTTTGCCATTCTTTATAAAATACTTGAAATTATTCATTTTAATACTATGGATAGATCTGCTCATTTCACTTTGCATCAGTTCATAGAAATTTTTGAATGTCTCTTGTAAGTGATCTAGTCCCTCATTTTACAGCACAATAATATTCCATCACATTCACATGCCACAATTTATTTAGCTATACCCAGTTAATAAATGCCCCCTTAAGTTTATTTGGGGTTTTTGTTTGCCTTTACAAAAAAAACCCTATAAATATTTTCTACTAGTGCCAGATATCAAGCTGTACTAAAAATGATAATTCTGAAAACAACTAAGTACTGGTTAAAAATTAGAGAGAGTAATCAGTGAAAAATATCAGGTATACAACATACAGAAGCAAATATATCTACATATCTAGCAACCAAGAGTTTAATATATACAAACACCACAGTTACTAGGATAAGGACTCACTTCTTAATTTTAAAAATGTTGGAAAATTTGGACAAAATGTGGAAGAAAATATTTTTATTAAGATAATTTTCTCTTTATCAAGCATCTTCAAAGGCTATATGATGCAAAATTGGTCCCAAGATCATTTGACCTTAGTGAATTTGCTCCCCATGAGGCTTCATGTCTTCCCTACTCTGCTATTTTAAAACTTTGGTTTTTAGGACTCCTCCCCCTCCCAGATTTTTCCCTCCTTCCACCTTGTTTGGAAGACAATATTAAAAAGATATTTAAATCATTAGTTGATCAGGAGATACTGATTCAATCTGGATTATTCTTCCCATTAAAGTGTCAAATATCAAGTTAATCTATAGAATTTTGATAGGGCAACAAAAGATTCTACCATAAAATGAATATGAACTAGGCAGCTTTGTTAGCTCCATAGACAATATTCTTCTAATATATAACTTGCCCAAAAAGCCGTGATAGTTGTTATCAAAACACCACAAATGGAACCTTCCTGGTAAGTGGAAAAGGAATAAAGAATTGTATAATTCTGATCTAAAATAAAATATCTAACTATCTTTTGTAAACCACATCTCTGGTAAGCATGGGATGAATATCAATTGAATGATTGAGTATTTACATTTACCCTTTGGATTAATTAATTAGCATGTCATAGATAATTCAGGACAGTGCAGTTTGGTTGCCATGCCATGTGGACAAACCTCTGTCACATTCTTCCTCCTTTGAATGAATAATTTAATGTCTACATTATATCAATTCATGGAATGTCTAGGGTTGGATAGGGTGTATGAGAGAAAGCATCCCAGACTAGTACAGATGGGAAAGAAGAAAAGGAACTACTCGTTCTTTTAATTTTCTACCCCAAGTCATAACCAAGCCTTACTTTCATCCTCTGAAAAGGTCTGGTCTCAGATGTTTACTAGCTGTGTGACCTTGGGTAAGTCACTTAACCCTGTTTGCCTCAGTTTCTCATCTGCAAAATGAGTTTGAGAAAGAAATGGAAAACCACTTACATATTTTTGCCAAGAAAGCACCAAATGGGGTCCAAAGTCAGAGATGACTGAAACAACTGATTACAAATGTGATCACATTGGTGATCACTTGGCACAATTTCAGTTATGTACTTTGATGTCTTTTCCAAATCTGGGCATTTAATTAAAAAAAATTGACATCTATTCTGATTCCTATTCATAAGGAAAGTAGTAAATTAGACCTAGTATGAGGATTTTTCAGATGCTCATTCCCTATGTTTTTTCTTGCCCCCCTTTTCTGTCTTTCCTCCTAATCTGAGGCCTTCATTAGAACTATCATTTAAGATTAGACAGGAAAAAGTATGTGAGTGAGAAGCAAAACTTGTCTATAAAGCCATTTACTTATGGTTCTGTGAAAAGTTTGGTAGGAGAAAAGTTTGAAAGTTCAGACAAAAAAATGAAGTTTTTAGATCATCTGTGGATTCCATTTGTTTCATATTAACAAAGATAAGTGGGTGATGGCAGTAAGCCACTAGTAACACAATACCCAAGGCTCTCTCTTTGAATCATCTGAGCATTATTGTCTCTTTGTAATAGTTAAATAGAGGTGCAGAGACTATAAGTAACACCATAGGAATTCTGTGGTCTGGCATTCTGGCCATGAAAGCAAACCATCTCGTATCAAGAAGATAATTGTGGGAAATTTTAGACAAGTAAGACCCCACAGGAAACCCTGAAGAAAAACAAATCCCCGAGTGTTATTGTTGTTCGAGCCAGAAAAGGTGTATGCTTGTGATATGCTTACATAAGTTGGAATGTGTGTTTCTGGATGTTTTAAAGAGCTTCAAAGTACTTTAAAATACTTTCAAATGTAATTGATTTTCTATGTAATTAGACTGAAATATTTCTCAAGGAAATTAAAGTTTGGATCTCAGAAAATAAGATTTTGAAAATCATACTACACAATAGTAGAAAGTGCAAATGGATTGTCATGGGAGCACACACCTAGATTCCGGGCTTCCTGGAGGCAGGGAATTTCTTTTATCTCTCTTTGTATTCCCAAAGCCTAGCACAGTATCTGGCACATAGTAGGCACTATATAAATGTTCAGTGATTGACTGAAATAATTTGTCCCAAAGAGATTTCTTTTTGCCCGGACCCGTGGTTTCATCAGTGAGGATCTACTCCAAAGCAGGTAGGCAATCTGCAATTTACTGTTTTCATCAATTGCCTAGACAACTGAACATGTAGATGACTTTATCATCCAACCAGTATGTATCAGAAGAGGAATTTTAACCAAGGTCATCCTAGCTCCATGGCCAGCCCTCTGATCACTATACAATGTCATCTCTTTCCAAAGCAGGAGGAGGACACATGGTGGCAAACTATTTTATTATCCCCATTTGACAGTTGAGAAAATTGGGGCAGAGGTTGTGACTTGTTCAGGGTCAAACAGCTAGTAAGGGTTTGAGAGCACATTTGAACTCAGCTCTTCCTAATGCCAGTCCCAGCACTCTATCTAACTCTCCACACTTTGCCACCCTGTCCTACTATGTGCAAGGCACTCTGCTAAGTGCTTTATAAATATTTCATTTGATCCTCACAACAGCCCTCAGGGTGAGAAGGCAGATGAAATGTGGCTGACAAATTATGTGGACAGTCCATATTAGAGGCTTGCACTCTAGACAGAGGTTGCTCAGAATTCCTACTTGAATGACAGCTCCCCACACCATCTTCCTACTGCTGTTAAATCTCAGCTATTTACTGTTGGTCTGGATTATCTAATGATGTGCTTTCCTTTCCCTAAGCTGTCATTCTATCTGCAGCTTGATCAAAATAAGAGAAAGCAAAGCCAAGGGATTTTCAGTTGTGTATGTATCCTCATTCCCAGTGGGCCAGTGAACAGTTTCTAGAAAAGGGTCCCACACAATATTCTCTGTGTGTGATCAAGGTCCCTTGAGAAAGCTAATCTGACTGACCTGGTTCCAAAAGTTCAGAGATCTGTATTTACTGGCTGCTCTGGGGCCAAGTTTCGAAATGCCAGGCCCAAGGATTTGTCTGAAATGATTACTACTTCATCAATTTGGTCAGAGGCATGGAAACCTGAAGTCACGAGCCCCATTATTTCATTCTCTATAATCCAGTCTGTTCTCCCTTTGACATTTGAAATGCTAATCAACTTAAAAGTATGTCCCCTTTGAGTCATGTGGCAAACATTAACACGCTGCAACACCAGGGTAGAAAGACATTTTATTTTGCCAAATGCTTTATGAAATTTTAATTTACAAAGAAAATCAACTGCAGAGCACATTCAATTCATACATAAAAAAGGAGAGCTGGCACTCCTTAGTAAGCTCTTGAAACAGCATGAAAGTCCAGTGAGATGACATTTCTGATGGCCCAGAGCCAAAGGAAGCTAGCAAGGACTGAACTTGGAGGGTAGAGCTCTACAGGGAAAGACTGGGTTTGGCTAGCTGGGAGTTGATCTAAGAGTTCATTAGTAAAGCCACATAGTGAAGTACTCCAATACTTCATCTGTGATTTCATTTATTTGGGTCATCACTCCAATGATGCCAAGCATAACTCATCTATGCCCACCCTTCACATCTTGTGCCCATCCTCATCCCATAATATTATAATATTAATATTTTTATTATTTAAAATAATTTTAATTTTTAATAAATAATAAAATTTATTTTAAAAATAAAATAATAATAATAAAATTAAATAATTTAAAAATAATAAAAAATAATTGCCACAAGGGGTACACCCAATATGCTGGGGGCTTTCCTTGACTTTTCTCTACTTTGTATAGATGCCTGCTACATAGCTAGGTGATGCAGTGGCTAAAGTTCTGGTTCTGGAGTCTGGAAGACTCAAATTCAAATCTGGTCTCAGACACTAATTGTGTGACCCTGGGCGAGTCACTTAACGTCTATCTGTTTCAAGTTTCTAATTTATAAAATGGAGATAATAATAACACCTACTACCTAGGGTTGTTATGAGAATTAAATGAGATAGTATTTATGAAGTGCTTAGCAAGAGCTTGGTACATAGTTGGGGTTTAATAAATGCATGTTCCCTACCCCTTCTCTTCCCTTCTATCCATTGTCCCTCTCTCTTGCAATGTGGTGAGATGATAATTTTTGTTTTTCAGTCAAAATGTATTGCATCCCATGCCACAATTGTTGAACCCTACTATTCACACAGGAAAAAGTCAAGTGTATGGAGAACATATATATGATAACCTCTAGTGATTATGTCACAATAGATAGATCAGTGGATGGATAGATATAAAGATCAATAGATCGATAGACAGACAGATGATAGATAGATAGATAGATAGATAGATAGATAGATAGATAGATAGATAGATAGATAGATGGATGGATGGATGGATAAATAGTTGGATGGACGGATGGGTGGGTGGGTGGGTGGATGGATGGATAGGAAGAAAGAAAGAAAGAAAGAAAGAAAGAAAGAAAGAAAGAAAGA